>NC_056737.1:45516189-45848689 GCF_019279795.1 Protopterus annectens | reverse complement strand
ATCCTGTAACATTGCTGTTTAATGCTGATTTATAATAAAAATTGTATAATATCTTGGAGCTTTCCTCCCCGGGCCTCTGCTGTAAAAGCACTCTTCAGCTCAGTCAGACAATCCTGGTCAACAGATGTAAAATAAATAAAAATAAATAAACAAATCAGCCTAACTAATCTGATCTGCAAGGCTATGTAACAGATTATCATGGAATCCACTAGGTAGGTCTTTCACAAAATGGAGAATACGAGGTGTTTATTTTAAAAAAGTTGTATATTTAATTGCACCATCCACAAACTAGACAAAAACATAGACACATAAACACACTTGTAGGACCAGCGTTTTCATCTCTCCTCATAAAGACTTCATCAGATGACCTAGAATACCATATTTGCCCTTTATATAGTCCCTCACCTATATAAATTACCCAATCACATTGTATAGTGAAAAAAGTTAAAAACAATCACTCCCTCTCCATTTCCTTCATGAAACAACATAGCAAAAAATATTGCTTAAAAACTTTAAATTACATAGAAAATTAAAAAATTTTCACCAAAAACACACTGTTACATAAATATTTCAACATTTCAACATTCATTAAATACTTTCCTTCTAATAGAAAAGTATGCTGTGTCTTTTGGCTTTTCCCGGTTAGGGGTCGCCACAGAGGAACTCCGGTCCGCTAATGATTGGCAGTAGATTTTTACGTGCCGAGTTGCCAGCCCTGACACACAACCTTCAACAAAGGTACGCCCATTCACGCATGTCTCCACACAGAAGATGCTTTAGCTGAGAATCGGACAGGACAACGTCTTACTGTGAGGCGACAACGCTACTGCAGCACCACCACCGCAATTCTTCTAATATAAAAGTATAAAAGTACAAAAAATTGAACTTGCTCAAATGATGTAAAAAAAAAAAACTGTACTGTTCCACCATCTAGTGTTTTTTTTAGGAATTGTCTCTTAAGTAAAGAGCTATAGCTTAACAGATCTCAATTTTAATAATGGAACAAGGGATATAAAATCATTTAAGCCAGGGGGGCTGGATGCTTCTAGGGTAACTTGCCACCAAAGTTCCCTAAATTCTATTCTCTCTTCCCATAATCCACCTTTAGGTATTTGTTCCAAGACCAAAAAATTAAAATTAGCTTTTGAACAAACCTTAGTGTGTTTATATAAAGCATTGGTCTCTTTTTATGCAAAATGTCATATTTATGTCCGTAGATCCTTCTCTTAAGTCTACGTTCAGTTTTACCAACATAGCAGGATCTACACTCAACACACAGGGCAAGGTATACTATCCCCAAGGCTTCACAATTAAAATATCCGGGACTATGTACCCACCTGTTCCTACCCTCAATAAAAAGTTTGTCTGTGTTAGCTATACTTCCACAATGGGAACAGTGGCCACACTTGTAAGTCCCCATTCTCCTCCTATTCCTTACCTTATTTTTACCACCATATTCCAAAATGGTTTTCAAACTAGATGAATTCTTATATACAAACTTCAGAGGGCTGTTGGGGAGCTTTTCCAAATCTGAAATGGATACAAACCTTTCCCATTCAGATTTAATAATTCTCCTAGTTGCTCCATTAAGAGCATTATACTCTAATACCATAGCTCCATTGTAATTAGCTTCGTGGTCCTTACCTATAACGTTATACATTGTTTCATTTTGTCCTAAAATAGGTTTAAATTTAGTAAATCTACCAATCTTCACTTCCACCTCTACCCCATTTACTAAGTCCAATGGATAGCCCCTTTCCAGAAAAAACTTTTTTAATAACACACATTCTTTGTTAAAATCATCACAAGAAGTAGTCATTCGGCTGCCACGGACATACTGACCCTTAACTATGTTCCTTTTACAATGTGGGGGGTGTGCACTTCTATAGTGAAGAAATGAGTTGCAAAATATAGACTTTCTAAATATCCTGGACTCAAATTTACCATCTGCTTTATATATTTCAACATCTAGATATTGCAAACAGTCCCTAGATATTGTATGAGTGAATTCCAAAAAATTGGTGGTATTCTTCATATATACCATGAATTCATCAAATGATTCTTCTGTCCCCCTCTAAAAAATAATTATATTGTCTAAAAATCTCTTATAGACTGTCCAATTAATTGCAAACTCAGAATTTAGTATGTGTTTTTTTTAAGAACACAGTCAGTCATGAGGGATTTGGGCACCCAGATTGATAGCAGCCTGACTTTTGACCACCATGTTGCTTCCATTGTACAGAAAGCTTTCTACATGGCCCACCTCATAAGTAAGGATATCTCATCCAGGGACAAGGAGGTCATAACATCCCTGTGTTCTTCCCTTATAAGGCCCGTTATTGAGTACAACTCCCCATTCGGCATGTACCTCGCAAAGCACATGCAGCAGCTGGAGAGACCACAGAGGTTCCTCACTAAGAGAATTCAAGGCCTCAAAAATCTACCATACACAGATAGGCTAAAAGCACTATCCCTCTACTCTGTTTCATACAGACTCCTCAGAGGTGACCTCTGTCTGGCATACAAGGCGATCTCGGACCCCACCTTGATGGGACTGCTACATATCCGCAAGTCAAGCTCCACTCGAGTAACCCACACACGCGGACTTCCTGGCGGGACAGATTTGTGTCCCAGAGACTCCCCCATCTATAGAATAGACTCCCTCTCCACGTCAAGCAGAGTACCTCTTTGCCTCTTTTTAAGCACAATCTGGATAACTGGATGGGAAATAGAAAATACATCCCTGGGATTCCACCCGTGTCCCTGCTGGACTAGGGCATCAGATGTTGATTTGTCTATGCATGGGCTAAACTCTTGGCTAGGCATATAAGGTCCTCAGGGTCAATAGCCTAGTAACTTCCTAAGCTCCTATGATCCTTTGATCCTATGTCCGTTTATCCCCACTGATTAGTCCAAACCTCTGTGTGACTGGCTACTGAAGAGCAACCAGAATCAAGTATTATAAGTCACTACTTCAGCTTTCATCTATAGATAACATGCTAACTTCTTTAATGCATGGCATGCTTTAGGTTCAGTTTGTTATCCAAACTTCTGGTAGGTGAGACCAGGGACTACTTAAGTGGCACAAGGCTTGTCGCCTCTGTGTCTGGTACATTGTGACCTGAAAATGACACAACACTTCAAATGCTGAGATGTCAGCCTGGAACAGAATAACATTTTTTTTCTGTCTGTATATTTATGAAATACCTTTAAATGAAAGAGTAATAATGAGCACATTTTTGGCCTTTGATACATCCATTCAATCATTTGTTCATTATTAAGTTAATTAATTAATTCATTCATTCATTCATTCATTCATTCATTCATTCATTCATCCATTCAGTCATTCATTTCTTATCATTACCTACCTAATTCAAGTCTTAGTTGTGGCAGCTTGACCCTATTTTGGAAAATACAGTCATTCATGTACACACACACACACACACACACACACACACACACACACACACACACGCATAAATGGAACTTCAAAATTTTACCTACAAGCATATATTTAAATTAAGGGAGGAGACTTGAGAACTAAGCAAGTTGCTTTGCACTTTTCCACATGCTATGTATGTAGAATATTATAAGTTTTTACTAATATGTTCATTTATTGAAAAATTATATATATAATTTACAACACTATGTGTTTATTAAGGTTTTCTTTTAGAATATATGAAAATCTTCTGGCTATGATATATACCATTGCAGAGATCAATAAGGACCCAGAACTACTACCAAATGTTACAATTGGGTATGAGATTTATGATTCCTGCACAACTGTTGCTGGAGCACTTGAAGGTGCAATGAGGCTGCTAACAGGACAGGGAAATACAATTCCAAACTACCACTGCCGGACTACTTCTGCAGCTGTAGCTGTGATTGCTGAGTCATTTTCTGTGACATCAATACCCATGGCCCAGCTACTGGGACTCTATAAATTTCCCCAGGCAAGTAAGAAAAGTATTTTTAATTTACATTTAAGTTAATTCAGTGAATACCACAACTGACTCGTACTTTTGATTCCTCACATGGAGCTTGAATAATTTGATGTGTAACCTATCCAAAGTGCAAAATACAAATAGCTGCTTCTGCGATTTTGACAGCTAAGTTATACCATTAATGTGATACACGTATCCAAGAACCTATCTTCAGTACATCAAATGGGACATGTAGCCATACAAGGTACATTTCAGCCACATACTTAAATAGTAAGTAGTTGTTGACATATCATTATACAGGGCCCAATGCCCAGAGAACACCAACTGTACATAGGGCTAAATTCTACAGTATTGTAAAATTTACATTTCAGTATCATATCACTATAGGAAAGTTAATGAACAGTGTTTGAATTGGTAGCTGGCTTACCCATGTATTTGGTGGGTTGATATGTAATGTAAACCATGTCAGGTTCTTCCTTATCATCTAAAATCATCAGTAAACAAGTAATCAACCAGGAGTTCACATATTAGTTATTGACTTCTAAATGTCTTCCTGCATTTTCCATATTAATACTTGCAATTCAATTTATTAGTGCATTCCACCAGCATATTTTACAATAATTCATCTTTAATGCAATAAAGTATTAGAATACTCAAAATAACTCTTGATTTTAAATAACCATGGAAGGTCTTTGTTAGTCAAAATTGCAGTCAAACTGGAGTCATGAAACTATTGATCAACATGGGTATTTAATGTCAACATAAAGAATGTTTGATATTTTAGAATGCGGTAAATTTGGTGCTTTTAGATATAAAAGCTCACTCTGCATTGCATACACTATACTTTGACTAAGGAAAGGGGGTCCATTCTCATCATGGTATTAGAAACCCGAAAGACTTGGAGAAATTAAACCATGAGAGAGTAAGATTAATATTAGCAGCCTAGAATAGTGGGGTCTGAATGTATAGATGTTAAAATCAGCAAACAAAGGAAAGCAGTATTGCTGGAACTTAATTCATCCTCAAGTCTCAGTGAGTACCTTCATGAGGCGGACCCTGTTTCTACAAAATCTCACAAAGACAACACTGATATACAGTATGTATTTTATATTGCATATATCATGAAGGTTAAAAATAAAAAAATACAGCAGGGTGCACAAGATGCAGGATAAAAAAGTGCCTAATTCTGGTATATGCACTGGTGCTGGGACTGGGGAAATGACAGTGTAGAATCCTCAAGACAAGGAAACATTCCTATAATGGGGTTAGGCCAGGCTCATGGGAAGGATGTGCCCTGTGTTGTAGAAGGAAGTAGTAGTCCACAAAAACACAAAAACTGACAAGCAAAAAAAGAGCCATAACAATGATAGAGCAGACTATTGAGACTAAGGAACAAATTACATATTGTTACCATTATGCAAGAAGCCCAGAATTTCCGGATAGAAGATATTCAAAAAGATTTAACAGAGAAATTAGAGGAAAGAAAAATACTTGCACAAGAAAAACTGTCAAAAGCTTCAAATGTAAATTTGTGTTCATTAATATAACAGATCCATGAAAAACATTATATAGACAAGACATTTTGGACCATTTGGAAAAAGAAGTGAAAGAAGATGTGTGAACAAAACCAAGAGACATATTTCTATTTTATTTAACATTTGTTGACCGGGAAAGTCCAACTAGGTTCCACAGATCCTGATTTCAGCGGAGGCCTGGGGAGAAATGCTCCAGAAGAATGTCTTTAGAATGTGGGAGGAAACTGGAGGAAACCCACGTGAATGCAGGGAGAACATGCAAACTCCACACAGAAGGCACCCCAGCCGAGAATTGAACCAAAGAACCTCTTGCTGTGAGGCGACAGCATTAACCACTGCACCACTGCACTGCCCTTCTTTTTTTTATACATTTGAAAAGTATAAAAATGAAATATGAACATGAGAAAGAAAGAGACATCTGATACAGTGCAATATTTATGCAAATGAGAAAGCCAAACTATTCAATACAAAAATGCAACTCCAAAGATATTAGAAAAGAAATACAGGCAAAGGCACCCAGATATGAAAAATTTCACAATACAAAAAATAAGAAAATAAAGGCGGGAAGTAGAAAAGAGAATTAGTAATGGAGAAGTTAAAGAAATAGAAACTGAAGTTATGGATTACCTGTAAGTGAAGAATTTAGTGTAAAAAATCCAACTCTGACAACTTCACAACACAATGGAACAATGACTCCCCAAATGAAGGAGAAACAGGTGGAATGGAAAACATCTGATCACTTGCACATGAAAATACTCTGGTGCCTTCAGTAGGAAACCAGTACAAAAGTTCTGTTTGAGTTGTGAAGCAATGGAAGGAGCATGAAGCATTGGCACCTCTGACACAGGCAATGTTGTGGAGTGGTAGGCTATTGAGTTCCCATATGAAAGAGCAACGGATGACACAAAATGCAGCTGAACAGATTATGTACAATGACTGCAGGAAACAGAGAGCAAAGAATGTAACCTTATTTAGAAGAGAAGGGCCTAAGGGAAGAGATGCTTCATTTAATAGAGATGGAGAGACATATTGAGATTAAGATTACTGAAAGTCAATAAGATCCAAAATGTTAGAAATCTGATAAAACAAATGAACCCAGTAATCAAGACTACTAGCAGAAACTCATGTGATATAAAGGAGTAAATAAGATATTTAATAACAGATAAAGTCCTACCACAAAAGCATGGAGCAATAAGGGAAAGGAATGGAATGTAATCAAATGCAATCGTGGAAGCATCAAATCGAAAAAACTATAAAGAAATTAAGAGAAGTGTCACTGTTAGAAGAGTATAGAAGAGATGAACAAATGTACTTAGAAAGGTAGACGTAATAAAAGCAATGCACAGTATCAGAACAAACCAGGATCTATTGTACACTACTGCAAATAATAAAACTAAAGATGCAAGCAAAGCCAGAAAAAAATGTAGAAGATATGCAGATAAATATAAATGAATGCACAAAATAAGCAATTCATTAATGACGCAAAAAGCTTTTATAGATAATTAGGAAACAAAGCAAAAGAAATAGAAAATAAATCCTGCAACATTGATATAATGATAATTTATGTCAATGACAATACCAGTTATGCATATAAATCAAAACAGACATGCTAATAAAGGATGTGATGGAGATATAAGCTGCAGTGTAACAAGAGAGATGAAAATGTGATATACATGTTAATTAAATAATGAGTTGAAATGAATGCATTGACTGCACTTACTGCATATGAGATGCATATACAGGGAATTCATGTATGCAACCTGACACCACTGCTGTATTCCCCACCTTAGTATCTATGTACAAGAACAAAAAGGCCTTATAGCTGTAATGTCAGGTACATGAAAAACGGACAAGTTTTTGTAAAGAAATAACATCGCACCCATAAGAAAGGGGTTCATCACCTACAAGCATTTAATAGACAAGCAGGTGTATAGTTATGTAAATGCTAAATGGGAATCTAATAGCATACAACATACATAACTGACAAATGACAAGACAGATCGGATGACTGCCATAAGTTCAGATTTTTCATTGGTGATTTGTAAACATCTCTGATATCGTTATACTGGGCATGCTCACATGGATTTATTTATTTTATTTTATTTTTACATTTGTTAGCCAGGTTAGTCCGACTGGGCCCAGAGAGCCCTTTTTCAGCAGAGACCTGAGGAGAAAAGCTCCAGGAAAGTAATAAAAAATAAGAAAAACTTAACAATTCAATTTGTAAGATACTTAGTCCAGAAACAGAGAGAAATATACAATAGGAATCTAATAATTCACGTTGTAAGATACTTAGTACAAAAACAAAAAGAAATATACAACAGGAATATATACAAGGCAAAAGTTCAGTATTTGTTTGGTTAGCATTAAGTTATTTACAAGGAATGTAGCAATGCCTAAAATAAAAATAAAAAAATCAGAGTAACATTATGGCATAGTACAACAAAGATGCATTTAATAGCACAGGTACTAACTGCAGAGAGCGTAATATATGCATATAGTTTAGGTAGATACCAGGCATATATGTTAATTGAGAGAAGAAGAAACATTCATTAGGTAATTTCCTGACAAGTACATATCCATGCATGTTGGAAATTAATTTTTAGTTGCTTTTTGAATTTGTCACTTTTGTTAGTGGAGCAAAGGGACAATGGGAGTTTGTTCCAAGAATATACAATTGAATGACTGTAAAGTATTTTTCCAAGAATTTTGTTTGGCTTGGTCACCTGCAGAAGGATTTGTTGTGTGCTTCTGAGGTCACGATTGGGTGTGTAGGGTGTCATTATGGATGTAAGGGCAGGGCAGGAGTTGGGGCTATTTAGGATGCTATGTGCAATTTGTAGTTGTGATATTTAAAGTGTGTGGGGGAGCTCAGGCCATCTTAAGCTTTTCAGGGATATACAGTGATAGGATTTGTAGGTATTACTGCCTGCAAATCTTGCTATCTTGTTGGTGGTTTCTAATTTGGTTAACAGATTATTTTGGAGGTTAGTAAGTACAGGAGCAGTATACAGCAGGGATGATAGAATACATGCCTGAGCCATTATAGATCTAGATTTGTTAGGTATATATTTGTTGTTGTGGTAAAGAAGACAGTTTTTTAATGGACTTTTTGATACAATTTAAGATATGTAGATCGAGTTTTAATTGGTTGTCTATAGTAATGCCAAGCAATTTGGTGTTTGACTCAGTAGTGATAATTGTATTATCTAAGGATGACATGGTGAACTTGTCTTTAGCTGGAGTGAGTTTTTTTGGAAGGAAAAAGAGAAGCTTGGGCACTTTCTGGGGTTGAGAAACAGGTTGTTTTCAGTTAGCCATTTTTCTACTAGGTACAGAGACTGTTGAGTGGCAGTGTGGAGATTTTGTATATTGTCAGAGGTGTTAATAATTGTGGAATTGTCTGTGTACTGTATTAAGGTAGAGTGTGTGCAGGAGACATTAGGGTTATTTGTAAATATGTTAAAAAGTAGGGGGCCCAGGATAGAACTCTGGGGAACCCCAGTCTTAACAAGACAGAAAGGGGAGAAGAATGTTTGCCATCTGATGGACTGATATCTGTTTGAGAGGTAGCTGTTAAACCAGGAGGTAGTAGAGGTAGAGAGTTGTAGACTGGATAGTTTTTAGGAGAATGGGATGGAAAAATGGGATTTACAGGGAACAGTAACAAAACAGGAATTCGACAACAGCAACACAGTAGAAAGCATTGTAAGAGATGACCAATCACAGTTTCTGATGGTCTGGCAGCATGCCATGCAGTAAGAAATATTTATGAACCTCCTCATCTGCCATTAAGCTTTATACTGTGAGAAGAAATTGCAGTAATAAAGACATGAACAGATGAAGACATGGAATGTACAACATAATTATCTTGTTACTAGAAAATGCATGCGAGCAATGACATAAGAAATATTTACATCATATACATTTTCAAACACGTGCCAGAACAGATATCAGAGAGATGCATAGCAATCATAGTCGCCACAGAAATACGCTTATCGGTCATCTCATGGAGAACACTGTTGAAGGACTTACAACACTTTTCTATCATATAAGGTGGATGAAAGAGCTACCTTGTAGGACAAGGCCTGAAAAAGGTGTCCCTCTGAGTGTATCTGTGTTTAAGCCTTTGTCATCTGACACATTTATCTGACAGATGTTACCAGATTCATACGCCTATTATACAAGGCTCTCTCCGGACCTCTGTATTGACTGCATATGCCACATCAGATAGCAATGGAGGTTCTCACAAATTAGTGAACTGAATGTGTGCATTAAGATTTAGTCAGAATGCTGGAAAGGAGCTGCACAACATGTGTCCACACAAAAGTGAGCAGTACAATATCAATCCCTCTTTCACAAAGAAACTGTTTCCATCATGTAGGACACACACTGTCCAAGAATTGAACTACAGTCTAGGTATGCTGTACAAGCCAGTTCTCAATACACATGTCCCAGGAGCACTTGCAACATGATATGCTCCAAGTAACCATTTTGCTGCCACGTAATCACAACCTGTGATGATACATCATTGTGCGACATAAATATGGATAACAATAACTAGATAGAATGGTGTTTATATAACATCAATGCATTCATATAATGTTGCCCCATTCAGGAATTGAACAGCAAGCTATGTGACTGTACTGACTAATGACATGTGGATGAAGCCACAAGCACCACAGTGGAAGTCTTAACACTATTGTGAAACTCCAACTATGCTTATTACATCAAATGTATGTGTAGTAAACAATCTCTGAGATAAGAGATGGTGGAGGCCTCTCCCACTGTAAACGGGCACATCATAACTGTGGTGAAGTCATTCATGCATTACAGTATAAGGAGCATTTGAAAACTGGAAATACACAATATTGTACATAATGAATGGACCATGGTGGAAATGTCAATACAATTGTGACATATTGTTGCAAGGGATACGTGTGCCTGTAATTGCTGCACAGAGTTAACAACATACAGGATGCCACCTGACTTCCTCATGCCAGAGGATAACCCTTTCTACATATGTTATGCAAGATAAACTAATTATATGTCATCATTATTCTGAATAAAGGCTTTGCTGTGTGAGAAATTACCATACATTTTGTAAGAGGGATCAGCATCTATACATCTACATAGCAAATGTGTTTGACAACAGTGTTAGAGACATAGACAGTCACAATAAGACTTGACACAACCTAGTCTGAGCAGTAATGGCTGGATTTTAACTAACTATAAAAGACCACAAGGTAAAATTAGGGCCTGAATTGTATGTGCAACATGACTTGTAGGGGTAGATATGGAGACACACACATACATACACACACACACACACACACACACACACACACACACACACACACACACACACACACACACACACACACACACACACACAGCTGTCCTCAAACATCCTGTATATGTAATTAAACAATGTACAAAACAGGTTTACCTTTACATGTGCGTATTGCACATGGGCGACCGACAATTGTCAGAAAGACAGTTTGCAAGGTTTGCAAATGTCAAACGGAAGAAGGTTCGAATGTGCAATGAGCGAATGCACAGTGAGATTCGCTCATTGCACATTCGACATTCTGGGCAGATTGCACTATAATGGGGAGTTGGAAATGGTTCCTTTCCCCGCTGTAGTGAGATCTCGGAGTTAGAATGATAAAGTAGGGAGAGTGGGGGGCTCAGCCCCCCTGCATTACACTTTATCTAATTTTGTTGTCGACATTTATGTTTGAAACTCAGCAAATCAGCTGTTCGATTTGCTGCTTTTCGAACATTAACAACTGTCGTGATTCGTTTTTTCGATGCGAATATATGAATACTCGCACAAGTGTGATTCAAGATTATAAAGGTAAACCAAAAAACATGGTATCAAAGTCATACAACACAGGAGAATTCACACTCCAAGTATATTATTGCAGGTATGATAATATTATATATTCATTGCGTGGCCCGATTTTCCCTGTGAATGCTAGGATCTGCTAGTGTCATAGTACCCCATTGTAAATCCATCTCATAATTAGAAATATACATAAAGGTGATTGTGAGGTGGCCAATGGTCTATGACAGCATTTGCATTCGTACTCTTTAAGCAGGGATGGATTTGAATCATCTACCTGTCCACAAACTCCATCTACACAGGCCCACAGAGGTCCAAATGGAGAGATGAAAAGTCAGCAAGCAAAGGAGAGGAGTAGTGCTGAAATGAAATTCGTCCTCAAGTCTTGGTGAGCACCTTCGTGAGGTGGACCCTGTTTTCACAAAATCTGACCAAGGCAACACTAATATATAGACTGTATGTATATAGCATATATCATGGACAGAAGTAGGTAAAAATTAAAAAAGATAGCTGATGCACAAGACACAAGATTAAAAAGTGCCCATATCCTGGTAGGTGCACTAGTGCCAGGACTCGAAAAAATGACAGTGTAGAATCCTCCAAATATGGAAAAATTCCTACAACGGGTCCAGGCCAGGTACAGGGGGAGGATGGTCCCCCTGTTGTAGAAGGAAGTAGCAGTCCTCAAAAATCACAAAAAACTGATAGGCCAAAGAAGAGTAATAAAGACAATAGAGTTGACTATTCAAGATAAGAAAGAAATTACGTATTGTTACTATTATGCAAAAAGCCCAGAATTTCCAGACACAAGATATACAAAACGATTAAGAGAGAAATTAGAGGAAAGAAAAATACTTCCACAAGAAAAACTGTCAGAAGCTTCAAATGAAAATTTGCATTCATTAATACAACAGATTTGGGAAAAACAGTATATAGATCGAGAAACTTTGGTCTGTTTGGAAAAAGAAGCATCTGAGGAAGTGCTAAAATATAAACAACAAAACCTAGAGATATTTGAACAATATAAAAAAGAAATATTGACATGGGAAAGAAAGAGAGATTTGATATGGGGCAGTATTATGGTAAAGTAGAAAGCCAAATTAATCAATATAAAGAAGGCAGCCCTCAAAGATATTCAAAGAGAAATACAGGCAAAGGCATCCAGATATGGAATTTTTTACAATAAAAAAATAATATCACAAAATGGAATGTAGAAAAGAAAATTAGTAAAGTAGAAGTTAAAAAATAGAAGCTGAAGTTATGGAGTGACTGCAAAGTGAAGGATTTGGTGTAGAAGGTCTACTACAGGTTACATCACAGCATGATGGAGTGAGTGCCCAAAGTAAGGAGAAACAGGAAGATCAGGAAACATCTGAAGAGGAAATATGGACATGGGAAAGAAAAAGAGAGTTAATATAGTGTAATATGTATGCAAAGGAGAATGCAAAACTAACCAATACAAAAAGAGCAGCACCAAAGAAATTTGAAGAAAAATACACGCAAAAGAATCCAGACATGGAAAAATTTACAATACAAAAAAATAAGAAGACAAACAGGAAAAGTAGAAAAGGAGATGAGTAATGGAAAAGTTAAAGAAATAGAAAGTGAGGTTATGGAGTACCTGCGAAGTGAAGGATTCGGTGTAGAAAATCTAAATCAGAAAGCACCACAACAGGATAGAGCAATGGACCTCCAAATTAAGGGGAAACCAGTGGAACAGGAAGCAATCAGTCAGGTGACATATGAAGATATTTGGTAGCCTTCCACAGGAAACCAGTATAAACATTCACTTGAAGTTGGACAGCAAGGGAAGAAACAGGAAACTGTGGAAACTCTGATGCAGTGGATGTTGAGGAATGATAGGCCAGTGAGTTCCCATATGACAGAGCAAAGGATGGCACAGGATGAAATTGAAGAGAGGGTGCCACAGGAGGATGCTACAGAACTTTCTATAGAATGCCCGCAGGAAATGGAAAACAAAAAATCTGCCCTCGGTTTAGAAGAAAATGAGCTTAGAGAAGAGTTATGTGATTTAATAGAGATAGATATACATATTAAGATCAATGAAAGAAATAGACTGCAAAAGGTCAATAAAACCCAAAAAGTCAGATGTCTGATAAAACAAATGAATACAGTAATTAGAACTGTTCACAGAGATCCATGCAATATCACAGAAGTAAACAGGATATATTACTGCACAGCTAAATTAATAACTGATAAAGTTCTACCACAAGAACACAGGGCTGTGAGGGAAGGGAAGAGGAGAAATCAAATACCATCATGGAAGTATCGAATAGAGAAAACTATAAAAGCAATTAAGACAAGAAGTGTCGCTGTTAGAAGAGTATAAGAGAGGGAACAGATCAACAGAAATACTTAGAAAGATAGACGTGATAAAAGCAATGCACAGTATTAGAACAGATCAGGATCTATCATGCACTATTGCAAATAAACTATAAATTTCAGCACAGGTGGAAAAAACTTAGAAGACACACAGACAACTAGAAAGGAAAAGTACAAAATAAGCAATTTATTGATGACCCCAGAAAGTTCTATAGAGAATTGGAGAACAAGGCAAAAGGAATTGAAAGACCACCAAAAAAGGAAGAAATAGATATATTTTTGAGAAGTATTAATGAAGAGCCTGTGGGACATAACAAAGATGCTGAATGGATAGAAGAAGTAAAAGAAAGAATAAGAAGTTTAAAGGTGCAGGATTTGAAATGGGATGAGGTAAAAGCCAGACAGATTGAAACAAAGTTAAGATAAGCTTCTAATTAGAAAATCCCAGGTTCAGATGCAGTACCTAACTTCTGCTTAAAAGTATTAACATCTTGGCACGAAGATTAAGCCATGTTACCTAAGAAGTTAAGTTGTGATTGTTTCTGCCATTTCACACTGAGCTAATTGAAGGAAGTACACTGAGAAAACTCGGATCTATAATATATAACATTAAGTATCCTGTTTTTTTGCTTATTTTTTCAAGTTATGTATAGCACTTTGTGTACTGTATATTTTTCTAGCTAGTTTCACTGTGTGTGAGGTATTCACTGGAAATTGTCCACTTTTATTAAGCATCTGTTTGGGTTGTTTGTTTCTGATAACTTGTTGCAGTTAAATGCTTTCTCTAGAGGCTCCTTTAGCTGTTTAAAACTTTCATTTAAGGGCTCACTGCTGCTTTTCTGCTGTGAGAAACATTTCTGCAGTTTGTTTCTCACCCTACCTCCCTATTGGTATGGTGTTCTTATAGTTGGTGGCTTTGCAGTTGCCCGCTCCTACAGTAAACTTGATCTGGGACCCTTTTCCCAGTCTAGTGTTATTTCCTCATTCTACCCAATACAGGGAGAACATTTGAGAAGGTCAATCAGCTTAGTTTCTGCTACTCCTTTCTCTCTTTCCACTAAAAAAAAAAAAAAAAAATTCTAAGCTTGTTTCCTGCCTTTCCTGTGGGTAGTCTAGTCTGGATATAGATCTGCTGTGTCCAGGACTATTTGTAGGCTGCTAGGCCCCCAAGCCTTTCTGTGTTGGAGGGAAGCCTTCTAGCTTAATTTTGTTTCTTAGAACTAGCCAGTTTTTTGTTTCAGCACTCAAGTCATTTTCTTTGAGCTCAGCACTTGTTCAGAACTTATTGTAAGCACTAAATAAGCTACAAATTACTACAGCACTCAACTTTCCTCACTGTCTAGAGGAAAACAGTTTCTAGTATTTAACAAATAAGCACCTATCGAGGCATGTCTAAGGGTCAGCTCCCGGTGTTTTCTCCTGTCTGCCTGATGAATGTGAGCATCTTGGGGCAATGCAGTAATTGCCTCATGTACACAGACAACCCTCTTCTCCTACGACTCAACACTACAACCTGTGAGAGATGCACTTATATAGCCAAACTGGAAGCAAAGCTCTCTTCACCCAAGACTGGACTAGACAGTCAAGAGGAGAAGGTAAACACTTGCACCACACCACACTCAGCACATAGTCCTTCAAAATCTACACCACCAAAACACACACATAGAAACACAAAACACACCCCTACATTCACAGAAGCTCTCAGTAAAAACCTACCCAAGCAACGGGGACCTCCAAAGCAGAAACACAAGCAACCTCCACCCCCCAACACAACCGAAATGACACATAGCCCACAAACTCAGTGTACCACTCAACCACAGCCTATAAGGCATAACAACGTACCCAACACTCTAGTCATAGATGACTCTATAGCCAGGCACACTGATGTTCCACTCACCAGGCTAAACAAGGAGAAAGTTACTGTCAGCTGCCTGTCGGGTGCCAGGATCCGCCACATAACGCATGCACTCAGGTCACTCCACAACAAGTATAAATATGACTCTGTCATTGCCCATGTTGTTGTGAATGACCTGAGATGTACCTCCTTGGACTACATGAAAAGGGACATGGAGGAGCTGTCCAATCTTGTAGCCCAGGCAGGTATGAGTAGCATCCTGCCTTCACCCAGAATGATACCACAGTACAATGACAAAATGATTGACTTCAACAACTGGCTAAGCTTCCGGTGTCATTCTAAGGGGATCCACTATCTGTCTGCCTGGGATAACATGATCGACAAACCACGATGCTTTGCCAGAGATGGCCTGCACCTGTCGCCCCTGGGATTCTGGATACTGGCTAAGGCTCTAGCCACCCCTATAGTGCCTTTTTTAGGCAAGGTTCAAATGACAAATTCACCACCCTAACAGGTACAGGCAAGAAGAATCTGAGGGTATTGCTACTCAATGCTAGAAGTCTAAACCTCAAAATGCACTCACTCGAGGCACTCCTTAAAATGGAGAACATCGACATCTGTGTAGTGACAGAGACCTGGTTCAAGGCTCCAGAGAGTACCCCTGCATTACCAGACTATAATTCATACCACACCTTTCGGCCACCTAACCTGGACCGAAACACTAAAGGTGGAGGCGTTTCCATATTCATTGAGGATATCCACACCTCCAGGCTAGTTGCTCAGCATAATGCATCCGAGATTATCCAAGTGCAACTAACTCTGGGCAAGACCGCAATCCAAATTGTAGCTTGCTACAGATCCCCCACCATGCCCCAGGATTCCCACTCCTCATTTCTTAATACACTGGAAAATATTAGGCGATTTCAACTACCCTACCATTAACTGGGAAAACTACTCATGTACCAACTCTTGTGCTCAACATTTTCTGGAATTCATAAATTCCAATGCCATGGATCAACTTATCCACACCCCCACCAGGGGCAGCAATATCCTAGACCTGGTTATTACCAACATGGGCAACCAGTGCTCCACACCAGAGGTCAATTCCTCGTTGGTCAGATCCGACCACAAGCTAATCACCCTAGACATCCACAACCCTCCCCTACCCCCCATTAGGGAAACCACAGTAAAACATTTCTCCAAAGCCAACTTCACGCTTCTTAAGACAGAAGTGGCAAACTTCATGACACCCATGCTGATATAGAGGTATGACTGCCGAATCCTACACAAATGCTCTTTATAAGCACTTACATGAGTGCATGGATCGTGCAATCCCTAACGGAACCAAGATGCTATTCTTCAAAAAAAGGAAGCCAATCTGGTGGTCCCCTGCCATAAACAAACTCTACAACAGAAGAAAGAAACTGTTGCAAAAAAGAGTAAAATCCCATAATTGGAGAAACTCCCTGGTCAGCCTCAGTAAGAAGCTGAGATCCCTCATAAAATCAACCAAAGCTAGTTATGAAAACAAAATTGCCACTGACTCTAAAGACAACCACAAAGCATTCTACAGCTATGTCAAGAATCTCAATGGCAACACTGAGATCTGCTCTGAGTTACAGCACAATGGCACTAAATATACAGAGCCAACTGATATTGCCAACATCCTGGCAGATAGGTTCAGTGTTAACTTTACCCCCCTGTCATCCCCTAAAGGGCCCATCTCTATACCAGAAGAATGCAAAGTTCCTGTAATCACAGCTGCACAGGTAAGAAACACACTATCCAAAGCCAAGAACACAGCATCCATGGGACCTGACAACATCCCAGGCTGTGTTCTACATGAACTACAGAATGAACTGGCACCTCACCTAAGTACCATGTTCAATCATAGCCTCACCTCTGGCTATGTGCCCACTGAATGGTGCACAGTGACAGTTATCCCACTCCACAAAGGGGGAGCCACCACATACCCCGGAAACTACCGCCCCATTAGCCTAACAAGCCTGGTCTGCAAGGCTATGGAACGTATCATCATGGAACTTATAAACAATGGCATTGGTAATCTCCAAACTCAGGACCCCACCCAGTTCGGGTTTGTAAAAGGCAGATCATGTCTCCTAAACCTGATAGACTTCTTTGAAGCAGTCCCCAAAGCCGTAGATGAGGGTAAGGTGGTTCACACAGTCTATCTAGATCTCGCCAAGGCTTTTGACACCATCCCCCACTCTGGAATTATAGATAAACTCACTAAACTAGGTATAAATCCCTATGTCACAAGATGGGTTGCCAACTGGCTCACTGACAGAACCCACACTGTGAAAGTAGCAGACTCCAAATCCAACTTCAGACCAGTGACAAGTGGAGTACCACAGGGTTCAGTCCTGGGTCCTCTCCTGTTTGGTATCTACTTCTCTGAAGTACAGGCCAACACAGAAGGTCTTTGGCTAATGAAGTTCACAGATGACTGCAAACTAGGAGCCATAATCAAAACTCCAAAAGATGTGGACATCCTACAAAAGGGCCTCACTGAGACAAATGCTTGGTGTCAAAGCCATGGCCTCAAGCTCAGTGCCAAAAAGTGAATTGTCATCCCTTTTGGTAAAAACTCAGTACCCATGAACTACCACATAGGCGGTAGTCTACTTAACACTGAAAGTGTGATATGAGACCTTGGGACACAGGTGGACAGTAGTCTCTCTTTTGATAATCACATCGCCACAGTAGTCAGGAAATCCTTCTATGTGACACACCTCATCACAAAAGGTTTCTCATTCAGGAAAAAAGAGGTCATTGTTCCCCTCTACTTAACAGTCATTAGACCCATTATAGAGTACAATGCCCCTTTTGGTATGTACCTCACAAGACATCTACAACAACTGGAAAGGCCACAGAAATACCTCACAAAGAGGATTACTGGCCTCAAACAGATGCCCTATGCAGACCATCTCAAATAACTGCAGCTTTACTCAATTGCATATCGCCTACTCAGAGGCAATCTCTGCCTAACACACAAAGCTATGTCAAACCCAGAGCTTTTAGACATGCTCCACTTAAAGAAAGCCCAATCCCTATGAGCTACACGGTCTAGGGACCTAAATCCTGTCACCACAATAAACAGAATATGCTGGAGGGATAGATTCCTGTCCCAGAGACTTCCCATACTCTGGAACAAACTACCTATCTATATCAAACAAAGCTCCTCATTAGCGCTCTTCAAGAAAAATCTTGATGCTTGGATGGGAGATAGGAAATTCACCCCGGGGATCACTTCTGTGGCTCTGCTCGACACATGAAAATAATTTTCTTGTGTGGCGAAAGCCAGGGTACCTTTGGCTAGGCTTATATAGGCCCTAGGGCCAATAGCCTAGTACCTACCTATGAACCTATGAACCTATGAGTAAGAAATATTTATATGCACACTACGAACAGACACCAACCTGGCTAACAACAGGAAAAACAATGCTCATACTTAAGAGTGAATCTGCAAGCTACCCTAAAAATTATAGACCAATAACTTGCCTTCCGACGACGTATAAACTATACAATGGAATTGATGCCAACAGAGTTTATAGTCATTTAGAAGAAAATTCAATTATGGCAATAGAACAAAAGGGGCAATAAAAGAAAGTCACATTTATTTTATTATTTGTAGAAAAATAAAAGCAATTTATTCCATACAAGACAAAGATGAGTTCTTTCATGGACTAAGCCACTTCATCAGACAATAAAAACAGAACAAAGCCCCCATTTTATACCAACAAACATAAGTAAGTACAACTACTTAAACAAATGTTTTGGCGAGACATGTTGAGAGGTATGGAGACACACATAGATTTATTTTTATGGTCATAGATAGTGTCATAGACAATGGCAGAAGTGGAGATATGAAATAGAGAGTTGAGACCAAAGAACTTGAATGGAATGTGAGACTTAGGGCTAGTACAGGGAAGGGACTGAATGATAAAATAAGTATCAAGCCTATTTTGTTAGGCAGGGATTTGCTTAACTAGTTGTACTTACATATGTTTAGTCCTATATATATATATATATATATATATATATATATATATAGATAGATATATATAGATATATATATATAGATGTATATATATATTTATATGTCCCTATTTCTACAGCTCTATGCTATGAATTTTATTTTAAGTGCAATTTAACTTTAAGCTTTTTTCAGGTGACACTGAATCTCTTGAGAGTGGTAATTTTTATGTTGTATGTCTTTAAATGAAGGTGGGGATTTTATCAATTGAGTTGTTCTGAAATGGTATAAAATGGGGGCTTTGTTCTGTTTTTATTGTCTGATGAAGTGGCTTAGTTCACAAAAGCGCTCACCTTTGTCTTGTATGGAATAAATTGCTTTTATTTTTCTGCAGCCATGGCCTGTTGCTTCCTTTGGTTGTTTTTACATGATATTTGACTGCTTTTTGGGAGCACAGCTTACCATTACCACTTATTTTTTGCTTCTCTTTATTTTATTATTTATTTCCAGTTTGATGACTGGGGAGGTCCACTGGGCTCAGGGAGCACATTTTCAGTGGAGGCCCAGGGAGAAAAGCTCCACATTACATAGTTTAGATACTGATACAATATTAGTAAAGAAGAACAATTTACAATTACATTTCATGTTCGAGAGCAGGTGTAATTTCTTAGGTACAGGCTACCTTTAGATACAGATACAATATTAGTAAAGAACAATTTGCAATTACATTTCATGTTAGAGAGCAGGTGTAATTTCTTAGGTACATCGTACAAATTAGATATTTACAATATGTACAATTATGTTTGGTTAGCTAGCAATCATAGCTAGTGAAGCTAGTAATCATAGCTAGTGAGAGGTTTATAGGTGGATTGAGAATTATAGGACTAGGTGGGAAGAATGCAGTTGCATTTCCTGTTGGAAAAAAGGTAGGAATGTAGCTTAGTTTTAAAGTTTTCAAAGTTTGCACAAGTCCTTAGACAGGAAGGAATAGAATTCCATGTTTTTGCTAAGGAAAATGATAGCAGGAGTTGACCAGCGGGGGAATTGGGTTTTCGGACAAAGATTAGGTTTGGTAAGTAGATCTGAGAGTTCTCTGAGGGGTGTAGGGTAGAAGGATGTTAGATAGTGCAGAGCACTTAGAGGGTTGAAAAATTAGTTTGTGGGCTGTGGTAATCTGAAGATAGTCTAGGTGGTTGGAGAGTTCAAGCCAGTGTAACAAATTAAGTTCAATACAGTGATGGGAGGAGTATTTGGTTTTGGTAGCAAACTTTGAAATCTTATTATAACAGACTTCCAATTTTGAGGTGAGCGTGGCAGATAAGTTTGTTAATAGAGGAGCGCCATACATTAGTGAGAGGAGTAGATAGGTAGTGGCAAGAGTTTGTCTGGTGGAAGGAGAGAGAAAGTGGATGTTCCTGTATAGCATACCAAGTTTTATATGGGTTTTCTTAATGTTTGGTGGATGTGAGTGTCGAATTTTAGGTGTTCATCAATAGTGACCCCAAGTAGTTTGGCGAAGGGAACAACCTCTATAGTGGAGTTGTTTTGGCTAATGATTTGGAATGAGTTTTATCAAGAGGGGAAGCTTTTGATGGAGAGAATAATAGTATTTTGGATTTATTGGCATTTAGTGAGAGGTGGTTCTGAAGCATCCAATTTTCAGTGGTGGAGAAAGCAGTTTGGGTCAGTGTTTGAAGATCTGGGAGGTTGGTGGCACTGCAGACTAATGTGGAATCGTCTGCATATTGTACAATTTTGGTATTGGGTATGGCTTTGTGGAAATCGTTAATAAAGATGTTAAACAGCATTAGACCAAGTATGGATCCCTGGGGAAACCCAGTGGGGGTGGGAAGGAAGGTTGAGGTGCCTGTCCCCCATTTTACAGCTTGAGATCTATTGGAGAGGTAGCTAGAGAACCAGGATAAGTTATTCTGGGAGAGATTAAGGTTGGAGAGATGGTTTAGGAGATGGGTGTGGGAGATGGTATCGAATGCCTTGGACAACTCTAGAAGAACAGTAGAAACTATTTTTCCAGAGTCTTGGGCAAGATTTAGTGTATCTAAGAAGGAGAGAAGTGTAGTGGTTGTTCTATGGCCTGGACGGAAGCCATGTTGGTTTGGAGTGATTAGTTGGTTATTGGCTAAGAATGGCATGAGCTGAATGTGAATGCATTTTTCTAGTAGTTTGGAAATCGGAGAGAGGATAGCTATGGGGCGGAAGTTGGAGATGTTATTGTTTTTTCCTCCTTTATGGAGAGGTAGAATGAAGGCAATGCGCCATAGTTTGGGAACATAAGATTCTAGCATGGATCTATTGATCAGGATGCTAATGGGAAGAGCGATACCATCTGCAGCTATCGTTAGGAAGGAGGATGGGATATTGTCAAGGGCATTGGAGCAAGGTTTTAATTTGGAGAGTAATTTTTTTATATAGGATGTTGATATGGGTTTAAGCTCAAATGTAGGAGGAGGATTGGGGGCAGAGGGTGCTGTAGGTGGTGGTGAAAAAAGGGTAGACTGAGGGGAAGGGTTATTGTTAGGGAAGGATTTGGTCAGTTCTGCTATGAAGTTAGTGAAGAAAGAGTTGAATAGAGAGGTTATTTTAGCATCAGATTTGCTGGTGTCAAGGCAGAGGTTGCTTTTGGTACCTGGGTTGAGAAGAGAATTAATGGAATTCCAGAACTGTTTTAAGCTTTTTGATTGGTTAGATTTGAGTTTAATATAGTAGGACCTTTTGTCTCTGATGATTTGTTTTTTAGCAAGGTTTCGGAGTTGTTTATATTTAAGAAAAGTTTCAGGCTGCTTGTTTTGATGGTATGTTTTCCAGGATTTGTCTCTTTGTAGCATATTTTTTTGGTATCTTTGGTTAGCCAAGGGGCAGATTTGGCTTTTACTCTTTTTGTTCTTGGTGGAGCTAGGGAGTTGAGGATGTTTAAGAAGGAGGAGTTGAAAAATTCTACGGCATTATCTAGTGTAAGAGTTTTTAGGGGGTTCTAATTTGTTTGTTTCAGGGAGTCAGAGAAGGTAGTTGGGTCGAAGTTTGTGAGGGTACGTGTGTGGATGATTTGGTGTAGGTGAGGAGAGGAGTGGGTAGCTCGGTAGATAAAAGCTGGCAAGTGGTTTCCTATAGGTTTGGGTGTGATGCCAGAGTTTAAGATTTTATTGGAATGGGATGCTAGGATCCAGTCTAGTGTGGTACTTGTGGGGATTTGTTAATTGGGCCTGGTAATGGAGTTAGTAAATTGTTTATAGTTAAATAGAATGATGGATATGGTGGGATTAGGATTATTGACTTTATTCCAATTGATGTTTACGTCTCCAAGTATATAGGTCTCTTGCTTAATATTGGTTGAGGTCCAGAGGAGAATAAACTCCAGAGTAGTGGTGTTGTTTCAAGGGGAGATATCGAAGGCAATGATACAAATGCTTTTTTGGTTATTTACTTTTAACAGGCCTATTACTACTTCTGCATTATTGAATGGGGGGATAGGATTGGGGTATGGAGTGATGGACAGTAGGTTAGTGTAGATTAAGGCTACCCCACCACCTTTTCTGTTTGGGCAGTCATGTCTGAGGGATTAGAATCCAGGAGGGAGGATTTCAGAGTCATGAAAATGAGGTTTTAGCTAGGTTTCTGAAATGGCTACAATGCCGGGTCATTTGTAGTCTAACCAGGCATGGAATTGGTTTACTTTATTTCTTAAACTTTGGGCATTGATGGTGAAGAATTTGAGGTATTTATGGTTAGCTTTATTGTTTGAGTCGGGGAGATTAGCAGTATAGGTAGTGTTTGGTCCAGGATTTGGATGTATGTCTCTAGCTAAGCAGAGGTAGTTGAGGAAGGGTAGTAGTATTTTTGATTTGGTGTTTAATAGTTATGGGAAGTAAAGTATTAGTTTAGGTTTGTAGTACTTAGTTGAAAGGGGAAAAGGTTTACTTTGAAGTAGTGGAGTGGGTTGGGTTGAACTAGTGATGCGGATATGTTGTGGAAGTGTGTTTCTGAGTGATAAGAAAGGAGGTTGGGAGTGGAGGGATAGGATCGGAAAGGTGGGTGGAGTACGTTGTAGGAGTAGGAGGTAGCATGATATAAAGGGAGTAAGACTAAAATGCAGATAGATAGGGTGAGAATGGTTTGAGGTAGGAGTCCAGGCATGGTGGATATGTATTAAGATGTAGTAGTGGTAGATAAAATAGGGACTTAGGTGGGTGAAGAGGAGTGACTGTGATAGGCAGGTGGAGGAAAAGGGGAAAGGGGTTGTAGAGGGAGGTGATTAGTTTATAGAGAGAGGGAGGGGGTTAGGGCTCAAATAAAGGTAGTAGTAGTAGGGGCAGGTGGAAATTGGGAACAGGGTAAGGGAGCAGAGTGAGCCCATAGGGCGAATGGAGCAGGAAGAGCTAAAGAGAAGGTGGCTGCTTGAAACCAATCAGCCAGCTGAAGCAGAAATGTGAGCGTGTGAATGAGTACAAGGAGAGCAGGGGAAAACTAGGCTGAGGGGGGTAAGGTGGTAAAAGGCCAGTGGGGTAAGTGTGAAAGGGAGTGGGGGATAGCTTGGGAGAGAAGGAAAATTGATCTAAGAGATCTTACTTAGTAAATGGGTGAGCAGTGCCACCTAGTGGTAAAAATATATATAAAAGCTAGCATAGGTGGTAAGGGAGTTAAGGACCACTCTAGGCTGCTTGGCAAGCATGGGGAAAAGCACAGACACCATGGTGGTGAACACTAATAAAAGACTGCAGTGCATACACTTTATATTATATCCTGATGGGGATATAGTTTGGAAGCTCCTTAGAAGGTTACAGTAGTGTCCCATAATGGATGTCCTTTAGGGCTGATTTTCTGTACTGTAGTGGGAAGGGTTGAATACACATGCAGCTGTAGGGAGAAGAGCAGAACAATACAGGAGTTAGTTGAGCAGGAAGGTGAAAATGCACACAGAGGCCATTAATACAGTGAGAACAGGGTGTGTAGAGAAAGAGGGGAAAGAGGCATTAGAGAAGTTAAAAGTAACACCGTTTGTAGAGCA
The DNA here is from genome assembly GCF_019279795.1 of Protopterus annectens. Taxonomy (NCBI): domain Eukaryota; kingdom Metazoa; phylum Chordata; order Ceratodontiformes; family Protopteridae; genus Protopterus; species Protopterus annectens. The sequence continues at coordinate 45,824,144 of NC_056737.1, read as the reverse complement.
GTATATCAGGTCTTATGATTCTAACTGGGAGTACAGTTAACAGTGCATAAAACATTCTTAGCAGGTATTGACTAATACATGAAAAAACAGGCAGCTAATTCAGCAAATAACACAGTTGCCAGTAAAGCAAAATACCATAGTTACTAGTATAGATAACAGAGTCTAAAAACGTTTGAAGCAGATGATATAAATAATGACAAATACAGGCAGTTATATCAACAAATAATACTGGTACCATTAAGTTCATATTTTGCATTTCACATGGATTGCTTATATTAAGTGAATTTGCAGGGTCGTTGTTGTTAAGGTGTGAAGAGAAAGGAAAATAGCTTCCCTTTTTTTTTTTTTTTTTTTTTTTTTTTTTTTTTTTGAATTTACTTTTATACTTTTATGTTTTTAACAAATATACTCATATGTCATTATAGGAGTTAATTTAAACATACATATATTAGTAACATTGAATGTACTTGTGCACTATATATTAGTAATATACGTCCAATATATATGTATTGTGTTTTAGTAAGTAAGATGTATGAGATAAGACTGTTTGAGATGGTTAGCTAACTAGCTGATTGATTGATTCTCATTATACAATGATTTTAATTGCTTAATTAATAACAGGTTTTTAGTATAAATATACTTGAATTTGATCTATTGTTTAAACCTGAAGAAGCGTACCTTGGTTGTACGTGAAAGCGCTAGTTTTTGAATAAAATCTTTTACCTACAGCATCGTGGTGGTTCCTGCACAACTTTGTTTTTTGCTGTTCTTTCCTCTTTTTGTCTGGAACCTTTGGATGGTGATATTTTGTTTGTTGCTGCTACTTCTGTTGTTTTTCTATAATATTCACCAACACACGATGGAGTCTTCTACCACTGAGCTTGATTATAATCCTGGGAGCAGGAATAATACTACCGACTGGAATAACATTTTTCATCAGTGAGAGAACCCGCTATTGAGCATGGAATTTCATTCACCAGCTACTAATACAAGAGCAGGTACTGTGGAGAATTTACAGGATTTCTATAATGTTTTAAGACAACTCAAAAATGATCTATATAAGCTACACAGATTTATTTGGCAGAGAAGACATTTAGAGGCATGCCTTCATTTTAAGGTAATACCTCGGGGCATGCGAATATTATGTATGCCTAGCTACGGTGACAGTCACCCTGAATTACTAAGGAGGTGGCAGCAACTCAATATAGACTTTAGCATGCAGTACATCAAATTGTTGATTGAATATTTTGCCCCAATTGAGTCTGAACTGATTATCAAAGTAGAGGTATTACATCAAGACATACTACATTCTTATAAGGGGGAGGTATATGATTCTAAACTGACCAATATGTTTAGACAAGTCGCTGCATACAGTGAAAGACTAGAACAGTTGAAATATAAAAAACTCAGAAGGGACTATCAAGATTTCACAACTGGGCAGATTTTTGTTTGGCCCAGATACAATAATACTTATGAAGTTCAACGACATGAATTCACTAACATGAATAACCAGCCAGTTGAAATCAATGAGAGTGGTGATTCTATGAGTAAAGTGAGCACGGTGATGATGTCATCTGACATTACAAGCAGCGACAGCCTGATACCTGTTGGCGAGACTCCACCATGTAACCATCTAGCCTTAAAGGCTACTCTTCCTTTGGGAGCGAGACCAAAGCTCGGAGGTAACGCAGGACCAGGTCCTTTTTTACAGTTACCAGTCCAATACAGAACCAGGGCAACGACGCGTTCGGAGAGTCGAGGGAGAGGGAAAAGGAAATACTCAGGCGAGACCATGGAACCGAGACAGAAGAACAAGAGTTGAAGCAACTGTTCTTTAATTTATCATCACGAGAGTTAACCACTGATGAAGAGGGTTTGTTGAATAAGGGACCGTCTTTTATTCCCTCGCAGGGAAGCAATCTTTCAGAACTGCTGGTTGATTTGCGTTTATTCGCAAGAACATTATCTCTGAAGGTATTTTTTAATGATGTTGAAATGCCATGTTTGAATGCTAATAATAACTATAGAAATAAGAGTATGTTTGTTCCACCTTTATCTAATACTGTTGAATGCTTTGTACGATCATGTGAGAAAGATTTACATGCATTTTTTGCTGAAAACAAACATAGGGGGATTTTTCATAATTTAAATGTTAATATGAAAACTAGCCTTAGGGACCTACGAAATACAAAAGAGATAACTTTTAAACCAGCAGACAAAGGCGGGGGGATAGTAATGATGGAAACCTCGATGTATAGAGAATTAATGTTTACAATGCTTGAAGATGATTCTGCTTACAAATGTATAGAGAGGAAAGATATAATATGCATAGTGAAACAGGTACAAGATTCTCTGTTTGATCTTCTAATGTGCAGACAGATTGATAAAGATTTATATGAGTATTTGTTGGTGGACTTTCCCCTCATACCTGTAATAAAAGGCCTCCCTAAGATGCACAAGGGAACGTTTGCACCTCCTTTGCACCCAATAGTGTCAGGAGAGCAATGGGTAACAGAGAAAATTTCTATTTTCATCCAGTCTATGTTAGGACCCCTGGTCAAAAAGATACCAACTATCCTGAAGGATACCTATGGGTTGTTGAATGAGTTGCAAGATGCATCCATTATACAAAATATGCTTCCTCATACCATTTTGGTATCGATGGATATTAGGAACTTGTTCACGAGCATCCCTAATGACTATGGGGTTGAGGCCATTAGGGAATTTTTATATATGGATAACACACTAGACAAGGCTTGTCAAACTTTAATATGTGTCTTACTGGATATAGTATTAAATAACAATGCGTTTTAGTTTCATGACAAGATATATGCACAAGTATGGGGAGTAGCCATGGGCACTCCCTGTGCAAATTCATATGCTAATCTAGTAATGCATCAATGGGAGAACAGGTTCCTTTTTAATAATGAAGGGTTTAGAAACATCTTGTTGTACAGACGTTTCGTGGATGACATCTTAATATTTTGAAATGGGAATGAAAGTTCACTACTGGAGTTGGTTTCCTATATGGAGTCTACTACTACTTTCTTGAAATTCACAATGGTACAATCCATTAGTAGGATTGACTTCTTGGATTTAACAATTCTAAAAGAACCCAACAGCTGTATCTCTACTACTATCTTTAGGAAGCCATGCTGGAGAAATGCTATTCTCCATTATAGCAGCATGCACCCACGGCATGTGTTTCAAAATGTGATCAGGGGACAGTTTTTGAGAACATCATGCCTGTGTAGTAAGATAGAAGATAGGAATTTACAGTTGGATTTAACAGGAAACTTTTTTATGGATAGGGGTTACCCACATATCTTGATAGATAAGATAAAATCCCCCTTTACTGAAAGTCATCCTAATGTTAGCATGGGACAGGATATCCATATACAGGGGTCTAAAGTGCATCAATATGGCACAAGGGTGGTGTTTACAACCAGGTATACAAATGATATTCATCATATTAACAACATTATAGTTAATAACTGGAAGATTTTGTTGTTGGATCCACTTGTTGCACAGATAGTTGGAAATAAACCAACTTTTAGATATAGGAACAGCAAAAACTTGAAGAGGCTGTTATGTAATGAGAAAATGGATGGTTTCAAATTGGATATTAGACAGTTGTTTAGAAGTGGGACATATCCATGCAATAGATGCAATATGTGTAGATTCATCTTGAAGGTCCAACCTTTTACAGTTCCAGACTTGGGCTATACTTTTACACCAGTTTTTTATGCAACTTGTGAGTCCAAAAATTTAATTTATCTAGCCACATGTGAAGCTTGTGAAGCATATTATGTAGGTTTGACGTCCAGAAGGCTCAAGGACCGTATCTATAACCACAACTATGATACCAAAAAAAACATCCTGACTAATGCCTTAGCTAAGCATAGCCACTTGTTTCCCAAGCATCATTTTAAGTTCAGGGTATTACAAATAGTACATATTAATAAAAGAGAAGGGAACAATACAGGTTATCTTGAGATGACTGAACTGAATTGGATTCTGAGATTGAGGGCACATGTTGAGCCAGGACTGAATCAAGCTTTGAGTATAAAACCAGCATTATTAAGATGTAGGTAGTAAACAAAGTTGTTTGTTTTATGTGTGTATATTGGGGATATATGCAGTGGGTTTCATGTATTATTGTCAATATAAATATGTTTGATGCATTGATTGTGATAAGTGCTGATAGTTATATATTTCTACATTTATTTGTTTTTGTAGTTTAGACTTCGATATTAAGTTCATATTTTGCATTTCACATGGATTGCTTATATTAAGTGAATTTGCAGGGTCGTTGTTGTTAAGGTGTGAAGAGAAAGGAAAACAGCTTCCCTTTTTTTTTTTTTTGAATTTACTTTTATACTTTTATGTTTTTAACAAATATACTCATATGTCATTATAGGAGTTAATTTAAACATACATATATTAGTAACATTGAATGTACTTGTGCATTATATATTAGTAATATACGTCCAATATATATGTATTGTGTTTTAGTAAGTAAGATGTATGAGATAAGACTGTTTGAGATGGTTAGCTAACTAGCTGATTGATTGATTCTCATTATACATTGATTTTAATTGCTTAATTAATAGCAGGTTTTTAGTATAAATATACGTGAATTTGATCTATTGTTTAAACCTGAAGAAGCGTACCCTGGTAGTAATGTGAAAGCTAGTTTTTGAATAAAATCTTTTACCTACAGCATCGTGGTGGTTCCTGCACAACTTTGTTTTTTGCTGATTTTTGATTTGCTGTTTAATAGTTATGGGAAGTAAAGTATTAGTTTAGGTTTGTAGTACTTAGTTGAGAGGGGAAAAAGTTTTACTTTGAAGTAGTGGAGTGGGTTGGGTTGAACTAGTGATGCGGATATGTTGTGGAAGTGTGTTTCTGAGTGATAAGAAAGGAGGTTGGGAGTGGAGGGATAGGATAGGAAAGGTGGGTGGAGTAGGTTGTAGGAGTAGGAGGTAGCATGATATAAAGGGAGTAAGACTAAAATGCAGATAGATAGGGTGAGAATGGTTTGAGGTAGGAGTCCAGGCATGGTGGATATGTATTAAGATGTAGTAGTGATAGATAAAATAGGGACTTTTTAATAATGAAGGGTTTAGAAACATCTTGTTGTACAGACGTTTCGTGGATGACATCTTAATATTTTGAAATGGGAATGAAAGTTCACTACTGGAGTTGGTTTCCTATATGGAGTCTACTACTACTTTCTTGAAATTCACAATGGTACAATCCATTAGTAGGATTGACTTCTTGGATTTAACAATTCTAAAAGAACCCAACAGCTGTATCTCTACTACTATCTTTAGGAAGCCATGCTGGAGAAATGCTATTCTCCATTATAGCAGCATGCACCCACGGCATGTGTTTCAAAATGTGATCAGGGGACAGTTTTTGAGAACATCATGCCTGTGTAGTAAGATAGAAGATAGGAATTTACAGTTGGATTTAACAGGAAACTTTTTTATGGATAGGGGTTACCCACATATCTTGATAGATAAGATAAAATCCCCCTTTACTGAAAGTCATCCTAATGTTAGCATGGGACAGGATATCCATATACAGGGGTCTAAAGTGCATCAATATGGCACAAGGGTGGTGTTTACAACCAGGTATACAAATGATATTCATCATATTAACAACATTATAGTTAATAACTGGAAGATTTTGTTGTTGGATCCACTTGTTGCACAGATAGTTGGAAATAAACCAACTTTTAGATATAGGAACAGCAAAAACTTGAAGAGGCTGTTATGTAATGAGAAAATGGATGGTTTCAAATTGGATATTAGACAGTTGTTTAGAAGTGGGACATATCCATGCAATAGATGCAATATGTGTAGATTCATCTTGAAGGTCCAACCTTTTACAGTTCCAGACTTGGGCTATACTTTTACACCAGTTTTTTATGCAACTTGTGAGTCCAAAAATTTAATTTATCTAGCCACATGTGAAGCTTGTGAAGCATATTATGTAGGTTTGACGTCCAGAAGGCTCAAGGACCGTATCTATAACCACAACTATGATACCAAAAAAAACATCCTGACTAATGCCTTAGCTAAGCATAGCCACTTGTTTCCCAAGCATCATTTTAAGTTCAGGGTATTACAAATAGTACATATTAATAAAAGAGAAGGGAACAATACAGGTTATCTTGAGATGACTGAACTGAATTGGATTCTGAGATTGAGGGCACATGTTGAGCCAGGACTGAATCAAGCTTTGAGTATAAAACCAGCATTATTAAGATGTAGGTAGTAAACAAAGTTGTTTGTTTTATGTGTGTATATTGGGGATATATGCAGTGGGTTTCATGTATTATTGTCAATATAAATATGTTTGATGCATTGATTGTGATAAGTGCTGATAGTTATATATTTCTACATTTATTTGTTTTTGTAGTTTAGACTTTGATATTAAGTTCATATTTTGCATTTCACATGGATTGCTTACATTAAGTGAGTTTGCGGTGTCATTGTTGTTAAGATATGAAAAGAAGGGAAAACAGCTCCCTTTTTTTCTTTCTCACTGAATTTACTTTTATACTTTTATGTTTTTAACAAATATACTCATATGTCATTATAGGAGTTAATTTAAACATACATATATTAGTAACATTGAATGTACTTGTGCATTATATATTAGTAATATACGTCCAATATATATGTATTGTGTTTTAGTAAGTAAGATGTATGAGATAAGACTGTTTGAGATGGTTAGCTAACTAGCTGATTGATTGATTCTCATTATACATTGATTTTAATTGCTTAATTAATAACAGGTTTTTAGTATAAATATACTTGAATTTGATCTATTGTTTAAACCTGAAGAAGCATACCTTGGTTGTACGTGAAAGCGCTAGTTTTTGAATAAAATCTTTTACCTACAGCATCGTGGTGGTTCCTGCACAACTTTGTTTTTTGCTGATTTTTGATTTGCTGTTTAATAGTTATGGGAAGTAAAGTATTAGTTTAGGTTTGTAGTACTTAGTTGAGAGGGGAAAAAGTTTTACTTTGAAGTAGTGGAGTGGGTTGGGTTGAACTAGTGATGCGGATATGTTGTGGAAGTGTGTTTCTGAGTGATAAGAAAGGAGGTTGGGAGTGGAGGGATAGGATAGGAAAGGTGGGTGGAGTAGGTTGTAGGAGTAGGAGGTAGCATGATATAAAGGGAGTAAGACTAAAATGCAGATAGATAGGGTGAGAATGGTTTGAGGTAGGAGTCCAGGCATGGTGGATATGTATTAAGATGTAGTAGTGATAGATAAAATAGGGACTTAGGTGGGTGAAGAGGAGTGACTGTGATAGGCAGGTGGAGGAAAAGGGGAAAGGGGTTGTAGAGGGAGGTGATTGGTTGATAGAGAGAGGGAGGGGTTTAGGGCTCAAATAAAGGTAGTAGTAGTAGTAGTAGGGGCAGGTGGAAATTGGGAACAGGGTAAGGGAGCAGAATGAGCCCATAGGGCGAATGGAGCAGGAAGAGCTAAAGAGAAGGTGGCTGCTTGAAACCAATCAGCCAGCTGAAGCAGAAATGTGAGCTTGTGGATGAGTACAAGGAGAGCAGGGGAAAACTAGGCTGTGGGGGGTAAGGTGGTGAAAGGCCAGTGGGGTAAGTGTGAAAGGGAGTGGGGGATAGCTTGGGAGAGAAGGAAAATTGATCTAAGAGATCTTACTTAGTAAATGGGTGAGCAGTGCCACCTAGTGGTAAAAATATATATAAAAGCTAGCATAGGTGGTAAGGGAGTTAAGGACCACTCTAGGCTGCTTGGCAAGCACGGGGAAAAGCACAGACACCATGGTGGTGAACATTAATAAAAGACCGCAGTACATACACTTTATATTATATCCTGATGGGGATATAGTTTGGAAGCTCCTTAGAAGGTTACATAATGGATGTCCTTTAGGGCTGATTTTCTGTACTGTAGTGGGAAGGGTTGAATATACCTGCAGCTGTAGGGAGAAGAGCAGAACAATACAGGAGTTAGTTGAGCAGGAAGGTGAAAATGCACACAGAGGCCATTAATACAGTGAGAACAGGGTGTGTAGAGAAAGAGGGGAAAGAGGCATTAGAGAAGTTAAAAGTAACACCGTTTGTAGAGCAGTGTATCAGGTCTTATGATTCTAATTGGGAGTACAGTTAACAGTGCATAAAACATTCTTAGCAGGTATTGACTAATACATGAAAATCAGGCAGCTAATTCAGCAAATAACACAGTTGCCAGTAAAGCAAAATACCATAGTTACTAGTATAGATAGCAGAGTCTAAAAACGTTTGAAGCAGATGATATAAATAATGGCAAATACAGGCAGTTATATCAACAAATAACACTGGTACCAGGGGTACATATTGCGGAGAAAAATGACCTTAGCAGTTATAACAATGAGAACTAATTGCAGGCTGTATGTACCTAAGTAATTTAGCAGTAGAAACAATGGTCTACTTGCAGACTGTATGCACCAAAGTAACTTAGCAGATTGTGAGCGTGTCACTTCTAGCTGCTCCTGTTAAACAAACAACTTGTGGCAGATACAGTAAACTATCAAGAAATAAAACAAAAACCTGTGCAATTGGCTACAGCAGTAATGCTAGTACTCTACACTTCCCCTGATTACCCTCCAACTAGGGCAGGGAAAATATGGAACAAAAGATCATTTGTTGTTAAATAAAGTCATAGAGGAGAACTGCAAAAAGGGGAAGAATCTATGCATAGCATGGATTGACTACAAAAAAGCATTAGCATTTGATAGTATCCCACATTCATGGATAAAAGAGTGCTTAAAATGTATAGGATGCACCTTACACTGATTGACTTCATTACAGTGACCATGAAACAGTGGCAGACCACCTTGCAATTAAGCCACAATAAAGGACAAATTATTAATCCACGCATAAAAATTCAAAGGGGGCATATTCCAGGATGACTCTGTCACTGCTGGTATTCTGTCTTACCCTTAACCCATTAAGTTGTCTACTTAACAGCTTAGGCCATGGCTGTAATTTGGCTCCTAGAAAACAACAAATTGTAAAGACTTCTCATCTTCTCTTTGTCGATGATTTAAAACTGTATATAGCTCATCAAATGATGAACTGAAAGTACAACTACAAGTTGTCAAAACTTTTTCAGATGATATAAGAATGTAAATGCAAAAGCAACCATTAAAGCAGGAAGACTGCAGCACCAAGAAAACATCAGCTTGGGACAGGAATGTGATATAAAAGAACTTGAGCAAGAGGCAGTGTGTAAATACTTGGGAACTGATGAAGGATCAACAATAAAATATGAACAAATGTGAATAAAACTTAGTAACGAATATTTTTGAAGACTTAAATTAATCCTGAAAACAGAGTTGACATTAAGGAACAAAATCCAAGCTATAAATCAATTTGTTTTTCCTTCCTAACTTACAGTTTTGGAGTGATTGACTGGCCCAAAAAGGTGGTGGATAGATTAGACAGGAAAATAAGAAGGATGCTTCATGCTCACCAAATGATTAATAAAAATCAGTGCATACCAAGATTATATATTCCCTGTGCTGAAGGAGGTATGGTCCTCCTTGAAATTGATTATATGTATAGATCTACAGTCATGACCCTGCACACATATCTGCTGATCTCACAAGAGCCAAACATAGTGAAAGTTTTGAAACATGAGGAAAATAAATCTAAGATGACTTCCATGCTTAGCCAAGCAGAAGCATATTGGCGTCAAGCAGGAATGGAAATTAAACCACAAGCAGATAAAAGTCAGGCAGCAACTGAATGTGCCGAAAGACAAAAGAAAGACTATAAGGTGAAGAACCAGATGAGAGGGAAAGAAATGTGGAAAGTGTATAAATATAGTCGCAAGTACAGAAAACTTCTGGAACAACCTCATTTTGTCCAGGATCAAATGCAGGAATGGTTAAGGAGAGGTGAATTCAAACCAAGAGATGAAAGGTTAATATTGGCAGCCCAAGATAGTTGGCTATGTACACATTGGTTTACAAAGTCCATTGAACATGTGGGGAAACAGACAAATGTAGGTTTTGCAAAACAGAATTGGACACAGTTGCCCACCTTGTTGCTGGTTGTGACATTCTAATGGCAGAAGGACTATATACTGAAAGGCATAATAATGTGGGAAGACTGTTACATTGGGGATTGTGCAAACATTACGGTATTGAAGTAGCTGAAAAACACTGGAAACATGAACCATAAAGCATAATAGAAAATGGTGATGTGTACATCACATGGGATCACCCATTACCAACAGTTCAAAAGTTAGATGCTAGAAAACTGGATATGGTGGTCCATGTAAAGAAAACAAAAGTAGCATTGATAATTGAAATCGCCACACCCAGTGACTACAGTGTCTTGCATATAGAGACACAATGTCATAAAATATCAGGATTTGCAGGCAGAAATGAGAGCAATGTGGAAGAAAGATACCCAGGCAGTTCCAATAGTAGTAGGAGCAACGGGTCTTATACAAAAAATCTATAATCGTATTTAGATATGTTAGCAATACATGTAACTCTATGAATTGCAGAAGAAATCATTATTGGACACATCAAAGATTGAAACAATGCTAATTTCCTGAACTTTAATTGTACTTTGACTTAGGAATAGGGTCCATTCCCATCATGGTATTAGAAACCCAAAAGACGTGGAGAAATTAAAAAAAAAAAAAAAAAAAACAATACTGAGTACAAGTGAGACATGTAGCATCTACGAAGGGATGACATCAGCAGTGTATTGCCATGGAGATGAATGAGCTTTGCAGCCATCTGGGGATGTAAAAGTTGCCACTGTAAATGTGTGTAAAACAATCATAAATTCATTTACAGTCACACTTGTAGAAGTTAAGCACTGCTATAGTCAAACGTCTGACTTATCTATTTACACATTCTACAGAATAGTATAATTCATGCAGCACCACAGGAGAAGTCTGACATTTAAATAGAGACAGTTCACTTGTGAAAGAATGACCTCATCAGTGTGTTGAACCAGGGGTGCAGGCAGACAATATAATGTTGTAATCATGTTCTCTTATTGCTGCCCCACAAAACACTTGCCGTTTGAAAAAAAATGGAAATATTCTTCCCCACCCCTCTTAAATGTTTGCATCACTTTCCCACTAAGAACATTATATGGATATTTTTCAATTTATGAGACTCTTATTGGAAACATTAATTTAGACAGTTGTTGACAGATTGTGGCCTAAATGTGAACATTAATTTAGATGGTCATGGAGGGAGTATGGCCTAAAAAGCCATATTTTCTTTAATGTATGGAAATTGTACTTCATAGAGTACAAACAGTATGCATACTCAACACTTGTGTTTCAAAGAAGTTTTGGATGCAAAAGGTGGAATTAGGGGATGTTGGAGTTATGTAGCAGTTTAAAACATTTATTCAGAATAGACGTTGATTGAGTACATCCTCACTTAATTGTAAGCACCCCACTCATACACAAGTTTCTTATATTGAGCAATGAACCTCCTGCCTATCTAGTTACACAATGTAGAAAGCACTGTATTAATCACAAGTGCCACAGAAGTCGGACCCCTAAGGGTAGACAGTGCAGTTTTGTTGGGATGACCTCATCAGTGTAGTAAAAATTGAGATAAGGGAGATGTGTGCACATTTAAATGCATTCTCTTCAGGAAACATAGATACAACATCAAGCATTCCACATACACACACACACACACACACACACACACACACACACACACACACACACACACACACACACACACACACACACACACACACACACACACACACACACACACACACACAAATTTCCCATGTTGAGCATTGAACTTGCTACTTATCTAGTTACACAATGTAGAAAGCACCATATTAATCACAAGCACCACAGAGGAGTCTGACTCTTAAGGGCAGATAATGCACCTTTGCCCAGATGACCTCATCACTCCATTTCATACAGGATGCCACAGTAAAAATTGGGATAAGAGAGCTGAGTGCACATTGAAATTAATTTTTTTCAGGGGACGTGTCTACACCAACAAGCATTACACACACATACATACACACACACACACACACACACACACACACACACACACACACACACACACACACACACACACACAAACTCACACTCATACAAATTTCCCACTTTGAGTATTGCCTCTACTACTTCTCTAGTTACATAATGAAGAAAGCACTGTATTATTCACAAGCACCACAGCAGAAGTGTGATTCTAAAAGTTAGAGAGTGCAGTTTTGTCAGGATGACCTCATTAATGTGTTTCGTAGAGGATCTTTCAGTAAAGAAATTGATAAGGCAGTTGTGTGCACATTTAAATACATTCTCTACAGGGGAAGTGGATACAACAAGAAGCATTGCACACACACACACACACACACACACACACACACACACACACACACACACACACACACACACACACACACACACACACACACACACACACACACACACACACACACACACACACACACACACACACACACACACACATAGTTTTCTATGTTGGGCTTCAACCTCCAACCTCCCTACTTCCACAATCTGAAGGGCACTATATTAGTTGCCACTACCGCAGAAGAACTCTGATTCTTAAGGGTAGAGAGTGCACTTTTGTCAGGATAACCTCAATGTGTTTCATAGAGAATGTTTCATCCAAAAGTGGAATAAAGGAGCAGTTAGATCAGTTAAATGCATTCTTCCCAGAGGAAGTGAATAAAGCACCAAGTTTTACACAAGTGTTACACACAATCTCACACACACACAGACACACATACACACACATGCCTTTCAAGTTCCGCATTGGACATCCTCCCTATTTAGTTACACAATCTAGAGAACACTATATTAGTCACAAGCACCACAGGAGTAGTCTGACTTTTGAAGGCAGAGAATGGGGTTTTGTCAGGAAGTCCTCATCAGCGTGTTTCACAGAGGGTGTTTTTACCAAAAGTGGGATAAGGGAGCAGTTGACCAGCTAAATTAATTCTTCTCAGGGAAAGTGGAAACTGCTACAAATATACATGTTTTCCAAGATGGGCATCAACTCTCCTGCTATTCTAGTTATACAATCACAAGAGCATTGTATAAGTTACAAGCACCACAGGAGACGTCTGACATTAACACTATGAAATAGGACATTTGACAGTTTTGAAAATTCATTGTTTGGAACAGATTGTACCATGCATCACAGGTTGGGCAATAAGTGCATATGTGGGCATAGGGCAATGTAACATCACTATGATTGTCACATGTAATTGCATACTTCTCTACTAACATTTCAATGATATCTTTCATGTACATTGCATTACTGTGAGGGATATTGATATGTTTCACATTATGGAATGACCCAATGTTGTACACTACTAGATTATCAATCAAACTTTCCTGTGATTTCATGTTGGGAAGATTGCACCCTTGTATTGTCTCATTATGCACTATGGGCACTGCCAAGACAAAGATACAAGTCCTACATAGGACATTGCACTGCAGAATGACAGTGATGGATTATGTGAGAACACATTAACCCAGCATGCAATACAGTTTTAATTGCAAACACTGTATAACAGACACACATTAAAAGTCTGAAGTAACTGAGTCAACATCATTCTGAAATCAAGATCATTTGTTGGCAAAAGTAATAGAGACAAACATTATTCTGCCAAAAACAAGAATTAATTGGTTTCCTTTGTATTCTTTCAATCTTTGAGTGCACTGCTGCCAAGCTGAATTGTGCTGCTGATGGCAAGTCTTAGCACACGTGTAATAATATCTTGAAGCTTTTAAGTTAGAATGAGAAGTAGCAGTAATCTATATCTGTGTGTGCCAAGTTTCATGAAAAGATCTGTACAAGAAATGCTTCACAATAGTTGCAGGCACATTAATATAGCAGCATGATAATAATGGGTTAAGTAAAGCTGTAGCCAACTTTTATATCCACAGGAGTCAGACAACACATCCTGACACTTTTTTTATCCATCTGTATTCGTATGTTTCCAACATTACAAGAAAAACATTTATACCCGAGTATTATCTAAACACACCACATAGGAAGTCATAATTCTGATAGATGACAGCAGATTTCAGCTAATGTGAATGTAAGTATTCATCTTTATTATCCTATTGACCACTGCAGTGTGTACATCCAACTCTTCAACTTGTTGAAAAGTACATTAAACTGAATAAACATAGCTTAGTACAGTGGCGTAAAGTGCAACTGACTAATGTGGATGAAGACAATAAAATCAAAATATATTGCCATGAGCTGTGTACTTTCATCTAGAACAAATCCAAGGCAGAAGGTCATGAGCCGCAACCATTTTATTTGGTAAAACCACTTAAAACCAAACCAAAAAATGTCATATATATTAAGCGGTTTCATCCCTTACTGGAACTTCTTCAGAATAACTTTCATTTAGAGTTAGCTGCAGTTGTTACCCAGCACCAGACAATGCACAAATGCAGAAGCAGAAGATTAATGATACAGGAGGGAGAAGATACATATAAATTAGTGCAGAGAAAACAGTCAGTAACCCTTAGCTAATGGCTGGATTTGAACCCTTGAAATTATTCAAAAAACTTTCATACACATGTGTTAGCTCATCATGCCTCAAAATAATTATTACTTCACATAATAAAATAACACAGTTGAAGCACAGAGACAACTTATTGAAGCATAAGGGGTGAACAGAGAGAGATAGAGACAAATGTAGTTAGGAATGCCAGAAGTATGTTTTGTGGGACATGTCAGAACATCTGCATGGTGTTTTACTCTTACTTATTAAATCATCATTAATCTGCCATGCTCTGTATGATAAAGTGCTTGCAATAGGTACAAATAAGGGGTAGGTGAGTGAAATAAACAAGAATACCTAACCAGGATAAGGTTGGCTTAATAAGTCTCCCTGTTAGGGCTGCAATGTTTTTGAAAATGGTTTCTTGATGTGCAGGAAATGTTATGTAAAGAGAAATACAAATGTTTGCAGCTAAATCTATGATAGGATTACAGCATGTCATGAACTAATAAATTGACATACAGCTGTAATCAAACCTATAACACTATGCATAAACATCAGGCTATAAACAGGGTAATTATCTCAACACACCACATATGAGCTCCTACTTTAATAAATCCAGCAGCCTAAGAACTGTTCCATTAACTGTTCCACAACACTGCCTTTAGTCTGCCTTTACCGTGCATTTCCATAGCGCAGCAGATTTAAGCACAATTGTATAAAAGTACCCAGACCAGTGCAGATTACAATTAAATCCTCAGCTTTTTCAATAAGAAAGTAAACAGCATTCACTGTCACTCAGCATTGCTGTGCTATGCCAAACTCTGCATAAAGTGAAGGTTTTTCATGAGTCATTTCTGGCCATGCATGTTGTGTGAGAATCTATTTTTTGACCAGAGGAAACATATGAAGAAGGGGTGGATAGAGTGGTGAAAATGGAGTTGGAAAGCAGAAGGTAGAACACAGGGGAAAACTACTTGAATGTGCAGGAGGGTTTTGGGAGAGCACCATAGCTATCCTCTTTTTCACAATGTAAATCTACAATTGTACACAAAATTTCATGATTTTTCCAGAGTCACCACACCAGTAATGGGTGACAACAGAATAAAGCTACATGGCCAATTGGACTAAATTGGTTGTGCCATGATGGTGCATAGGTGAAGTAGAGAGCTATGTGTGGGGAGTAATTGTTTTTTTTTTTTTTGTTTTTTTTTTTTGAGACTGTGGCCCATTTGTTTTTTTGGAAGAGAGAAGAATGTTCGGAAAGGTGCTTAGGGGTGAGAAAGTCAGGTAGGTAGGGTAGGTTGAGAAGTATGCACAGACATACAGGGGACACAAAATAGACAGGGATGATAGTGGAGACAAAAGGTTGGGGAATACCATGATTGGGGATAGATAGGGGACATCAGAGGTGCACCCAATTCCAGCTTGAGAACAGTGAGAATCTAGTCCTTACCCTCAGAACTGTAATCACTGTCTACTGTAGCAGCTCCCTCTCCCTGGGTCAGTGTTGGATGTAGCATCACCTTTGCAATGTGATGCAGGAGCCTTTCAACTTTGCCAGTGTGTGCACTGAAGCCTCTTTCCATTATATCCTCCACCAGCACTTTCAGGTTCTGTCAAGTGAAAAAAATCACCACTTCCACTACTATTGCTCATAGATGTACCACTGCACCAGCAGGTGGGGTAGAACTGCCTGACACAATTAGAGCTGGTAGAGCAGGAGTTATGGAGGCAACACTGACAGGTTGTGACCCCAAAGCTCTAGGTGTCTGTGCTGCTATTTGCGGAGGTAGGGTGGGCCAAGTCATAGTGCTCAGTGTACCGCTCTGTGCTGTTGAGCATTAAATTTTCAGCAGCAAGTTATGCAAACAGCAGATTGTTAGGGAATTACACCCCTGCAAAAAGAGAGAAAGGGTGGGAGGAGACAAACAAGAGAGATAATTTGATACATGGCATGTCACAGTACTGTATTTTTTCAATAAACTTAGTTTGGCAATACTTTATGATAATTTACTATTGCACACCTTTGCCACATCAATATATGATGGAAAAGTGTTTATGCGTCATAAAATAAAAAAAAAATCTCACTGCTATTGGAAACAGCAGCCTTTCTTTCCCTATGATGAATAGGAAATATGCATTCTAAATTAGTAATCATAATTACCACAATGTAGTTGTTCCTGACATATTATTGCTGTTTATAATTTAAATACATATCCACTAATAACAAGTAATTGCTGTTTCTAGGTAATGAACTCACACAGAGTTAAGCTGCTCTGACTGCCTGATGCAAGCAGAGTTAACAGAGAAGGCATGCAGGCCTGAAATGAAGGATGAGGCATGCCTGCTCAAGATACTAGTGCTTGGAGAAATGAAAATAAACTTTTGGTTTGAATTTGTGCCTGAGTCAGAGTTACCCCATGCATCTCTGAGGTGAGTTAATTTCACCTGGAGTTACCTCATAGTTTACAGTTATTTCCTCTGCATCTGTATAGTACAAAAATAACAGAAATATATATGAAAGCATAATGAATACCTGCATTGGCTGGCTAGATCATTAATGCCATATTCTAGACAGGTTATGGGTCAGTATACCTAGACAACTGAGGAGTGTTCACAGTCCTAAATTCCGCCTTCCATTGGCTTGGGAGATCCTGCATATGCTTCTTAGGGTGAATGATACTGTTTCCCAGTGTATGGAATGCCTCTTGCATTGGACACAGCCTTGGCTAGGCTATTCCAAGCCTCAGCCTTATACTGAAACCTGGTATAATCCCCCTGCAGCAACCTGCAGCTACAGCACTTCACAAATGTTCTGGACTCCTCAGCACCCCACCTTTGTTCTGTAAATTTAGCACCATTCTTCCACCTGCCAATCTGTCTGTGAAAGTCAAACTAACAAAATATGTCTAAATTAGTGTCCAATTCAGATATCATGGGTGACTGGTAGAGTGCAAAGGTGCACTGCCTTTACATCTGTATTTGTGCAATTAAAAGCAGATGGACTCCTTGGCAGACTTATTGCCACAGCTTATATCACATAGCAGGAAAGGTGTGAAACATGGCATTGAGCTTTGACATGTGTGATGCTCAACATATTGACACAGATTCCAATGTTCAGCAATAGAATGCTTAATGGCATGGCTTTTACTCCTTGCAGTTTGGAAGGCAAAAGAGGATTAATTGTGACATATTGTGATGTTGGGCTTACAAAATATTAAAAAAAATATTGTACCAACTGGAAATAAAACCCACATGATAAAACATGCAAAAATTGAAATAACATTGCCACAGAAACTACTTTTCAAGCATGGAAAGTAGAATTATACTAATTTGTGAATGAATGGAAATACAGTTCAGAGACAACTGCATGTGTGTGATTTTAATTAGTCCTGGGAATGAGTTCCTGTGTAAAAGTCATTATTTCTGTTTGTATTTATATTTCAGATGGATGCAGTTGAATGAGTCAAGTAATACAGGTTGAGGTATGTTACATACACAGTTCACAAGGCATAACTGTCCTAAAGACATAGTTTGGATACGTGATGAGTCATAATAATTATAACAAAATTATTGTGCCCATCATACATATTTTATATTAAATGTTATCAGTGTCAGGTTTGGGCACACATTAGCTTGAGGTTATATGTGGAACATTAATGATATTCTAAAAGTGTATTAATTCTGGTTTAAGCACTTGGGCTTCAGGCCAATTATTTTACATTAAGAGGGTTCATGGTCTGCACTCTTGTGAGAGGAAAGGCTGGACTCTGCCCTTCTGAGCTGGGAATTTCTGATTAAAGGCTTATAGTGCCTGCATATTTGAACTGTTTCTTACTGAAATTGGTATACCTTGTTTGCTGTAACATAGACTAGATCCAGGCCTGCTGAATATAGCTTTGTTGGTATAACTTGAGCACTAATCCAGGCATTCTTTAAAGTATTCAATTGTATTTATTACTGCTTGGTAGTAACTTGATTAAAGTGTAGCTATCATTCTAAGTCTTTTGGATTAAGCACTTGGGCTTCAGACCATTTGTTTTACATTAGGAAGGTTTGTGACCTGCACTGTGGTGGCAGGACAGGTAGCTTACATCCTTCTAAGTTGGGAACTGCTGATTAAGGGCTCAGTGTCTGTTATTCTAAAAGTGTACTAGTTCTGGTTTAAGCACTTGGGCTATAGGCCAGTTATTTTACATTAAGAAGGTTCGTGGTCTGCACTCTTGTGGGAGGAGAGGCTGGACTCTGCCCTTCTGAGCTGGGAATTTCTGGTTAAAGACTTATAGTGCCTGCATATTTGAACTGTTTCTTACTGAAATTGGTATACCTTGTTTGCTGTAACATAGACTAGATCCAGGCCTGCTGAATCTAGCTTTGTTTGTATGCTTGTTGTTTGTTTGCTTGTTATTTCCCTGAAATGCTAATTCCACCTAAAACACGGCTTTCCAGCGCTTCTGTGGATCCCTAGTGATATCTGCATTGCTTACTGTACTTATTTCCTTGTTTCACTTGAAAGAAAGTTACTCTTTGTCATTTTTGCATTTAAGTTACCTGTAACACATTGCATTTAAGTCACCTGGCACTTGTTCACTAAGTCAGCACTAAAAAATTAAAAGCACTACACCCTCACAAACTCCCCTTGAGTACCTTGTTCCCCATTGGCCCTTTTTTTCAATTATAAAGGAATTCCCAATACTATTCTAGCATTTCCAAAGGTCAGTTGTCCATCTCTACCAAGAAAATTAGTTGAACTGATGTTTTTAAGCCCAGGAAGTTCAAGTACTCGGCAGTCAGTTGTACCACAGCAACTCACATAAATCCACGCTGTAAAGGATGAAATGACTAATCCTTAGCTATAATGGACCGTTTATTCAGATAACATCACGAACAGCAACACACTATTAAAACCAGCAGCAGACACATTGACATCCACAAGAACAGTACACTAAGCAAAACGAATTTACCCGGGTTTCGTCCGATATGACGAACTTCTTCAGAATACAATTCTCAAATGTTACTTACTTTAAATACACAGGTCCCACCCCAATTTTGAATTAATTAAAAAATTCAATCAATTAGTAGTTTAAAAAAAAACCCTTTTATGGCAGGGCACCAATTCTAAATCGTACTAGCTTTACTTAAAATTCATTATATATCAGCATATATTTTTTATATATTCGTATATATATTTTTGTGTATACATTAATGTATGGGTTTTCCCATATTATTACATCCTAGATTTTCTTATGTATGCACAATATATAATATTACTGATATAATATTAACATAATGCTGTTATAAAGCTGATATAAGTTCTGTATTCTATAACCCACATTCATTTTACCTTACATGAATTATATAAATTATATGGGTACAGATATTATTACAACATTAAACAAAAAATAAAACTAATAAAATTAAATGTAAATATAAGTATATACACATAAAAATAATATTGAACAATAAATTTCATAAAATTATTTTATCACATTAACCATCATTTTATAATAATAAATACCAAAATTAATAAACCAATTAATTACCAATATGGATAATTAATTTCAGGTTAATGTGTTCTACCCTTGATATGATTGTTGTTCAATATGGGTTTAATACTACAATATTCGTTTAAACCTGGCCAGTTATAGGCGTTTAGTAGTATTTGCCATTTTAATTCATTAATATCTAGGTCATATTTGGTGTATTTTCCACATACATCATATTCAATATGCTGGATGACACAAAATTTAAATGTATGACTTTTATTTTGTTGAATGTGTCTGGCTAAGGCATTCGTTGTTCTCATGTGTTGGACGTCTAGCAGATGTTCTTTAATTCTATTTCTAAAATGTCTGCTAGTTTTGCCAATATAGAATGCCTTACAGTCTTGACATAATGCAACATAAATAACATTAGAAGTAAAACAATTGAAGTGTTCATTTACCCTAATGTTGTAATGGTTAACCATGAGTCTACTGCCTGTACATTGAATATGTTTACAGACAGTACACCTCCCACATTTAAAATTACCCACTTTCCTATTTGTTTTTGTCTTGGTTGAATGTATATTATTTTCAAAAAATTCCTTAAGGGACGTGTCTTTTTTGTATACAAATTTAAGTTGTCCTTGAAATATCTGCGCCACACTATTGTCATCTGTTAGGATCCCCCAATTTCTCCTAATGATGTTTCTGATAACCTCATAAGTATCATCGAATATGGAAATATATAATGGTAATTGATGGTTTTCGATTTTGTTATTATTTGTGTTATTACTACTATACCCATGGCTCAATATAGCCTCATAGATTCCCATAAGTCTTTTATTTTTGACTTCTTCAAGTATTTTCTCACAAAAAGCCTCCGGGTATCCCCTATTAATAAACATTGTTGCCATAAATTTTATTTCTTTGATAAATTCATCCTCCTCACTGACCATTCTGGCCGCCCTGACCATCTGGCCTTTGACCACAGCTTTCTTCTGATGGTCAGGGTGCCAGCTGTCAAAGTGGAGGTAAGAATTTGAAAAAGTTGATTTCCTAAATATGTTAGATTTTAAGCTACCACTACTTTTATTATATATAATTTTTACATCCAAAAATGTAGTTTCTTCGACACCAATGGTATGTGTGAATTTTAAAAATCGAACATTGTTGTTAATATATTCCAAGAAAGTTTTTAATTCTTTTTCATCTTGATCCCAAATGATAAAAATATCATCTAGGTATCTTAAATACATTTTAATGTGTTTCCAAAATCCACTTTTGAATACAAAATTTTGTTCCCAGTATGTCATTATGAGATTTGCATACATGGGGGCACAAGCTGCCCCCATGGCCACTCCATCAGTTTGTTTATAATAGTTCCCTTCAAAATGTATGAAATTATTATGCAACACGATGTCCATAAGATTAATTAGTGTGTTGATTTTGGTTTGTTCATATATTCTGGACTCAAAAAGTTGTTCCTCTAACCATATTAATCCTATGTCATGTGGAATGCATGTAAATAGATTACATACATCCACTGTGACAAAAATGTCCCCATTGTTCATTTTAATTTGATTCAACCTTCCCAGAAAATCCCAAGAGTCTTTGGTAATATAAGGGTATTTTACTAGGCATTTCTTAAAATGATGGTCTAAATAGTGTCCAATGAAGCATGTTTTGTTTCTCTTACCATCAACTATTGGTCTGAATTGCAAGTTATTCAGACCCTTGTGAATTTTAGGTATTCCAAAAATTCCACTTATTACTGGGTAATCATTCTTCAAAAAACTATATTCATCCTCTGAAATTTCTCCCTGCATCAACATGTCTTCCAATAAGTTGTCAATTCTTTGGTTAGCTATATGAATTTCATTTAAACTGACTTCTGAATATGATTCACTAAATAACATTGTTGTCATATAGGAAATATAGTCCCCTTTGTCCGTTATAACAACCCCACTACCTTTATCGGGTCTCATTATTCTGATGTCCTTAAGTCCCAATATATATTCAAGTGTAATTTGTTGTTCTTTTGCCATATTGGTATGTATGGGTTGTTTGTATTGCCTATAAAAGTTCCTTATGTCCCTTTCAGTTATTTTCTCAAATAGGGCTACTTTTTCATGGGTTGGGGGGTTGAACACACTGGGTTTAGTCAGTTTGTTGTTATATTGAGGAAACATGTTTTCATTAGATGTATTATTGAAAAAAGTTTTCAGGTTCAGTTTCCTGATAAATAATTTCAAATCAATGATAGAGCTAACCAATCTACCCTTCCGACATGGTACAAAGTTAAATCCCATTGAGAACAAGTTTGCATGTTCCCTACTCATAACATTCTTCGAATAATTAAATATTTTAAAATCACCTTGAGTGTTTGTTATAATTATCGGATTACTCAAAAATTCACTCTGGGTTGGTTCAGAACCAATACTTGAAAAGGACTGAGAGCTTTCATTAAAATATTGTTCAGGATTCAAATCAATATGAAAATTAATGGGAATGATCATACCTGTGCATGTCTGGGGTGTGAAATTCTTCTCCCCCACTGTTGTAATTGAATCATCATAACTATGTTCTAATCTATTTTCATATGTCAGATTTTGTCCTTCTATTATATCCATAATTTCATATGTAGAAAGATTTAATAATGTATAATCCCCCTCATTTAATTCCTGCATTTCTTTTCTCATCGTTCTATTTCTCACATCTACTGATGTCCTATCATTGTATATGCCTTGATAGCAATAAACTGTTCTTGCATTATATGAGGTTGTAATTCCTTGTGAAGCAGAACATTTGTCACAATTATTGTTTGAATCATTTAAATACATTTCTGCATTTTGATCGTACTGTCTTATAGTTTCTAAATTCATATTATTTTTCAAACTGTTGCTTAAACCATTAATGACATACTCATTCATACCATTGGTTATGTCGCCATTCAAACCATCATGCACACACACTTCTATATTCGTTTCCCCAAGGTTATCCATGAGGTCAACATAGTTACCAGTCTGTATTCTATGATGTGGGATATATATCTGATTATCCGTTGTTGGTTGAAAGGAACCACAAATGTTGAAATTGTCATTGTTCAAACTTTGATCCCTATTGGAGTTTGGGATGTCATAGCCACAAGATATGTGATGTCCATTCCTTAACCCCAACATTCCGAATTTGTTGCCAATGTTGTCGGTATCTTCCCCGCTAACTATCTGCGGTTCTTCCAAACATGTTTGTCGTTTTTTGACAAAAAATCTTTTTTAGGTCGCGCCCCCGTGTTCCTTTGATCTCCGACTTCCGTATTTTGTCCTCGGTTGAAGAGCCTCTCAGATCGCCGAACCCCGTCTTCAATAAATCCACCATTAATTTCACCATTATTATGTTCTTCATTGTGTTCTCCGTCGGAAATGACGTCGTTCATTTCCGGTTCTGGTCTTTTACGCCCTTCTTGGCACTGGTTACCGTGACTACGAGTAGATCGTTTAGTTTTTGGATAAACATCCCCAATTTCATACCTGTGGATGTCTCTTGTTATTTTTGAAAGTTTTTTGTTATACAAAATGTCACAGGTGTTATCCACATCCCGTATAATGTGGGTATAGTTCGTATAAAATCGCTCAAACATTAAGTCCTGGCTAATGTTGAGATTTAAGCAGTCTAATTCTTTAAGTAAATTCTCTATCCTCAGGTTATTATGTTTGATCATAATTTCCATAAGCTTGATACCTGTGTCATTGAACAATTCATGTAGTTCATCCAACATATTTATATTGTCATCACAGCCGTTGGGGTATCTCCAAAGGCGCAAACCTTTGGGGACCATATTGAGCTCAATGTTTTTTTGTAAGTAACTATTTTCCAACTGAATTCTCTTAAATTTAAAAAGTTTCATTTCAAAAGCCTTTAACATGTCTTGCATTGAAGTGTTGCTGTGTTTTGGTGTAAAAGTTCTAGATTTATTCCCCATATTAAACGAATAGTTGTTATCTCGCCATGCTTTGTCATTTCTGACTCTGATAGAATAAGCTTTTTCACCATCACTACGTTGTCCTTGAGTGCCTGTACTTGGCATTTGTGGTGTTGCCTGCGTTAAAAGTAACCCAAGACTGTCAGTTGTTAAATTTGTATGGACTTGATTGTCTTTGTCCAATATTTGGTGTATGAGAGCCGATTTGAGAATTGTATTTAAAGTAAGTAACATTTGAGAATTGTATTCTGAAGAAGTTCGTCATATCGGACGAAACCCGGGTAAATTCGTTTTGCTTAGTGTACTGTTCTTGTGGATGTCAATGTGTCTGCTGCTGGTTTTAATAGTGTATTGCTGTTCGTGATGTTATCTGAATAAACGGTCCATTATAGCTGAGGATTAGTCATTTCATCCTTTACAGCGTGGATTTATGTGAGTTGCTGTGGTACAACCGACTGCCGAGTACTTGAACTTCCTGGGCTTAAAAACATCAGTTCAACTAATTTTCTTGGTATCGGTGGTAATGGAAGGCGAGGTTGTTCCAGTGCCGGTGGACACCGGTTTGTTACTTCAGCAAATACGAGAACAGCTTAGGGAGCATTCGGCTCTCATACACCAAATATTGGACAAAGACAATCAAGTCCATACAAATTTAACAACTGACAGTCTTGGGTTACCTTTAACGCAGGCAACACCACAAATGCCAAGTACGGGCACTCAAGGACAACGTAGTGATGGTGAAAAAGCTTATTCTATCGGAGTCAGAAATGACAAAGCATGGCGAGATAACAACTATTCGTTTAATATGGGGAATAAATCTAGAACTTTTACACCAAAACACAGTAACACTTCAATGCAAGACATGTTAAAGACTTTTGAAATGAAACTTTTTAAATTTAAGAGAATTCAGTTGGAAAATAGTTACTTACAAAAAAACATTGAGCTCAATATGGTCCCCAAAGGTTTGCGCCTTTGGAGATACCCCAACGGCTGTGATGACAATATAAATATGTTGGATGAACTACATGAATTGTTCAATGACACAGGTATCAAGCTTATGGAAATTATGATCAAACATAATAACCTGAGGATAGAGAATTTACTTAAAGAATTAGACTGCTTAAATCTCAATATTAGCCAGGACTTAATGTTTGAGCGATATTATACGAACTATACCCACATTATACGGGATGTGGATAATACCTGTGACATTTTGTATAACAAAAAACTTTCAAAAATAACAAGAGACATCCACAGGTATGAAATTGGGGATGTTTATCCAAAAACTAAACGATCTACTCGTAGTCACGGTAACCAGTGCCAAGAAGGGCGTAAAAGATCAGAACCGGAAATGAACGACGTCATTTCGGACGGAGAACACAATGAAGAACACAACAATGGTGAAACTTATGGTGGATTTATTGAAGACGGGGCTCGGCGATCTGAGAGGCTCTTCAACCGAGGACAAAATACGGAAGTTGGAGATCAAAGGAACACGGGGGCGCGACCTAAAAAAGATTTTTTGTCAAAAAACGACAAACATGTTTGGAAGAACCGCAGATAGTTAGCGGGGAAGATACTGACAACATTGGCAACAAATTCAGAATGTTGGGGTTAATGAATGGACATCACACATCTTATGGCTATGACATCCCAAACTCCCATAGGGATCAAAGTTTGAACAATGACAATTTCAACATTTGTGGTTCCTTTCAACCAACAACGGATAATCAGATATATATCCCACATCATAGAATACAGACTGGTAACTATGTTGACCTCATGGACAACCTTGGGGAAACGAATATAGAAGTGTGTGTGCATGATGGTTTGAATGGCGACATAACCAATGGTATGAATGAGTATGTCATTAATGGTTTAAACAACAGTTTGAAAAATAATATGAATTTAGAAACTATAAGACAGTACGATCAAAATGCAGAAATGTATTTAAATGATTCAAACAATAATTGTGACAAATGTTCTGCTTCACAAGGAATTACAACCTCATATAATGCAAGAACAGTTTATTGTTACCAAGGCATATACAATGATAGGACATCAGTAGATGTGAGAAATAGAACGATGAGAAAAGAAATGCAGGAATTAAATGAGGGGGATTATACATTATTAAATCTTTCTACATATGAAATTATGGATATAATAGAAGGACAAAATCTGACATATGAAAATAGATTAGAACATAGTTATGATGATTCAATTACAACAGTGGGGGAGAAGAATTTCACACCCCAGACATGCACAGGTATGATCATTCCCATTAATTTTCATATTGATTTGAATCCTGAACAATATTTCAATGAAAGCTCTCAGTCCTTTTCAAGTATTGGTTCTGAACCAACCCAGAGTGAATTTTTGAGTAATCCGATAATTATAACAAACACTCAAGGTGATTTTAAAATATTCAATTATTCGAAGAATGTTATGAGTAGGGAACATGCAAACTTGTTCTCAATGGGATTTAACTTTGTACCATGTCGGAAGGGTAGATTGGTTAGCTCTATTATTGATTTGAAATTATTTATCAGGAAACTGAATCTGAAAACTTTTTTCAATAATACATCTAATGAAAACATGTTTCCTCAATATAACAACAAACTGACTAAACCCAGTGTGTTCAACCCCCCAACCCATGAAAAAGTAGCCCTTTTTGAGAAAATAACTGAAAGGGACATAAGGAACTTTTATAGGCAATACAAACAACCCATACATACTAATATGGCAAAAGAACAACAAATTACACTTGAATATATATTGGGACTTAAGGACATCAGAATAATGAGACCCGATAAAGGTAGTGGGGTTGTTATAACGGACAAAGGGGACTATATTTCCTATATGACAACAATGTTATTTAGTGAATCATATTCAGAAGTCAGTTTAAATGAAATTCATATAGCTAACCAAAGAATTGACAACTTATTGGAAGACATGTTGATGCAGGGAGAAATTTCAGAGGATGAATATAGTTTTTTGAAGAATGATTACCCAGTAATAAGTGGATTTTTTGGAATACCTAAAATTCACAAGGGTCTGAATAACTTGCAATTCAGACCAATAGTTGATGGTAAGAGAAACAAAACATGCTTCATTGGACACTATTTAGACCATCATTTTAAGAAATGCCTAGTAAAATACCCTTATATTACCAAAGACTCTTGGGATTTTCTTGGAAGGTTGAATCAAATTAAAATGAACAATGGGGACATTTTTGTCACAGTGGATGTATGTAATCTATTTACATGCATTCCACATGACATAGGATTAATATGGTTAGAGGAACAACTTTTTGAGTCCAGAATATATGAACAAACCAAAATCAACACACTAATTAATCTTATGGACATTGTGTTGCATAATAATTTCATACATTTTGAAGGGAACTATTATAAACAAACTGATGGAGTGGCCATGGGGGCAGCTTGTGCCCCCATGTATGCAAATCTCATAATGACATACTGGGAACAAAATTTTGTATTCAAAAGTGGATTTTGGAAACACATTAAAATGTATTTAAGATACCTAGATGATATTTTTATCATTTGGGATCAAGATGAAAAAGAATTAAAAACTTTCTTGGAATATATTAACAACAATGTTCGATTTTTAAAATTCACACATACCATTGGTGTCGAAGAAACTACATTTTTGGATGTAAAAATTATATATAATAAAAGTAGTGGTAGCTTAAAATCTAACATCTTTAGGAAATCAACTTTTTCAAATTCTTACCTCCACTATGACAGCTGGCACCCTGACCATCAGAAGAAAGCTGTAGTCAAAGGCCAGATGGTCAGGGCGGCCAGAATGGTCAGTGAGGAGGATGAATTTATCAAAGAAATAAAATTTATGGCAACAATGTTTATTAATAGGGGATACCCGGAGGCTTTTTGTGAGAAAATACTTGAAGAAGTCAAAAATAAAAGACTTATGGGAATCTATGAGGCTATATTGAGCCATGGGTGTAGTAGTAATAACACAAATAATAACAAAATCGAAAACCATCAATTACCATTATATATTTCCGTATTCGATGATACTTATGAGGTTATCAGAAACATCATTAGGAGAAATTGGGGGATCCTAACAGATGACAATAGTGTGGCGCAGATATTTCAAGGACAACTTAAATTTGTATGCAAAAAAGACACGTCCCTTAAGGAATATTTTGAAAATAATATACATTCAAACAAGACAAAAACAAATAGGAAAGTGGGTAATTTTAAATGTGGGAGGTGTACTGTCTGTAAACATATTCAATGTACAGGCAGTAGACTCATGGTTAACCATTACAACATTAGGGTAAATGAACACTTCAATTGTTTTACTTCTAATGTTATTTATGTTGCATTATGTCAAGACTGTAAGGCATTCTATATTGGCAAAACTAGCAGACATTTTAGAAATAGAATTAAAGAACATCTGCTAGACGTCCAACACATGAGAACAACGAATGCCTTAGCCAGACACATTCAACAAAATAAAAGTCATAGATTTAAATTTTGTGTCATCCAGCATATTGAATATGATGTATGTGGAAAATACACCAAATATGACCTAGATATTAATGAATTAAAATGGCAAATACTACTAAACGCCTATAACTGGCCAGGTTTAAACAAATATTGTAGTATTAAACCCATATTGAACAACAATCATATCAAGGGCAGAACACATTAACCTGAAATTAATTATCCATATTGGTAATTAATTGGTTTATTAATTTTGGTATTTATTATTATAAAATGATGGTTAATGTGATAAAATAATTTTATGAAATTTATTGTTCAATATTATTTTTATGTGTATATACTTATATTTACATTTAATTTTATTAGTTTAATTTTTTGTTTAATGTTGTAATAATATGTGTACCCATATAATTTATATAATTCATGTAAGGTAAAATGAATGTGGGTTATAGAATACAGAACTTATATCAGCTTTATAACAGCATTATGTTAATATTATATCAGTAATATTATATATTGTGCATACATAAGAAAATCTAGGATGTAATAATATGGGAAAACCCATACATTAATGTGTACACAAAATATATATACGAATATAAAAATATATGCTGATATATAATGAATTTTAAGTAAAGCTAGTACGATTTAGAATTGGTGGCCTGCCACAAAAGGGTGTTTTTTAAAACTACTAATTGATTGAATTGATTAATTAATTCAAAATTGGGGTGGGACCTGTGTATTTAAAGTAAGTAACATTTGAGAATTGTATTCTGAAGAAGTTCGTCATATCGGACGAAACCCGGGTAAATTCGTTTTGCTTAGTGTACTGTTCTAGTGGATGTCAATGTGTCTGCTGCTGGTTTTAATAGTGTATTGCTGTTCGTGATGTTATCTGAATAAACGGTCCATTATAGCTGAGGATTAGTCATTTCATCCTTTACAGCGTGGATTTATGTGAGTTGCTGTGGTACAACCGACTGCCGAGTACTTGAACTTCCTGGGCTTAAAAACATCAGTTGTCCATCTCCTCTCTGGTCCAGCTGATGAATCTGGGAATCTTGAGGCAATGTTACAACTGCCTCGTGTACACAAGCAACCCTCTCCTCCTCCCAACAAATTCCAACACATGTGAGAGATGCAACCATATAGCCAAAGTGATGGCTAACCTCTCTCAACTCAGTACTGGTGTAACCAGTCAGGAGGAGAAGGAAACCACACTCACTACAATTCCAGTCTCACATAGACCTACCACAACAGAAAACCAAACACATAAACACACAAAAACATACTCGGAGGCTCTAAATAAAAATCTGCCTAAGCAACAGAGACCTCCAAAGCAGAAACCCAAGCAACCGCTACCCCAAAACAAAACACGTGCAACACATAGCTCACAAAGCCAGTGTGCCAAACAGTCACAGCCCTTAAGGCTAAACAACACACCTGATACACTTGTAATAGGTGACTCTATCGTCAGGCACACTGACGTCCCACTCACCAGGCTGAACAAGGAGAAGGTCACGGTGAGCTGCCTGTCGGGCGCTAGGATCCGCCACATAACACAAGCACTCAGGTCACTCCAAGGCAAGTACAAATATGACTCAGTCATTGTCCATGCTGGTGTGAATGACCTGAGATGTACCTCCCTGGACTACATGAAAAGAGACATAGAGGAGCTCTCTAAGCATGTAGCCCAGGCCGGTATGACCCTGACCTTGAGTAGCATCTTACCCTCTCCAAGAATGATGCCACAATATGAAGACAAGATGATCAATTTCAACAATTGGCTTAAGTATTGGTGTCATTCAAAGGGGATCCAATGCCTGTCAGCCTGGGATGACATGCTCGACATGCCATGATGTTTCACTAGGGACAGCTTGCACCTGTCACCCTTGGGCTTTTGGATATTGGCAAAGGCTCTTGCTACCCCCATAGTGCCTTTTTTAGGCAAGGCTCAAAAGACAAACCCACCTTCATAGGTATCACAAGGGATAAGAAACTAAGAGTAATGCTACACAATGCCAGAAGTCTAAACCTCAAGATGCACGCATTCAAAACTCTCCTTAGCATGGAGAACATTGATATCTGTGCAGTAACAGAAATGTGGTTCAAGGCTCCCAAGAGCACCCCAGCACTACTAGGTTATACCTCATACCATGCTTTTTGGCCCCAAAACTTGGACTGAACCACAAAAGGAAGGGGAGTATCAATATTCGTCAAAGATACCCACACCTCCATGTTGGTGGCACAGCACGAAGCATCAGAGACTATCCATGTGCAACTAACGGTGGGTAAAACTGCCTTCCAGTTTATAGCCTGCTACAGACCACCCTCCCAAACCCAGGAACCCCACTCGGCCTTCCTGAGAACACTGGAAAATATGAAGGTCTCTCCAAACACCATTATATTGGGCGACTTCAACTACCCAAACATAGACTGGGAGCATTACTCTATCTCCAATACCCTAGCCCAAAGGTTCCTAGAATTTATAAACTCATATGCTATGGAACAACTTGTTACCACTCCCACAAGAGGGGAAAACATACTGGACCTGATCATCACCAACATGGGGACTCTATGCTCCAGACCAGAAGTGTATCCCTCACTGGTAAGATCAGACCATAAACTAATCTCACTGGATTTTCACATCCCGACCCCACCCCCTGCCCAGAAAACCACAGTGAAAAACTTCTCTAAAGCAAATTTCACACTCCTCAAAACTGAGGTGGAATCCGTCAAAGCCCCCGGGCCTGTGGAAAATACGGCCCAGACCGCAGAATCCTTTATAAACGCATTCTAAGAACACCTTCAGGAATGCATGGATCATGCAATCCCAAATAAAAGCAAGAACCAATCCTCCAAAGGCAGATGTCCTGTCTGGTGCACCCCAGCCATAAACAAACTATACAATAGAAGGAGGAAGCTACTGCATGATAGAGCAAAATCCCAAAAAGGGAAGGCATCTCTGATCAGTATTAGCAAAAAACTACGGGCACTCATAAAATCGTCTAAGGCCAGCTTCGAGAGAAAAATTGCACAGGACACTAAGGATAATCACAAGGCTTTCTTTAGGTATGTTAGGAACCTGGGTGGGAATTCCCAGATATGCTCAGAATTAGTCCAAAATGACAAAAAATACACCGAACCCACAGACATTGCCAACATCCTAGCTGACAGGTTCAGCACAAACTCCCCCCCCCCCACCAAAAGGGCAAATATCTATCCAATCAGAGTGCTGCCCCCCTGACATCTCAGATGCTCAGGTAAGAGCCGCCCTCTCCAAAGCAAAAAACACAGCATCAATGGGACCAGATGGTGTCCCGGACTGCGTCCTACATGAACTCCAAGAACAGCTAAACCTAAACATAAAACTACTGTTCAGTCTCAGCCTTACTACAGGATATGTACCCAAAGAGTGGCGTACAGCAACAGTGGTCCCTCTCCACAAAAGTGGTGCCTCAATGGATCCTGGAAACTATTGCCCCATAAGCCTCACTAGCTTGGTCTACAAAGCTATGGAAAGGATCATCATGGACCTCATAAATAAAGATATTGGGGACCTACAGACACTGGATCCTACCCAGTTTGGCTTTGTTAAGGGCAGATCCCGCCTCTTAAACCTGGTTGATTTCTTTGAAACAGTCACCAAGACCATTGACGAGGGGAAGGTGGTCCACACAGCCTACCTGGACCTTGCAAAAGCCTTTGATACAATACCCCACTCTGGCATTATAGATAAGCTCACCAGCTTAAAGATAAACCCCTATGTCACTAGATGGGTTGCAAACTGGCTCAAGGACAGAGCCCACATGGTTAGAATTGCTGGAGCCATGTCAGACTCCAAACCAGTTACAAGTGGCATCCCACAAGGCTCAGTCCTGGGACCTCTCTTGTTCGGTATATATTTCTCGGAGGTACAGGCCAACACAGAAGGACTGTGGCTGACCAAGTTTGCAGATGACTGCAAACTGGGCGCCATAATTGATTCTCCATCCGACACAAGCATCCTCCAAAAGGGCCTCATAGAAACAGACAACTGGTGCCAGAGCCATGGCCTCAAGCTAAATGCCAAAAAGTGTATAGTCATCCCCTTTGGCAAAAACAAAGTGCCCACAAATTACCACATAGGTGGTAATCCATTAAGTACAGAATAAGTAATTAGGGACCTGGTGACCCAAGTTGATAGCAATCAGTCATTTGACAACCACATGGCCAAAGTGGTTAGAAAAACATTTTATATAGCCCACCTAATCATCTAGGGATTCACATCTAGATCAGGGGAGGTCATTGTGCCTCTTTACTCATCCCTCATCAGACCCATAATTGAGTACAATGCCCCTTTTGGGATGTACCTTACCAGACACCTGCAGCAATGGGAAAGACCCCAAAAGTACCTCACCAAGAGGATCAAAGGGCTCAAACAGATGCCATATGCTGCCCGGTTAAAGAAACTCCAGCTCTACTCAGTGGCATACCACCAGCTCAGAGGTGATCTGTGACTGATGTATAAAGCCATGTCCAACCCGAAATTAATGGACATGCTGCACCTCAGAAAATCCAAATCCCATTGAGCTATGCGCTCGAGAGACTTGAACCTCAGCACTGAAATAAATAGGACATGCTGGAGGGACAGATTCATAACCCAGAGGCTCCCTTCTCTCTGGAATAAAATCCCAGTCCAGGTTAGGCAGAGTCCCTCATTGACTCTCTTCAAGAGGAATCTTGATCAGTGGATGGGAGATCATAGGTTTACCCCAGGTATCACTTCTGTGTCACTGTTAGACAGAGGCACAGTATACTAACCTTGAAAAAGGGCATAGCAAAATTAATTTAAAATGGGTGGCGAAAGCCAAACACACTCTGGGTAGGCTTATAAATGCCCTAGGGCAGATAGCCTAATATGAACCTATGAACCTATAAATAGAACAATTTACCTATGCAAGCATTCCTGATGCATTGCTTGCAAGGAACATGTTTAATATAATTTCCCTTTAGTGTTATAGCCCTAATCCAAATGTTGTGACAAATGAGATTCTTACACCTATTGTAAAAGCAGCTTTTGTCTGGATTTGAAGCCTTAATCAGCTGTGTTCTTTATCTAAACTTACTGCCCTTACACCTTGTGCCACAGAGATAGGTATGGGACAGGTGGAGTTTCTCCACTCAGTACTGTCCAGACTGCTGAGGAAAGGGCATCCATGGCTGAGGTGTTTGCTCTACATAAGGTAGCCTAAGCTAAATTTTTC
Organism: Protopterus annectens; assembly: GCF_019279795.1. Lineage (NCBI taxonomy): Eukaryota > Metazoa > Chordata > Ceratodontiformes > Protopteridae > Protopterus > Protopterus annectens. Next base: position 45,790,408 of record NC_056737.1, on the reverse strand, counting down.
ACTTTTTTCCTAAGATAGTGAACCATGTTTTTTCAATGCCAAGTGGAGAGCATATGCAAATTAAAATAAACAACAACAAAAAATACAGTGTGAATAACTGCAATGGAATCTCTAAACAGGATTCAAACAATGCTTCATGTGTCTTATTTCTCTCAATTCACACCAGGCAAACCTTGTGCCACACAGATAGTTATGTGATAGGAGGAATTTCACTACTCATGACAGTCCAGAGTGATGAGGAAAGCACACCATTGCCAGGTGTGGTTGCACTATATAAGGCAGTTTAAGCTATATTTTTCCTTAGGTAGTGAATCATGTTTGTCTGCTGCCATGCGGAAAGCAAATGCAAATTAAAATGAAAAAAAAAAGATTATATATTGGGAATAATTGCAAATAGATTTCTGAACAGATTTAAACCATGCTTTTTGTGTCTTATATCTCTCAATTCACCTCAAGTACAACTCATTCCACACAGGTAGTTAGGAGATAGGTGGACCTTCTCCACTCATGGCTGTCCAGAATGCTGAGAAACGTACACCATTGCCAGGTGTGTTTGCACTACACAAGGCAGCCTAAATAAAATTTTGACTTTTTTTTCCTTAGATAGTGAATCATGTTTGTACACTGCCAAGTCAAGAGCAAATGCAAATTAAAACGAACAAAAAATATCACATATTGTGAGCAATTGCAATGAGATATCTAAACAGGATTCAAACAATGCTTCAAGCACTTTATTTCTCTTAATTAATTTCAATTACACTTTGTACCACAGAAATTGACATCTGGCAGATGCATTTTCTGTGGTAAGTAAGTATTATATATGTTGCAGAGGGATGTGCAACAATGCCAGACATATTTTCTCTATATTAGGCAGCCTAAACTAAATGTTTTACTTTTTTCTTTAAGCAGTGAAACATTTTTGCATACTGCTGAACAGACAGCAAATGGAAAAAACATTAGAAAATAAACATATGACAGAGAACAAACCTGAAAGTAAATGAAATGCAATGAATGGGTATATGTAGCAATGACCAGAGTAGAAGGCAATCAAGAGAAACGTTCATCTTTCTCACATCTCCTTGCAATATCCAAGATGTGGATCACATTATCAAACTTGTAGTTAATGACAAATAATTTGAAAGTGAACAGACAAGAATTTATATTTGTTCACAATAGTGACAAGAGTTACATTTTAAACAACACAGTGGTATCACAAAATGTAATTAAATATGTATTCAGACTACCCTCTATAAAATTATCATTTAAGTGGATTCCAGCCATATATCAAATTCATTCCACCTACACCTTGTGCCACACAAAAAGTTCAGGTGTATTTTCTTCACTGAGTACTATCCAGACTGCTGAAGGCTATGCAATGCCACTGGGCAGGTTTGTGCTATATGAGGCAGCCTAAACTATTTTTTTTACTCTTTTCCTTAAGCTGCAAAAGTGAATTTTGTCCTATCAAGCAGCACACAAATGCAGAAGGCAATATTTTTCAGAAGCATTCAAACAGATTGTTTTTGGAATAACAAGACAAAAAACACATGAAATGTATCACTCTGTATATGTAGCAATAGGCACAGTTAGTACTGCATTACAATGATACATTCAGCCATCTCAGATCTCATTGCCACACCAGTACTATCATGTACGTGTTACTATATCAAGACTTTAGCTAATGTCATGGGAATGGAAAAGGGCACAGGGAACAACAGAAACAATTTCATTGTTCACATAGCACATTCAATTGATATTGACATCATTTAAATTACTTATCTGTATATCACTTTTAGTCAATACTGACCTCACTTGAGTTTCCCACATCTACATATTTATGCAACAAAATGAATGTTAAGATTTAGTATGAACTCCCTCAGAAAAATGTTATAGGAACAGGTTTTGATCCATTCATCACTGGCACTGTTACCCTAAGCTCAATAACTTTACCCATTATGCCACAAAGACAGGAGTGTGACAACTTTCATTTCTTCACTCAGTCCGCTTAAGACTGCTGGAGAAAGCACAGCAATGGCAGTCTTCATTATGCAATTGATGACAGTCCAATAAATTTTTTCAAAACAATTGTCAGTGGAATGCAGTTCAGTGCTGCTACTGACCACTGCCAGTCAATGAAGCAGAATGGCAAATGGTGTGCAAATGATACAAGGAAAAAATGTAGATCATCTACTTTAAATTTACATTTCACATGTATAAGCAATTTTGTTATCTTGCAAAAGGAACCTGTGTAGTTTTGAACTGTCAAACAAAGTTATTGAATACAATCATTTAATAGTATTTCCCATAGTTGCCACATGCTAAGACATTTATTAGCAAGGAGAAAAAGAGTTTGGATGTAATGATAATGTGACCTTGTACTGAGTCATATTGAAAGCGCAAAAGCAACAAGTTATGAAAGTTGTCCATTCTTATTTTATAGAAAATGTCTAGATGATTGTGATATTGCAAACAGGATACCTACATAATCACACAATATTAACCAAAGACTGCAAATACTGCAGGTGTATCCTTTTCTTACTGTATGGTGTCTCCTTCCTTTATCTATGTTTTTAATAGCAAATCTATCGCTGTTTTATTTCCATATGTTATATTTACCAATGCTTAAAGTACTTTCTTGAATATGAACAATAATTCTTGCTAAGGGGCAGTAACTGTGTTCATTGAAGCCACCATATGGATGTTAGGAATGTTGCTCTCCTGAATCACTCTGTGTATTTTCGGACTTTTTGGTAAGTCTCCTTTTCCAGATACACTCTCATGTGTATATCAAATAAGTGAGACTGTGAACCTGATTGTTCCTGCAGTCAGAGAAATCAAAGACACCTGCATGCCATTAACAGGGAACACTTCTCAGTGCTCATTCTTAGATTTCTCGGTCATGTGCATTTAATTGTAGGTCCTTACTACATGTTTACATTCCCTACATTTAATGCAGGCTGTGGTATTCAGGAATACTAATGATTTAACACCTCATTTGCATAGTCACAGTGATATTGCTAAAAAACAAAACTTTTGGAGAATTATCTATTTTCTACACTGCTGTATTGTCAGGGAATGTTCCTGTTTCTTACATAATGTGCTCAGTTTACCATTAAAAAGTGAATTGCATTGAACACTGAAAAGCAGTTTTTTATCTTAAATGTTTTTGCTTTTATCTCTTTCTTTTGGCATAGCCATTTCTGCATTACAAAAAGTATACTACAGAATGCTACGTGACCTATTTTAGTTTGTATTTATTTTGATCTTTGTACAGTTATTGCAGATGAGTGTATTCTAACTTTGTAGGAATGTCTGGCATTTTTACCTGTGTTAGCAGAAAAATAAAAAATGTGTTCTCTTTGTGGATTTCTATCTGACTCACATCAACAGCAGTAGAGATGATAATTTGAATAGTTTTGTCTTACATTTCTATAGTTACATTGTTGACTGTTATTGTTAATGCTGCAATGCATTACACAATTAAATCTGCGTTGTCTCCATCACAGAAGTTTTTGTAAATCAGTGTTCATAACTGATTTTGAAAAATCTATGCTGTGGCAAGGGCTGTCCTATCTTGTATGTAGTCATAGGGAGCAATTAACTTTTAAATTGTTTGTATGAATGCTGGATGCATTCAGTCATACATAACTGAGCTCACAGCCATCCTGTCTGTGTATTATATATGCAATTAAGTGTATCTTTTTTCTGCATCTCATTCAAGGATATGACACCCAAGAAGAAATCTGTACCCCACAAGCCACCACATAGTGATACAGAAAATGCAGTCATTATCCAGGCTTTACATCACCATGGAGCTTTTCTGTTAGTGAGAGGTATAGGTGATCAATCTGCCTTACACAGGAAATGGCAGCAGGTGGTCAATGACATTAATGCTGTCAGAGGGCAGAACCTACTTCTAGACATGACACTGGACAAGTGACATGATAACCTCAGCCTGACATAGGGCAGCTGCAATTGCCAGGAAACAGCTGGCTACAGGGATGTCTTGCTACAGAACCACCACTAACTGAAACAGAAGAATTCTTGTCCATTGTCAGAGATCCAGATAGCTTAGCAGAAGGTATCAACAGAATCCTTTACTTTGGTGCAGATGTGGATGACAGGTCCAAAGTGTCACAAGCAGACCTTCCAGGAATGAAAAATGCAAGTGTCATTGTTATATCGGTATATGCATATAACATAGATGTCTGATATATAGATAGATAGATAGATAGAGAGAGAGAGAGAGAGAGACAGTGAAAACTGTGAGTCAGACTACAGTCATAGAGAAATAGTGGAAGTTGTTTTGAGGTGGGGAATCCAACTGTTCATTACATTTTTGTATGAAAGCATATTTAATCTGTGTATGTGAAGGGGATTGTTCTCTTTATCTTGTTTCAGTTGCATTGTGATACTTAGACTTCCTTCTTTTCCATACCTCATATGCAGACACTTTTGGATTGCAGGCTTCCAGCCCACATGCACCTGATAAGCATACATTTGATTGTTCTTACTACTGTATATAAGGTAGATTCAGGTTTAAATGAGAGTAAAGTTTGTGTTGCTTTGCCATCAGTTTATTGTTTTTATTGCTTGTTAGCATAGGTGATCCTGAGAATGACACTGTGGAACTCCTACAATCTGATGTTGGAATACCAGTAACATCTGATGATGATAGCGGCAATGCAGATACACAGTCTGGGGGTGCAGAGACTGACACTGAAGTTATGGCTCCTGACTCCTCTGCCCGTATTTCAGACAAAGTATGCCTATGCATACTAATGACACAGAGACCTGTGAAATAGGGCAGATTGATGATGATTGCAGTGCTCATACCCAGACATGGTAGGCCACAGGGGCCTCGGTCCTGGACATAGTCATGAAAAGAGCTGATCTAGCAGACATCACTCACATTCAAGTCCCTGACTTCTAACCAGGGCCGTAAAAGTAGCAGTGCAGCTCATGGCAGAGGTGCTTCTTATGGTTGGATGTGATGATGCTAAACTGAGTGCTCTACAATGCACAGCACACACCTGTCCAAGATGCCAGGATGTAATGCTAGCACAGTGCTTGATTGTATTCATGCAGACACACACTCACACACACACACACACACACACACACACACACACACACACACACACACACACACACACACACACACACACACACACAGAAAACAGAATTCACTTCCTCATACCACTTCACGCACATGCAAACTATCTAAACGATACTGTTGAGTGCTATACATCTGATCTTACTGGCCCTGAACACTGTATATTCTGAGAGATGCATGTCTTTTTTTTATACTTGCACACGTTCACTTCTTTGATGTCAGCCTTATCCTCCGACTACCTGCCTTGTGCAAATGATGATGATGTTGACTGTCCCTGCCATTTGCACATATCTTTGTGACTTAGTGTTGCAGATATATCTGTTCTATACAGTGAATAGCTAATGATTGCTTATTTACAAGCTTGTATTTATCAATATGTTTTGCAGAAGAAAAGTTATTTCTTGTTCATACTTATTTGTCAGTTATTGTTTTTTTATTTATTTATTTTATATTTGTTGACCGGTTATTGTTTTTTTAATTGTTGAACTGCATTGTATTTCAGTTAGTGTTATCATTACAGCAGTGGAAGCATTAGGTAATCCAACCTTGCTTCTAGGTATTGTTGTGCACATTAGGGCACGATTGACTTGTTCCACATATTATAGATGATGGTCAATTGAAATGCTTGATACACAGTACTGTTTTTAATACATAAGTGTATTAACTCATTACATCCGAGTGACACCTCTAGGTGCATTTGCAGTTACCTCCTACTGCGCCTCTAGGCATCAAATATTGCTTGCTCATATTTGCATTAATATTTCCAAAACCATGCTACATACAAGGTATAATCTGACAGAGAAGATATTATTGACATAACTGTACACCTCAGACAAATGCTCTGCTTAGGGGTCTACATATATTTCCATATATGAGTAAACAGTTCTATAACATATATTTTTTTCTCTACAGGTTCCACACTTACCCTGTCATTAGTACAGGTATAAACTGTGCCCTGGGGGTTGTCCCTGTCTGATGCTATCAGAACACAACCATTACGTGGTTAAGTAAAGGTTGTGCTGTTTGAAAAGCATCAACTTTCCTATTTATATGTGGGTTGGATCTTAGGCTTTGAGCTAGGCAGTGAGTCTGTGTGCTCTCCTTTACCTCTTAGCCAGAGCCAGGGCATACTCTGCATGCCACTGTCTGCCAGCACCATCTGCAGCTGGTAGTTCTCCCTCAGACTCCTTATCTGTACCTGCTGCTTTTGCCAGCCCTGCCTGTCATCCTTGAAACTGTGGTCCTGCCCCTTGCTATCCTTGTTGAAGCTCTTTCCAGAGTATTATATTGTGTAACTGCCTGGGTCATACTATAGTGCACCTCCTGATGTGTCTATACACTGGAACCTTGATTTAAGCAATTCAAACACATGTTCTATGATATTCCCTGTTTGAGAATGGACCTCATTATATCCTTGCATAGTGGGGTTGTGTGGGTTACTCATGGGTGTCATGAGCTAGGGTTCGAGTGCATAACCTGCATCCCCCACTAGATGCCTCCAAGGAATGTCACCTCTAGCAAACCTGATGTACAGCCCACAAGTGTGCCGTATGTGTGAGTCATGGAAACTGCCTGGGTTACCTGCACAGACACTGTAGATGATCCCTTGGGCATTACAGACAACCTGACAGTGTTGATGTACCTCCTTCCCTATTCCCCAGGTGGGGGTTATATTTCTATATGTGTGTGTAATCTATGGGCCCAAAACTTCAGGAAAGTATGCTACTGCATAGAAGTCCTGGATGATTTTGCTCTCTTTCTGTTTCATACAGACCATGATAATCTAAATGGGGTCTAAACACCCTGCTTCTTCTTGCCCCAGGTCTGTCAACACCACCAGCACTCTGATTTAACTCCTGTTGCACGTACAGCACAATAATATCAACAGCAACTCCTAACGTGATTTTTCTTAGTGTAATTATACCTGTATTAAAGAATGTTTTGGCATACAAGGCAAAAGCCTGCACTGAGTAGACACGATTGCTTTATAGCTTTCTGAATTGTTCCACCATCTTGAATTTGTTAATTAACATGTACTTAGGTTCATAGGTGTGTACTAGGCTAATGGCCCTGGAGCCTTTACAAGCCTAGCCCATAGGATTAACCTTGCATCGTGCCACCTGACCTTAGTTCCCAGTACCTCTGTCAAGTAGAACCACTGGAGTGATTCCCCAGGTGAATTTTCTATTTCCCATCCAATCATCAAAATTTCTCTTGAAGAGGGCCAGTGAGGTGCTCTGTTTGACATGTATGGGAAGTCTATTCCATAGCATGGGCAGTCTCTGGGTTATGAACCTGTCCCTCCAGCTTGTTCTGTTGATTGTGGTAATGAGTTTGAGGTTTCTGGAGCATGTGGTGCAGAGGGATTAGGATTTCTTTAGATGTAGCATTTCTAACAGAGCTGAGTCAGACATTGCTTTGTAAGTCAGCAGAGATCGCCTCTAAGTAGGCAATATGAGACAGAGAATAGTTGGATTTTTTTGAGTCTGTCCATATAGGACAAATGTTTAAGGCCTAAGATCCTCTTTGTGAGGTACTTTTGTGGCCTCTCCAGTTGTTGCAGGTGTCTAGTGAGGTACATGCCAAATGGGGCATTGTAGTCAATGATTGGCCTAATGAGGGAAGAGTAGAGGGAGACAATGACCTCTTTCTTCCTGGATGCAAAACCCTTAGTAATGAGATGTGCCACATAGAAGGACTTTCTGACCACAGTGGCAAGTGGTGGTCAAAAGAGAGGTTCCTGTCAACCTGTGTTCCTAGAAACTTTCTGACACATATCTTTGTGACTTAGTGTTGCAGATATATCTGTTCTATACAGTGAATAGCTAATGCTTGCTTATTTACAAGCTTGTATTTATCAATATGTTTTGCAGAAGAAAAGTTATTGATTTCTTGTTCATACTTATTTGTCAGTTATTGTTTCTTTAATTGTTGAACTGCATTGTATTTCAGTTAGTGTTATCATTACAGCAGTGGAAGCATTAGGTAATCCAACCTTGCTTCTAGGTATTGTTGTGAAAATTAGGGCACGATTGACTTGTTTCACATATTATACATGATGGTCAATTGAAATGCTTGATACACAGTGCTGTTTTTAATACGTAAGTGAATTAAGCAAAAATTTGACAGAGAAGATGTTATTGACATAACTGTACACCTCAGACAAATGCTCTGCTTAGGGGTCTACATATATTTCCATATATGAGTAAACAGTTCTATAACATATTTTTTTCTCTTTGCAGGTTCCACACTTACCCTGTCATTAGTACAGGTATAAACTGTGCCCTGGGGGTTGTCCCTGTCTGATGCTATCAGAACACAACCATTACGTCGTTAAGTAAAGGTTGTGCTGTTTGAAAAGCATCAACTTTCCTATTTGTATGTGGGTTGGATCTTAGGCTTTGAGCTAGGTAGTGAGTCTGTGTGCTCTCCTTTACCTCTTAGCCAGAGCCAGGGCATACTCTGCATACCTCTGTCTGCCAGAACCATCTGCAGCTGGTAGTTCTCTCTCAGACTCCTTATCTGTACCTGCTGCTTTTGCCAGCCCTGACTGTCATCCTTGAAACTGTGGCCCTGCCCCTTGTTATCCTTGTTGAAGCTCTTTCCAGGGCATTATATTGTGTAACAATGCACAGACTGTAAGAGGTGCCTGGATCATACTGCAGTGCATCTCCTGATGTGTCTATACACTGGAACGTTGATTTAAGCAATTCAAATACATGTTCTATGATATTTCCTGTTTGAGCATGGACCTCATTATATCCTTGACACCAAAGAAAAATATCAAAACAAAAGTCCGTGTGTAATAGCCAAAAGTTTAAACAAAAGTCCATTTATTGTGAACAAAGGTTTAAGCGCTTTCATCTCATAGTAGAGACTTCATCAGAAACAATGAATTACTTTTAATTACACCTTATATAACTCCTTAATGAATGACATCACACCTTCAATTAAAAACTTTTTAAACAAACATAACCCTCCAAATGAAAACTTAAAATTTGTCTCAACCCAAATGTATTAAATGCATACATGTTTGTACATTTGGCAAAAAAATTTAATAAAATGTATATTGTGTTTTATGCTGATTGAATAAATATATTTAATAAATACTTAATAAATATTGGTACAAAAGATATAAATAAGAACATTAAATCTATTTAAAAACTCATAAATGAATTCATTGTACACTATTGATTTAGTTCTGTCTGTGTTCTATAAATTGAATATATAGATATGTATTTAATTTTTAAAAACATTATTAAATTTCTTAAATAGCAAATGAATATATACTTTTTTATTTATATGTATCAATATGTATAAATGTCTCAAACTTAAACTTTGCATACATCAAATATTATTTGCCCTTTCAATAAGTAAAGGTGTTAATGACACTGTTTCATTCAGTCCTGGGGGAAACATAGAAGCCAATCTGTACTGCCACTGGCTCTCCTTCTTTTTTAATAAATTTTTCCAGTCCCCCCCTCTGGTATCTATTATAACAGTGTCCAAAATACCAAATGTAAATTTCCTAAATTCTGAACGGGATGTACTATGTTTATATAAAGAATTAGTGTTCTTTTCGTTCTTTATATCATTTAAATGTTCATATATCCTGTTCTTAAATGATCTTTCAGTCTTGCCTACATAAAATTGTTGGCAAGTACAACATATAGCAAGATAGACCACTCCCTTGGTGTTGCAATTACCGTTTTGTAAATAAACTTTGCTTTTCATAACATTATTTAACCTAATGATGGGTTCAACACAAATATAGGGGCAATAGTTACACATTCCACATTTTTTGTACCCCGTTTATTCTGAAGGATACAAGGTCTTTTGTATTCCAAAAGTTGTTTCATGTTAAAGCCCACTCTGTTAACAAAATCTGGTGTTTTACCCAACTTTTTGTGTATACCATCATTTGATCTAAAAATGTTCTAATTTCTTTGGAAAATGTTCTTAATAGCAGGGGTTCTTGTGTTGTATGTTAAAACACAAGTAGTGTGAAAATTTTTACTATTTGCCCTATCCATTATATATTGCTTTCATCAGAGCCTAATAAGGGAATGTATTTTTTACCCCATTGTTGGTGTATATTGTGCAAAGTAGTGTTAATCAAGTCTGAAGGGTATCCTCTCTCTAGAAACATTTCCCTTAACACAATAAATTCTGATTCCAAATCTTCTAAATGCGAAGTCATCCTGGCAATTCTAATAGCTTGCCCTTTTATAATACTAACTTTTTGTGACATAGGGTGACACCTGTCGAAATGTAAATAAGCATTGCAGAATGTTTTCTTCCTGAATATTTTAGATTTGAACTGTCTTTTAGATATATCCTTGTATATACAGGTGTCAAGGTAATTAATATTCATGTTGTTGTACTGAAAAGTAAAGGAGAGAAAGGCTGTGCTGTTGTTAATATAATTTATGAAATTAATAATGTCCTCTTTACACCCCCCCCATATAATAAAAATATCATCCAAATATCGGAGATATAATTTAATATGAGGCCAAAAAGGTCCATTGAATACAAACTGTGTTTCCCAACCTAATAGCACCAAATTAGAATACACTGGTGAACAATTAGCACCCATAGGGACACCTGTGACTTGTTGGTAAAATTCCCCTTCGAAACTTAAGAAATTATTCTCAAGAACTATATTCATTAATTCACATATTAATAAAATGTTATCATTTTCCAAATCTGAATGTTTAAAAAGTACTTCTTCAAACAAGTTCATTCCTTCATTTTTAGGAATACGTGTAAATAGGTCTCTTACATCGATAGTTAAAAATAAAACGTCATCATCAAATAGATCTTGCTTGATACTTTTCAAAAATTCCCAGGAGTCTTTTAACAAATGTGGGGTCTTTTGTACCACATGTTGTATGTGAAAATCAATATATACAGATAATGAATGTATTTTCGATCCCTTTGCTGCCACAATAGGTCTGAAAGGAGGCCTATAAATGTCCTTGTGTATTTTTGGTATCCCAAAAAATACCGGAATTTTGGGAAATTTTGTAAAAAGAAAATCATATTCGCTAGGGCTAATTCTCTCCTCTAATAAATATTCCTCCAAATAACTATTAATTCTGGAGTATGAAATATTTATTTGGTTTATAGAAGTTTGACAGTATGTATTTTCATCAGCCAAGAGTGTTTTCATGGCATTTGAATAGTTCTCACTTTTAAAAATAGCAATGCCCCCACCTTTGTCTGGAACCATAATGCGAATGCTATGGTCATTCCTAAGATCACCTAGAAGACTGAATTCATTTTTAGTGAGGTTGTAGTGCTCAAACCTCTTATTCTGTTTGAATTCATTGTATAAATCTTCCATTACTAATTTTTCATAGGTTTCTAATAAAGGATGTAATGGTGGGTTGTAAATACTCTTCTTTTTTATTTTATCAGTAGTTTCTGTGTAGTTTGTAGCATTCTCCTGTGTAGGTTCAAAAAGTAGCTTTAGATTTAATTTTCTTACATAAAGCTTGAGAGCTTCTATACTTTCTACAAGGTCACCCGCATGGGTGGGGATGAACTTGATTCCTTTAGAAAAAAGATTAAAATAATCCTCAGTAATAACTAGGTCTGAATAGTTATAGATGGTGAAACCATCTTTTTTAAATAAAATATAATCTACTGGTGCAGTAGTGCTGTTGTCATTGTTGAACTCTAAAATACATGCATTTGATGTGGATATTGATTCTTTTTCTGGGGATAGTATGTTCTGTTGTACTCCCCTTTGTTGTTGTAATGCTGTGCCAGTCTCTCTGAGCGCCTGAGGGTGGGAAAATCCCTTTCATCCAAATTGTGAGTTTCCCTACCTTCTTCCACCCATTCTTCCATCTGTTCTGTATAATGAAACCTGGAAGTAGGTGAGAATCTGGGTGAATATCCCATACTGTCATGTCTTTGTTGTTGTTTGTGTGTAAATTTATTTCTGTTAGACATATTGTAAGATAGTTTATGATTCTTAACATTTAAATGATATAAAGAACGAAAAGAACACTAATTCTTTATATAAACATAGTACATCCTGTTCAGAATTTAGGAAATTTACATTTGGTATTTTGGACACTGTTATAATAGATACCAGAGGGGGGGACTGGAAAAATTTATTAAAAAAGAAGGAGAGCCAGTGGCAGTACAGATTGGCTTCTATGTTTCCCCCAGGACTGAATGAAACAGTGTCATTAACACCTTTACTTATTGAAAGGGCAAATAATATTTGATGTATGCAAAGTTTAGGTTTGAGACATTTATACATATTGATACATATAAATAAAAAAAGTATATATTCATTTGCTATTTAAGAAATTTAATAATGTTTTTAAAAATTAAATACATATCTATATATTCAATTTATAGAACACAGACAGAACTAAATCAATAGTGTACAATGAATTCATTTATGAGTTTTTAAATAGATTTAATGTTCTTATTTATATCTTTTGTACCAATATTTATTAAGTATTTATTAAATATATTTATTCAATCAGCATAAAACACAATATACATTTTATTACATTTTTTTGCCAAATGTACAAACATGTATGCATTTAATACATTTGGGTTGAGACAAATTTTAAGTTTTCATTTGGAGGGTTATGTTTGTTTAAAAAGTTTTTAATTGAAGGTGTGATGTCATTCATTAAGGAGTTATATAAGGTATAATTAAAAGTAATTCATTGTTTCTGATGAAGTCTCTACTATGAGATGAAAGCGCTTAAACCTTTGTTCACAATAAATGGACTTTTGTTTAAACTTTTGGCTATTACACACGGACTTTTGTTTTGATATTTTTCTTTGGTGTCCTGGATTCCTGGATTCCTGGTTCATTTTGGTATATTATCAACAGTTTGGCTGGTTACTTTTTGTCTCTCATTATATCCTTGCACAGTGGGGTTGTGTGGGTTACTCATGGTGTCATGAGATAGAGTTCCAGTGCATAACCTGCATCCCCCACTAGATGCCTCCGAGGAATGTCACCTCTAACAAACCTGATGTACAGCCCACAAGTGTGCCATATGTGTGAGTCATGGAAACTGCCTGGGTTACCTGCACAGACACTGTAGATGATCCCTTGGGCATTACAGACAACCTGACAGTGTTGATGTACCTCCTTCCCTGTTCCCCAGGTGGGGGTTATATTTCTATGTGTGTGCAATCTATGGGCTCAAAACTTCAGGGAAGTATGCTACTGCATAGAAGTCCTGCATGATTTTGCTCTCTTTCTGTTTCATACAGACCATGATAAGCTAAATGGGGTCTAAGCACCCTGCTTCTTCTTGCCCCAGGTCTGTCAACACCACCAGCACTCTGATTTAACTCCTGTTGCACGTACAGCACAATAATATCAACAGCAACTCCTAACGTGATTTTTCTTAGTGTAATTATACCTGTATTAAAAAAATGTTTTGGCATACAAGGCAAAAGCCTACACTGAGTAGACACAATTGCTTTATAGCTTTCTGAATTGTTCCACCATCTTGAATCTGTTAATTAGCATGTACTTAGGTTCATAGGTGTGTACTAGGCTAATGGCCCTGGAGCCTTTACAAGCCTAGCCCATTGGAGTAACCTGGCATTGTGCCACCTGATCTTAGTTCCCAGTGCCTCTGTCAAGTAGAGCCACTGGAGTGATCCCCAGGTGAATTTTCTATTTCCCATCAACTAATCAAAATTTCTCTTGAAGAGGGCCAGTGAGGTGCTCTGTTTGACATGTATAAGAAGTCTGTTCCATAGCATGGGCAGTCTCTGGGTTATGAACCTGTCCCTCCAGCTTGTTCTGTTGATTGTGGTAATGAGGTTGAGGTTTCTGGAGCATGTGGTGCAGAGGGATTGGGATTTCTTTAGATGTAGCATTTCTAACAGAGCTGAGTCAGACATTGCTTTGTAAGTCAAGCAAAGATCGCCTCTAAGTAGGCAATATGAGACAGAGACTAGTTGGATTTTTTTGAGTCTGTCCATATAGGACAAGTGTTTAAGGCCTAAGATCCTCTTTGTGAGGTACTTTTGTGGCCTCTCCAGTTGTTGCAGGTGTCTAGTGAGGTACATGCCAAATGGGGCATTGTACTCAACAATTGGCCTAATGAGGGAAGAGTAGAGGGAGACAATGACCTCTTTCTTCCTGCATGCAAAACCCTTAGTAATGAGATGTGCCACATAGAAGGACTTTCTGACCACAGTAGCAATGTGGTGGTCAAAAGAGAGGTTCCTGTCAATCTGTGTTCCTAGATCTCTTATAACGCATTCTGTGTTCAGTGGACTACCATCGATGTGGTAATTCATGGGAACTGAGTTTTTCCCAAAGGAGATGACGACACATTTTTTGGCATTGAGCTTAAGGGCATGGTTCTGACACCAGTCGTTGGTCTCAGTGAGGCCTTTCTGTAGGATGTCACCATCACTTGGGGAGTTAATAATAGCTCCCAACTTGCAATCGTCTGCAAACTTTGTCAGTCAGAGTCCCTTCGTGTTGGCCTGGACTTCAGAGAAGTAGATACCAAACAGGAGAGGACCCAGGACTGAACCCTGTGGGACTCCACTCATAACTGGTTGACAGTCTGACTTGGAGTCAGCTACTTTCACACTATGGGTTCTATCTGTGAGCCAGTTTACAACCCACCTAGTGATATAGGGGTTGATGAGTAGCTTAGTTATGATTCCTGGGGAATGGTATCAAAGGCTTTGGCCAGATCAAGGTAGGCTGCATGAACTACCTTGCCATCATCCACAGCTCTGGTAACTGACTCAAAGAAGTTAACCAGGTTGAGCAGGCATGATCTACCCTTCACAAAACCAAACTGTGTGGGATCCAGAGTTTGGAGATTCCCTATATCCTTGTTTATTAAGTCCATGATGATGCGTTCCATAGCTTTGCATATAAGACTCATCAGGCTAATGGGGCGATAATTCCCAGGGTCTATAGTCACTCCTCCTTTGTGGAAAGGGATGACTGAAGCACCTTATTCTGCATCAGTTTCCTCCTTCTGTTGTAGAGTTTGCTTATTGCAGGGGACCATGAGATTAGCTTCCTTTTTTTGGAGGAGAGCATCTTGGTTCTATTGGGTATAGCGAGATCCATGCATTTGTGTACGTGTCCATACAGTGCATTGGTGTAATATTTGGTGGTCATGCAATTATTCTCCATTTGCATCGGTACAGTGAAGTTAGCCACCTATGTTTTTAGGAGCCCAAAGTTAGCTTTGGAGAAGTTTTTCATGGTGGTTACCTTTGCGGGGTGGGTGGGAGGGATGTGGATTTCCAAGGTGATTAGTTTGTGGTTGGATCTAACCAGGAGGAGTTGACTAACAGTGTAGAGCAATGGTCGCCCATGTTAGTAATGACCAGGTCAAGGATGTTGCTACCTCTAGTGGGGGTAAGAACCAGCTGATCCAGGGCATTGGAATTAATGAATTCCAGGAAACATTGGGCAAGTGTATTGGTACATGAGTAGTTTTCCCAGTTAATGGAGTGGTAGTTGAAGTTGCCAAGTATGAGAGTCTTAGGTTGGACCCTAATATTCTCCAGGGTGCTTAGGAACATGGAGTGTGAATCTTGGGACATGGTTGGGGGACCTATAGCAGGCTACTACCCGAATCGCTGTCTTACCCAATGTTAGCTGCACCTGAAGTATCTCTGAAGCATTATGTTGAGCTACCAGTCTGGAGGTGTGCACATCCTTTATGAATATGGAAACACCACTGCCTTTGAAGCTTCGGTTCAAGTTCTGGGGCTGAAAGGTGTGGAATGAGTTATAGCCTGGTAGTGCAGGGGTGCTTTCTGCTGCCTTGAACTAGGTCTCTGTTACAGCACAAATGTCGATGTTCTCCATTTTAAGGAGTGCTTCAAGTGAGTGCATTTTGAGAGTTAGACTTCTAGTGTTGAGCAGCATGACCGTCAGATTGCATTTGTTTGTAGCTGTTAAGGCGGTAATTTGGTCTTTGGAACACCACCTAAAAGAGGCACTATAGGGGTGGCAAGAGCCTTTGCCAGCATCTGGAAGCCCAGGGGTGACAGATGCAGACAATCTCTGGCAAAGCATCAGGGTCTGTCAATCAGGTCATCCCAGGCAGATACTGGACCCCCTTAGAATGACACCAGAAACTTAGCCAATTGTTGAAATCAATAATTTTCTGCTTGTACTGTGGTATCATTCAGGATGATGGTAAGAGGCTGCTCAGGGCTAGGGTCTTACCCGCCTGGGCTACATAATCCGAGAGCTCCTCCATGTCTCTTTTCATGTAGTCCAGGGAGGTACATCTCAGGTCATTCAGGCCCACATGTACAATCGTCTTCTTTCGGCTTTTCCCTTTTAGGGGTCACCACAGTGGATCACCTTGTCCACTCATGATTGGCAGTGGAGTTTTACTGTGTTGAGTTGCCAGCCCGGCATCCAACCTTCCACAGAAGGCACATACATGCACACACTCACACCTAGGGCCAATTTGGAGTGTCCAATTGACCTACAGCATGTCTCTGGGATGTGGGAGGAAACCAGAGCACCTGGAGGAAACCCACATGACCACTGGGAGGACATGCAGACTCCGCACAGAAAGCACCCCAGCCAAGGATCAAACCAGATAACCTCTTGCTGTGAGGTAGCAATGCTAACTGCTGCACCACCATAGCCGCCCAATGTACAATGATAGAGTCATATTTTTACCTGTTGTTGAGGGACCTGAGTGCATGCGTTATGTGGTGGATCCTGGCACCTGACAGGCAGCTGACTGTTACTTTCTCCTTATTCAACCTAGTGAGTGGAACATCAGTGTGCCTCACTATCGAGTCACCTATGAATAGTGTGTTGGGCATGCTGTTTTGTCTTAGGGGCTTTGGTTGACTGGCACTCTGTTTAGGAGAGTTATGTGTCTCGTGATTAGTGTTGTGTTGTGGTGATCAACTGCGTTTCTGCCTTGGAGGTCTCTGCTGTTTGGGTAGATTTTTATTGAGAGCCTCCGCAAAGGTGGGTGTGTGGTTTGTGTTTTTATATAAAGGCAGTGCTGGTGTGTGTTCTGGAGGGCTATGTGTTCCATGTGGTGTGGCGCAAGTGTTGACCTTCTCCTCTTGACCAGCTATCCCGGCTTGGCTGGAGAGTGCGTGGATTCCAATTTGGATATATAAGTGCATCTCTCACAAGTCTGCGTGTTGGGAGGTAAAAGGAGAGGATTGTCAGTGTACATGAGGCAGTTGCTACATTGTCTCCAGATGCCCACGTTCACCAGGTTAATAGGAGAAAGCACAGGGAAATGACCTTTAGACATGCCTGGAGGGGTGGGCATTAATAATAAGTACTGGAGCTGTTTCCTTGTAGAATGTTTAGTGTTGGTAGCACTTTTGTGTGCTACAGTAATTGCTACAAGAAGTCTGGTAAAGTACTAGACTAATAAGCTAGTAAAAGTGCAGGAGAGGAGAGAACTAGCAGATCTAAGGGAAAAATTAAAGAGCAGAATTTTTGCCACAACTCAGAAGCTTACAAACAGTCCTCGATACAGAAAATCTGTATCTGGACTAGACTAGCTTGAGGAAAGGTAGGAAACAAGAGCAAATGTGGTCTTTTAAACCAGAAAGCTGAAATAGATGAAAAAAACTGCCCAAACAGCTAATAAACTACAATTTCTGGGCTAGAAGCCACTCCTCTTGTGGTAGATATGCTACCTAGTGCTTACCACTCCGACTGGTAAGCTAGAAGGCTTCCCTCCAACACAGAAAGGCTTGGGGGGCTCAGAAGCTTACAAACAGTCCTGGATACAGCAAGTCTGTGTCTGGGCTAGCCTAGTTACAGGAAAGGCGGGAAACAAGTGCAAACATGGGCTTTTAAACTAGAAAGTTGAAATAGATGGAAAAACTGCCCAAACGGCCAATAAACTAGAATTTCTCAGCCAGAAAGCACTCCTCATGTGGTAGATATGCTACCTAGTGCTTATCACTCACACTGATAAGCTAGAAGGCTTCCCTCCAATACAGAAAGGCTTGTGGGATTCAAAAGTTTACATGCAGTCCTGGATACAGCAAGTCTGCATCTGGACTAGCCTAGTTTCAGCTCTTTATGCTTTCATTAGCATATTCTGCAGTTTATTTGTGTTTGGCAGCTCTACACATTGTGTAGAGCTATACGGTAGCTACACTTCATGTAACTGTTAATGAATCCAGCCAATAAACTTTGTCAAGAGTGGTAAAAACCAAGTTGCCCTCATAGTAGTTTTCTGATTTTAACTATGCATTTAATGCAAAAAGAGTCAGTTGCTGAATAAGCAGATTATTTTAAAAATATGTGTATGCTGTTGCCTGTCCTTCTATTAATTTACAGAGTTGCATACAGAAATGCTGTTTATCTAATATAAAAATGAATCTGTTTTACTAAGCCTAGACACACAAAATGTATAGCAGCATGCATGCTTTGCTCATTTCACTGTTGTAAGCTAAAAAAAGAAGAAATAAAGGTAGCATAATAAAGGGACATATGTATACCCCAGTTTAGCAAAAAATAAATAAATAAGTAAATAAATAAATGATGGATACAAATGTATGTGCTGTTAATAAACTGCCTTTAAACATCTGTCCAAAAATGTTTATGGTATTTGATATGTAAAAGCATACACTGTATTTAAAGATTAAGCCAAGAATTGTAAGAAGCATCTCAAAATACATCATCCTTGCCACCGTCAAGGTAAGCCTAGCTAATTAAATGAGCCACCTCAAGCTGTCACCTGGTCTGTTTTGTCTTTCCCTTGGGTGTAAATCATGTATATGCTGTCACTTGCTCCAAAAACCTGCTTGAATTACCACTAGATCAATCTCCTATTTCTACATAGCCCATAGCCCCACCAGAACCTAAACTCTAACTCCAAAACTCTCATCCATTTCCCAGCCCAAGTCTTCTGTCCCTTGCCTTAAAACTCCACTCCCTATCCCTAACCCTAAAGTTCCCAATTGCTCCCTAACTTCGAGTGTGTGTGTGTGTGTGTGTGTGTGTGTGTGTGGGGGGGGGTGTTGTGTGTTTACTTCTGTCATATGCATAGCTGTATGCGGAAGGCACGTCAGGATGCACATGCACGTTTGTGCATGTGCATGATTGTGTGGGTGTGTATACGTCTGTGTGTGTGTGTGTGTGTGTGTGTGTGTGTGTGTGTGTGTGTGTGTGTGTGTGCGTGTGTGCGTGTGTGCTTGTGTGTGTGTGTGTCTGTGCATACGCATGTGTATGTTTTGGACTTTGCTTCTGGGTAAACTGGAGAGTGTTTCTTTGAGTGTAATAATTCAACTATTGTCTCAGTTATATGCAGGAGGCTTGTTAATTGCATGTGTGTGTGTGTGTGTGTGTGTGTGTGTGTGTGTGTGTGTGTGTGTGTGTGTGTGTAGAGGGGGTACAATTGGCAATGTGATGCATGGGTCACCAGGGAAACTTTTTATACTCTCATGTCTAACAGTGTTAGTGTTAAACAAGGGAAATTTACAGATATACTCACTTTGACCATAGCTGTATCTGAATTGCATTTTCTCGCCATGTAAATTGCCTACTTTGGACTGTAGTCTATGCACAGATGACTATGTTTTATTCAGATTTAATTTCCTGAAGTTTGGTGTTAACTATAATACAAAACCTGTACCTATGGTACTTTGACCTTGGAGGTGATATATTTAGTCAAGGACTGTAGGGCTAAAGTCCTTCACAAAAGAAATTTCTTTCTGGTTTGGGGGTTTGGAAGGTCACAATTCCAGGTTTCTGATTTGGTGTCTTTGGAAATTGTGCACATTATATTTAGACTGTAAAAGCACACTCTCTTCAACTCATTTAGATAGTAAAATTAGTGTATTTGTCGAGAACTTCAGAATTTACATAACAATTAATATAAACATTTTAAAATGTTGCAGCAACTAGCATGCAAGATGGTGCATATAATATAGCACATTCTTTTGCTTGTTAGTAATGTATTTAATAGGCAACACTTGTCTACCAATAACATAAAGATATCATAATAAATGCTATACTATGCTATTATCAAAAATTATATCCATCCATTCTGATACAGTTTTGAAACATTTCTTTCCAGATAAGTTATGGGGCAACTGTTATGGGTCTTAGCAACAAAAATCAGTTTCCATCTTTTCTCAGGACAATTCCAAGTGACCTCTTCCAGGCTATTGGTATTGCCCATTTGGTCCTATATTTTGGCTGGACATGGGTTGGACTTATGTCTGATAGCAGTGACTATGGCCTTCAAGGTGGCCTTAAAGTAAAAGAAGAGCTTCTGAAAGCAGGGGCTTGTGTTGCTTTTTTTGAAACAATACCTGCACTGTACTCTGAGATAAAAATTCATCACATACGAGAAACAATTAGGAAATCTTCCACAAATGTGATAGTGATTTATGCCACTGAGGTTAACCTCTACCCTGTCCTGGAGATGATTGCAAGGAATAATGTAAGTGGAAAAGTCTGGATAGCCAGTGATGGCTGGGCACAGTTTTACCTGTTTTCTAAGAATGAGTTTTTGAAAACATTACAGGGGACACTTGGTTTTCTAGTAAGAAAAGGAAACATAACAGGATTCAAGGAGTACATTCATAATCTAAATCCTCAGAGCAATCCAGATGACATATTTCTGAAACATTTTTGGGAACTTGTTTTTCACTGCAGATTGCAGATGCTTGGCAACATACATGAGACAAATGAAAGCATGGCCAACGAATCAAAAGTCTGTGTAGGAAATGAAACACTTGAAGACACAGAACTGGATTTTTTCAGACTCAGTGACTTAAGAAATACATATAATGTCTACACTGCTATATATTCAGTTTCACATGCTTTAAGTGACATGCTATCATGCAGACATGGAGAAGGACCATTTCAGAATGGCACATGTGTGGTAATTAATGATTTCCAACCATGGCAGGTAACAGTCAAATATCATTGAAATACATATTGTTTGAGTTTAGTTTATCACTATAATGTGACATGTTATTGTGATACAGAAGAAATAAATCAGTCTTTTACTTAAGTGAAGTGCTTCCAGTATGCAATGTTTTATCTGTTAAGTTACCAAACCTGCAAAGAAAAATTGATTTCCCTACTTGCTATAGGGGATCTTGTGTGCAAGTTATTGATCTGTCACATTGCAGGCCTTGCTTATACACTTCAGTTACTTTCTATGAAACATGTACATCATTGTTTGGCATAAAACATGCAAAAAGAATATTAAATTACTTATTGTCAATGAATCAAAACAAAATTCAGTGCATAACATTTTAGTGAACAAATATATTTGAAATACATTGCATTAAATGGATCCTAAACTCATGTAAATGCATTTACTGTGGGTGTCTGAGCTGCATATCCTTCCTCCATGTTGAAAGTCACTCACTGAGCCACTATGTCCTGTATTCACTAACATAATCACATCCAAACTCTTCACATCATGAAAGAATGAATGAATTCAGTGACATGGTCATTTTAGAGAAACATGTAGTCACTGAGGTATGATTTGTAAACTGTACAGGCACCACTGAGATGTACCTTAACATGATACTATTACCCTACAAAATGTAATATTTGTTGTAAATTACATTAAAAAATTAGTACTCGATGTGATACTACCACACAAAATGTGATATTTGTTATAGTTTATGAAAAGACAATATACCTTGACATGATACTACCACACAAAATGTGGTATTTGTTGTATCTTGTGAATACACTGTATGCCCCAATATGATACTATTACCACACAAAATGTGATAATGATACTACTATATAAAATGTGGTATTTGTTGTATCTTGTGAATACACTGTATGTCCCAATATGATACTATTACCACACAAAATGTGATAATGATACTACTATATAAAATGTGATATTTGTTGTATTTTGTGATCACACTCTATACCTCATTATGATACTATTATCACATAAAATGCTATATGTGTTACATTTTGTGGGGTCTATATTAGTGGAAGGAAAACTGCATTACGCGAATCCCGTTTGCATGACACACACTGAGCGAACGTCGGAAATATCGAATGTCATAAATAAAAAAACAAACAGACGGAAACACTTACTAACTGTTTTATGCAGGGGTGCAAGCCCCCCTGCACCTCCACACCCCCACTACTTAAATATGCCAACTCCGAGATCGCACTCCATTGAAGTAAAGGGAAGAATTCCCTATGGCGATCTCCGTTCATTATTTTGATATTCCCCACATTCACTCATTGTGTGTCACGCAAATGGCAGTTTTCATTCCATTAATATAGACCCCATTTTGTGAATACAAAATGTACCTTCATATAACACTATTACCACAAAAAATGTGATAGTTGTCATATTTAATGAATTCACACTGCACCTTGACATGATACTACTACTAATATGATAGAAAATGAGATTTTGTTATATATTTTGTGAATATACATTGACGTGATACTGCTACCACATAAAAAGTGATATTTGGTAAATTTTGTTAATTCACATTGAACCTTGACATGTTACAATATAGTTATTG
Organism: Protopterus annectens; assembly: GCF_019279795.1. Lineage (NCBI taxonomy): Eukaryota > Metazoa > Chordata > Ceratodontiformes > Protopteridae > Protopterus > Protopterus annectens. The sequence goes on along the minus strand of NC_056737.1, from coordinate 45,767,784 downwards.
CAAAATAAGAGAATAAATAAGGGAACAAACGTACCACCTTACATCGACAATGATATTAGAACATCTCATTAAAGAATGTAGGCTGTCTCGTTTATCATACAAGCCCATCAATGCATAACAGCTGCAAAAGAAGTCTGCTAGGAATGCTTTCAAAACATTTACTCTCCAACCAGGTCCTTAACCCAAACTATAAACAAATATTTGTCTCTGGTACCAAAAGTGCTACATAGAAAATATCTGACTGAGACATTGACATAAACATACCATTTGTGTTGAATGGCAAGTAACCTCGTGTAGTTGCTTGCAAAATTTAAGTTTCATTAACACTCTGGAGTGAGTCAGTATTAGGCAATTCACAATATAAAAGAAGAATTATTAAAAAAGTGTTGAGAGACTATAAAACACAGACAAAAAAGTATGATAAAATTCAACCTAGAAATCTGAAAGAACTAAATGGGAAACTCATGACTCTAGATCTCCATTCATTATTAAACAAATACAAATAAACAAATCAGAGGCAGAGAAATAGTTATGTATTTATCTGATATATAAGTTAGGGGAAATGGTGGAGTTACTTCACAAACAGTGAACTGTTGCTAAACTATAGACTAAGGAGTGTCAGAGCCAAAATCATCCCAAAGATTCATTAACAATCATGTAGGCACCTTGCTCAGAGATGCCACCTTGCATCATCCTATTACATGACAATTAAACCGCACACCTATGTGCATTAATTATGGCCCCATTTCCTATTGTACCATCCCTTTACAAACCACACCCACTGTTATGAAGTCCATTTACAACAATGCACAGCCATAATAAGTAATTAATAATAACCATATGACACAAATGATATACTTGACTTTTTACCTTAATTATTATTTTATTTTTAGATAAAAACAATATAAACTCGAAAATGGTCAGCATTACAAACAGAAAACCAATGTAGTTGGATTGTAATGATTTATATAAACCAAACTATAGTACCTGCCTTGTATAGTGCAAACAAATTAATATATTACATAAGAATTGCAAGTTTAGCATTTAACATACCATATCCTTCTTCATACAAGTTGCATGAAAAAATACATTGATTTCATTACTGGATATTTAGTACCCGAGGAATGAAATGCTGTAATGACAGGGCAATGTCTGTCCATAATACTGTATGGTCTTCAAGTCATATAGCATTAGCATTTTAAAAGAAAAAAAATCCAATGCATTTGCTAACTTTTAACAAGCAGTACACAGTTACAAACTCTTTGCCGATTGCATTTAAATCTGCCATACAAAGTAAGAGAAGAGTTTATGTTATGTAACAGAGTCAGATATGCAACATGCAGGTGCCAGGCAAGTATGATACAGCACTTAATGTAAATTGGACAGCCACTACATTTTTTTCTTTTGTGTAAGGCAATAGTACAACTGTGTTTTTCTTTTCACTTTAGCATAAGATAGTGTTTCCTTATATAGAAGGTAAATGCAGTGTTCTTAATTCATAATACATGCTGCTTGCACTATGCAGAGTATATCATTACACTATTGATGCCATGAAATAACAAATCAGTGAAACAAAACTCAAAGATGGACTGTAATGAGTCACAGAAAGCCCTCCAGAGCATGTCATCTGCCTTCAAAGGTATGTTGTGTGCTCTTTTCTCATTTTGCGCTACATGGAACTGTATAAAAATGACATGTAGTGTGCAATACAATGAGAGTAATGATACTATCTGGCATTTTACCATTCAAACCAAATACTTCTGCAAACTAGATACTAGAAAATGCATTTATTAAGCTACTGGATATGTTTTATATCACATGTAACAAATGAACAAACAGCTGGCATGTAGTATGCATATAATTTGATTTTCTATCAAGGCATTTAGGCTTTTAAAAGAGTTACTCCTTTATAAACTTTGGCCCAGTAATGCAGACTTAATATATTTACATATAATTCAAACAGCCTAAACTAAAATGTTCACTTTGTTCCCCAAGGCAGTGAACTCTTTTTGCATACTGCTGAGCACAGAGCAAATGGAATTAGAAGAAAATATATGACAGAGAAAAAAGCTGACAGTAATTTAAAATAAATCAATGGGTGCATGTAGAAATGACTAGAGCAAAAAGTGCATTCAAGTGACAAATTTGTCTTTCTCACATCTCATTGCAACATTAGAAATGTAGTTTGTGGAACATGTTATTGGACTTGTAGTAAATGACAAATAATTTGAAAGTGGACACAAAACAGCTCACAAGTTGCAAGCAATAGTGACAATATTTGATTTTTAAACAAAAATACAATGTCATCACAAAATGTCCTTAAACAGGTATCAGACCACCCTCTGTAAAACTATTTACGTGGATTTGAACCATGCATCATCTGTTCTTTTCCTCTCAATTCACTGCACTTACACCTTGTACCACAGAGAAAATTACCTGACAGGGTTTTTTTTCAGTAAGTACTGTCAAGAGTCATGACTGCCTTGTAATGTCATTGGGCTATTTTGCACTACATAAGGCAGCCTAAACTAAATTTTTCATTTTTTTTCTTAAGCCGTGAAAGTTAATTTTGCACTGCCAAGTGGCACTCAAATGTAGATGGCACGATTTATCAGAAGCATTCACAACTTTTGTGGAATAACTTCTTAAAGAAAGATTAAATGAATCATAGTGTATATCTATAAATTAACAGATCTACTACTACTTTACACTGATACAGTCAGCCATCTCACATCTCCTGGCTGCATCAGTACTATCACATACGTCACACAATATCAGGGCTTTAGCTAATGCCATGGGAATGTAGTGGGCAAAGTGAACAGAAGAATGCTTTCATTGTTCACACAGCACACACAATTAATCTTCTTCTTCATCTTCTTTCGGCTGCTCCTGCTAGGGGTCGCCACAGCAGATCAACTGTTTCCATTTCTTCCTGTCCTCTGCATCTTGCTCTGTCACACCAACCACCTGCATGTCCTCTCTCACCGCATCCATAAACCTTATCTTAGGCCTTCCTCTTTTCCTGTTACCTGGCAGCTTCATCCTTAGCATCTTTTTCCCAATATATTCTGCATCCCTCCTCAGCACATGTCCAAACCAACGTAATCGTGCCTCTCTGGCTTTGTCTCCAAACCTTCCAAAATGGGCTGACCCTCTAATATACTTATTCCTAGTCCTGTCCATCCTCATCACACCCAGTGCAAATCTTAACATCTTCATCTCTGCCACGTCAAGCTCTGACTCCTGCCTTTTTCTCAATGCCACTGTCTCCAAAACATATAACATAGCTGGTCTCACTACCCTCTTCTGACCTTCCCTTTCACTCTTACTGGTACTCGTCTGTCACAAATCACTCCTGACACTCTTCTCCACCAACTCCATCCTGCCTGTACTCTCTTCTTTACCTCTCTTCCACACTCACCATTACTCTGAACTGTTGATCCCAAGTACTTAAACTCATCCACCTTCACCACCTCTACTCCCTGCATCCTCATCATTCCTCTATCCTCCCTCTCATTCACACACATATATTCTGTTTTAGTCCTGCTGACCTTCATTCCTCTTCTTTCTAGAGCATATCTCCACCTCTCCAGAGCCTCCCACACCTGTTCCCTACTCTCACTACAGATCACAATGCCATCTGCAAATATCATAGTCCACGCGGACTCCTGTCTGATCTCGTCTGTCAACCTGTCCATCACCATTGCAAATAAGAAAGGGTGCAGAGCTGATCATTGATGTAATCCCGCCTCCACCTTAAACGCATCCATCACTCCCACCACAGACCTCACCGCTGTCACACTACACTCGTACATATCCTGTACCACTCTTACATGCTTCTCTGACACTCCTGACTTCCTCATACTATACCACAACTCCTCTCTAGGCACGCTGTAATATACTTTCTGTAAATCCACAAAGACACAGTGCAACTCCTTCTGACCTTCTCTGTTTTTCTCCATCAACACGATTTATCCAGAGCTATTCAGATATATTCAGAGAAAACAATGCATCTGTAGTGCTCTTTCCTGGCATGAAACCATACTGCTGATCATTAATCATCACCTCGCTTCTTAGCCTAGCTTCCACTACTCTTTCCCATAACTTCATGTTGTGACTGATCAGTTTAATCCCTCTGTAGTTACTACAGTTCTGCACATCACCGTTATTCTTATAAATTGGTACAAAAACACTTTTTCTCCATTCCTCAGGCATCCTCTAAATTTCCAAGATTTCATTAAACAATCTAGTTAACAACTCCACTGCCATTTCATCTAAATACCTCCATGCTTCCACAGGTATGTCATCTGGACCAGCAGCCTTTATGTTCTTCATCCTCTTCATAGCTATCCTTACTTCCTCCTTGCTAATCCACTGCACTTCATCATTCACTATCCGCACATCATCCAACCTTCTCTCTCTCTCATTCTCTTCATTCTTCAACCCCTCAAAGTACTCCTTCCATCTGCTCAACACACTCTCCTCGCTTGTGAGTATGTTTCCCTCATTATCCTTTATCACCCTTACCTGCTGCACATCTTTACTAGCTCGGTCCCTCTGTCCAGCCAATCGGTACAGGTCCTTTTCTCCCTCCTTAGTGTTCAACCTTTTATACAACTCTTCATACACCTTATCCTTAGCCTTCGCCACCTCTCTCTTTGCCATGCACCTCATCTCCTTATACTCTTGTCTACTTTCTTCATCTCTTTGACAATCCCACTTCTTCTTCACCAACCTCTTTCTCTGTATGCTCTCCTGTACTTCTTCATTCCACCCCCAGGTCTCCTTGTCCTCCTTCCTCTTTCCAGATGTCATACCAAGCACATTTTTAGCCATCTCTCTTACTAGCTCTGCTATAGTTACCCAGCTATTCAGTAACTCTTCACTGCCATCCAGTGCCTGTCTTAACTCTTCCCTGAACATCACCTCACAATTACCCTTTTTCAATTTCCACCATTTGATTCTTGGTGCTGCCCTCACACTCATCCTCCTCTTCTTGATCACCAATGTCATCCTACAAGCCACCATCCTATGCTGCCTAACTACACTTTCCCCCACCACCACTTTACAGTCTCCAATCTCCTTCAGACTGGCCCTTCTACATAAGATATAATCCACCTGTGTGCATCTTCCTCCACTCTTGTATGTCACCCTATGCTCTTCCCTCATGTTAAAATACATATTCATCACAGCCATGTCCATCTTTTTTGCAAAATCCACTACCATCTGATCTTCTGCATTCCTTTGCTTAACACCATACCTACCCATCACTTCCTCATCCCCTCTGTTCCCTTCACCAACATGCCCATTGAAATCTGCTCCAATCACCAGTCTCTCACCCTTGGGTACAGTCATCACCACTTCATCCAACTCACTCCAAAATTTTTCTTTCTCATCCATCATACACCCAACTTGTGGAGCATATACACTAACAACATTCATCATTACACCATCAATTTCCAGCTTCATAAACATCACCCTATCTGACACTCTTTTCACCTCCAAAACACTCTTAGCATACTTTTCCTTCAGGATAATGCCTATGCCATTTTTTCTCCAATCCACACTATGATAAAGCAATTTGAAACCGCCTCCGATACACCTAGCCTTGCTCCCCTTCCATCTGGTCTCTTGCACACACAATATACCAACCTTCCTTCGGTCCATCATATCAGCTAGCTCTCTGCCTTTACCAGTCATACTGCCAACATTCAAAGTTCCAACCCTCACTATCACAGTCCTAGCCTTTACCTGCCTTTGGGCATGCCTTCCCCCTCTTCTCTTCCTTTGGCCAGCAGTAGCCCAATTTCTGCCAGCACCCTGTTGGCCAACAGTACTGGTGCTGGTCATTGTTAACCCGGGCCTCGACTGATCTGGTATGTAGTTCTGTACTGTTGTCTGCATGTTTGATTTGGCAAAATTTTATGCTGGATGCCCTTCCTGACGCAACCCTCCCCATTTATAAGGGCTTGGGACCGGCACAAAGAAATGCACTGGCTTGTGCATCCCCAGTGGCTGGGTTAGCACACACAATTAATGCTGATATAATTCAGAATGACTTATCTTTCTGTCACTTTTAGTTAATAGTCTCCTTACTTGAGTTTCTGCATCAACACATTCCTACACCAAAGTGAGTGCCAAAATTTAGAATGACCTCTCTCAGTAAAATAATTTGTGAACAGGTTTCAAACCATGCATCACCAGCACTGTTTCTTTAAGCTCAATAGATTTACCCATTATGCCACAGAGATAAACGTGTGACAACTTGAGTTTTTTCACCCAGCATTGCCCAGACTGCTGAGGAATGCACAACAATGCCATTCTTAACTGTCTTATTGATAGCAGTCAAAATAACATTTGTCATTTTTTAACTTGAGTTCAATGTCAAATTTATGAAATGATAAAGGAAAAAGAAAAAAGGAAAAGAATGGAAGCTGAAACTATAAATGTACGTTTCAGGTGTTTAATTGGGTCTATATTAAATCAGCGAATGCTTAAAGTAGCGAATGCTGATTTATCGAACCTTTAAAAGTGAAAGCTTGAAAGCCCGAAGACACGGAACAGCGATTTTTTTCCCAGGGAAAAAAATTTTCTGGGCAATTTTTGGGATTTTGCCATTTCCTCCACTGTGGTGTGATCTTGGAGTTCATATATTTAAGTAGGGAGGTGTGTGTGGGGCAAAGCCCCCACTTTATAATGTTTTTTTTTTTTTTTTTTTGTGGAACAGAAATTTTTTTCCCTGGGAAAAAAAATTGCTGTTCTGTGTATTCGGGCTTTCAATTTTAAAGGGTCAATAAATCAGAGTTAAAGATGTTAAGATTTGCACCGGGTGTGACTAGGATGGACAGGATTAGGAATCAGTATATTAGAGGGTCAGCTCAGGTTGGACAGTTTGGAGACAAAGCAAGAGAGGCGAGATTGTGTTGGTTTGGACATGTGCTGAGGAGGGATGCTGGGTATATTGGGAAAAGGATGCTAAGGATGGAGCTGCCAGGTAAGAGGAAAAGAGGAAGGCCTAAGATGAGGTTTATGGATGTGGTGAGAGAGGACATGCAGGTGGTGGGTGTGAAAGAGCATGATGCAGAGGACAGGAAGAAATGGAAACAGATGATCCGCTGTGGGGACCCCGAACGGGAACAGCCGAAAGAAGATGATGATGGTGATGATGATGATAAATCAGTTTTTGCTATTTTAAGCATTCGCTGATTTAATATAGACCTGTTTAATCTACTTTATGTTGCAACAGGAACTTGTAGGATATGAATCTACAAACAAGGGTAGTAAGAATAATTTTTGGAGTATTTCCCATATTTACCATAGAAAAAACATATTTGCAAGGTGTTTAGATATACTAATAATGTGACATTATATCAAGTCACATTGAAAGTACAACAGAAACAAGTTTTGAAAGTTGTCCTTTCTCATTTGGTAGTAAATGTCTGGATGACTGTGATATTTCTACGGTTAGGATACCTATGTGCTCACACAATGTTAAACAAAGACATTGCCCAGACTGCTGAGGAATGCACAACAATGCCATTCTTAATTGTCTTATTGATAGCAGTCAAAATAACATTTGTCATTTTTTAACTTGAGTTCAATGTCAAATTTATGAAATGATAAAGGAAAAAGAAAAAAGAAAAAGAATGGAAGCTGAAACTATAAATGTACATTTCAGGTGTTTAATTGGGTCTATATTAAATCAGCGAATGCTTAAAGTAGTGAATGCTGATTTATCGACCCTTTAAAAGCGAAAGCTTGAAAGCCCGAAGACACGGAACAGCGATTTTTTTTCCCAGGGAAAAAAAATTTGTTGGGCAATTTTTGGGATTTTGCCATTTCCTCCACTGTGGTGTGATCTTGGAGTTCGTATATTTAAGTAGGGGAGGTGTGTGTGGGGGGGGCAAAGCCCCCCACTTTAGTTAATGTTTTGAAGTTTTTTTTTTTTTTTTTGTGGAACAGAAATTTTTTTCCCTGGGAAAAAATTTGCTGTTCTGTGTGTTTGGGCTTTCAAGCTTTCAATTTTAAAGGGTCGATAAATCAGAGTTAAAGATGTTAAGATTTGCACTGGGTGTGACTAGGATGGACAGGATTAGGAATCAGTATATTAGAGGGTCAGCTCAGGTTGGACAGTTTGGAGACAAAGCAAGAGAGGCGAGATTGTGTTGGTTTGGACATGTGCTGAGGAGGGATGCTGGGTATATTGGGAAAAGGATGCTAAAGATGGAGCTGCCAGGTAAGAGGAAAAGAGGAAGGCCTAAAATGATGTTTATGGATGTGGTGAGAGAGGACATGCAGGCGGTGGGTGTGAAAGAGCATGATGCAGAGGACAGGAAGAAATGGAAACAGATGATCCGCTGTGGGGACCCCTAACGGGAACAGCCAAAAGAAGATGATGATGATGATGATAAATCAGTTTTTGCTATTTTAAGCATTCGCTGATTTAATATAGACCCATTTAATCTACTTTATCTTGCAACAGGAACTTGTAGGATATGAATCTACAAACAAGGGTAGTAAGAATAATTTTTGGAGTATTTCCCATATTTACCATAGAAAAAAACATATATTTGCAAGGTGTTTAGATATACTAATAATGTGACATTGTATCAAGTCACATTGAAAGTACAACAGAAACAAGTTTTGAAAGTTGTCCTTGTTTATTTATTTATTGTCATTTGATTACCAGGAAAGTCTAACTGGGAAGAACATTTTCAGTGGAAGCCCGGGGATAAAAGCACCAAATTAATACAAAACATTTTACGAACAATAATTTTACAATCTTCAGAAATGAAAGAAAAACACATGCAGTTTAAATAATTATAAAAAACATTGTTTAAGAATCAATACAAGTTATATGACAATCATTTAATATTTGTAGAAATTGTATACAGTTTGTAGAAAAATTTAAGGTAGTTAGTTTAATACAAAGACAAACTGCAATATGAAGTGAGGGAACAACAGGCTTGTGGTATATTTATTTATTTCCCAATTGCAAACAGTCACCAGAAAATGTAAAGGCTCCAGTCAGAGAGAGTATGAACTCCTTTAATAATTTCCAAGCACAAAATCACTAAAACAAGTTCAGGTTAAGTGCTTTCATCCGGGAATCTCCCAGACATCATCAGAACAGTATGTTTCCAGTACACCAATGAGCCTTTACTTTTTCTGGTGAATATTTATTTGTTTATTTATTTATTTATTATTTATTTAACAATTGTTTACCAGGAATGTTTGACTTGGAATAAAGCCAATTTTCAGAGAAGGCCCGGGGAGAAATGCTCCAGATATATGTCTTTGAAACTTATTATTAACTTTTTTAGAGACAAAGTCAGAGAAGAGAATTTGATAGAAGTAAGAAAGTAAGTAAAGAAGGGAGAGGAAGGAGGTATAAAGACTGAAAAGATACTTATTTACATTTAGGGATATAGTTTATTGTGGTTTTGAGCAAGAACAGAGACAGATTTTAGCTAGGAAGTCTTTCAGAGTGGTTTTGAAACATGAGAGGGAGGGTATTGACCTGGTGGATACAGGTACAGAGTTCCAGGCCTTAGCAAACTTGTATGAGTACAGACAATGCCCAGCAGATTTGATTGTAGAAAGACAAGCGTACCTCATCACTGAATCACAATGACCAACTGGGAACATTGTTGTGTAGAATGGTTTTGTGGACAATCAGATGAATGCTGGATAATTTTATCTGTGGTAAGAATTTATGTATCTGCTTGTTGATGAGACAGTTCTAAACAATTAAGGCTTTTTAGTGCTATACAGTAGTGGGTTTTGAAAGGGGTATTTGCTGCAAATTTAGCAACTTTGTTATAGCGTTTGGGTTTTAATTTTTGTGAATCCTGGAGGTTAGTAAGGATGGGAGTACCATAAAGAAGTGTGTGGAGGAGTTAAAGTGGTGGCAAGTGTAGTTTTAATTGGATCACTGTGAAGTTTTTGGCTCTGTAAAGCATCCATAGTTTTGATGAGTTTTTCTTATGCAATTTTGTATATGTAGATCGAATGTAACCTTATCATCTAAAAGTAAAATAGTGCAAGAAACTTCTCTGTGTGGAAGATTTTCAATCCATATATATCTAGTTAATCACTGTATATTAATCAGCTCAGACAATGGTAATAAAAGTATCGAACTTAAACTCATCAAGTCAAAAAAATAATAAAAAATATATAATTTAAAATATTGTACAGAATTACCACATATTCAAAAGTAATCCAAGCAGGGTAGGCAGTCTGTTTCCAGTCAAAAATAACAGACTGCCTCCCCTGTTTGGATTACTTTCGAATACTTAGTAATTCTGTACAATAAATTATATATATTTTTATTGCCCTCATACTAAACCCCAACCCTGTGCAAATGATGATGACTGCGCCCTGCTCTTTGTGACTTAGTGTTGCATATATGTCTGATGCAAACAGTGGATAGCTAATGCTTGTTCATTCACAAGCTTGCATTTATTAATATGTACTGCAGAAGAATTTTTTTTTTACTTCTTGTCCCAACTTATTTGTGAATGACTGTTTTTGTAATTTTTGAACTTCATTATATTTCAGTTAGTATTGTCATTAAAGCACTGGGTGCATTAGGAACTTCACTGTTGCTTCTTGGTATAGTTGCGCAAATGAGGGTATAGTTGACTGCTTCCATGTTTTATAGATGGCAATCAATTGAAATGCTCGATGCACCCTATTGTTTCTTTCTTTAAAAAAAAGTTTTTATTTGATTTTACATATTCCAACAATAATTCAACAATCTGAAACAAAATAAAAAAAAACTGTATACAAAAGTCCATAACAAGAATTATATACACAAAACCATTAGTACTTTTCTAACAGATCATTTAATTTTTGCCATGGTATGTATTGATGAGTACTTTTCTAGCTTTCATTTTTTATGGTCAGTAATTCATTTTTACAAGCAGATTTGGCTAAACAGATAAATTCACTAGTAAAAGAGAAAGCAGTATTACATTTCCAGTTTTTTGCTATAATTTTCCTTGCAAAAGCTAGGGCAGACCAAAGAAGAGGTATTTGCAATAATGGAATAACGTCTGGGACTGGAGCATTGAAAAAAATCAAAGAATCTGCAATAATACAATTATCTGACCACAATGCTTGGCAAAAGCTTCTAAAATCAGTCCAGAAAGATGACACTATGTTGCATTCTATGATCATATGAACCCAATATGCATCAAGGGCTTCATTGCATGTTCAGCATTTTATTTTTTCTGATTTATATATAACGCAATTTTCTGGGGTGTTAGAAAAATTCTGTGTAAAATTTTCCATATATCAATCTTTCAGTATAGAGAGGACATTGACTTTCCTGTAGATTTTAAGGATATTTTCTTACTTTTCTCAGAAAATTCTTCTTTCTTTATTTTTGTCGAGTAATTCTAGTATGACAATTCAGAAGGAACAAATTCAATTCTAATAATCTTATATATGATTGACAACTATAACTTACTTTTAGATGGATTATTATTTAAATTAGAAAAGAAGTCTAGAATTTTTGGAATAGTTTTCATTTATATGTCTAATGCTATTTTAATTTTGTCTTGAATATATTCCTTGCATGCAAATAAAACCGAGAGACCACTAGCGAAGAAAATTATCAAAATAATAAAAAAAAACTCTGAAGGCATCTGTGGAACATAAATAAAGTTAATAATTTTTCAAAACAATCATCATAAATAATGCAGCAAGTAGAGCCAGTAATTGAGCGTGCTTTTGTTCTTTATTTAAGAACTTCAAGTTCTTAAATAAATACAAAATGAAAGCACTCTCAGTCACTGGTTCTACTTGCTGCATTATTTCTGATGATTGTTTTGGAAAGTTATTAACTTTATTTACATTCCCACAGATGCCTTCAGAAGTTTTTTTAATTTTCCAGACTGTATCTATCAATCAGCTAATCAGCTGAGTGCATTTTATTCCTGTTCAGAAATTGATGCCAATAAATGAAATTAATATTCTTTACATCAAACATTTTCCTTGTATTAAAAGATATTAAACATCCATTTCTGAAAGCTATAGGAAATAATATTATTAGTAGATTTCTGATTAAATAATTTGAATTCATAGATCTCCTGAATATAAATAGAACTTGATTTATGAAAGGGTAGAGAATAAACTTATGCTTTTCATTTAATATATTGTCGTTTAAAACCCCAAAAAGGTATTGATGTCCAAATTTGCATAAGTTTCAATTATAGATCATTGCACTTTATCAATTATAGATTTGTTATTATCTATTAGTATATTTTCATGTATTTATTTCCAAAAGTAAGCATAAGAGGATTCAAGCCACTGGAGTATCACTTTAATAATTACAGATTTAGAATATAAGTCAATATTGAGAAAACCAATGCCTCCCTCCTCTGAACTTTTGAATTACCAGTCTAAGGAGAGTCTTGCTTTTTTGGGATACCATAAGAACTTTAATACAATACAGTATATTTTTAAAACTTTTTTAGAAGGGGAAGAATTTATGACTAACTAAAGAATAAGATTTTTGGTAAATTTATAATTCTGATCAATGTAAGTCTATCCTCAGATGTGAAAGATATTTTTTACAATTGTCTGTTAATTTGGATATTGCATCAATTACGTTTTGCTAGTTAGCTAAAATTGATTTTTTACTATCAGTATCTATAGTAATTCCTAAGTATTTTAACTTTAAATTGTACCAGCCAAATTTTCATAAGAGTCTAATTTAGTGGTTATCTCTTTGTTTATAAGCAAGCTTTTTGTTTTATTGTGATTGCATTTCAGACCTGAAATCTTTGCAAAATAGTCCATAGAGCTAACTATATGATCCAAAAGAGTTCAATATTATCTACAGTGAGCAGAATCTCATCAGCAAAAAGCTGAATTTTAGAAGAAGATTTTTCATTTATTTTAAAAAACCTTTAATGTTTGTGTTAGAACTTATATAGTTAGTAAATGGCTTTATAATATGTGCAAATAGAAAAAGAGATAATGGGCATCCCTGTTTGGTACCTTTTAAGATAGCAAAGGGGCTAGATATAATGGAGCCTATTTTGACAAAAAAATTGAGTTATCATAAAGGTTTTTAATTAAATTTATGAAATCAATGGAAAAGTTATATTCATTTACACTCTGAACAAGTATAACCAATTCACAGAGACAAAAACTTTATCCATATCTAAACTTGTTATGGATAACTCTTTTTTATTTTTGTTTGCCATATTAATCAAAGAAAAGAGTCTTGTTATATTATCTTTAACTTTCCTATTAACTATAAACCCAGTCCGATCTTCATTTACTAAACAAAGGAGCATTTGATTTAATCTCTTTGCTGATACAGACATGACAGTCTTGTAATCTACATTTAAAATTGATATAGGTCAAGAAGAAGAACATAGAGCAGGGTCGTTATCTAATTTTAAAATGAGTGTAGTAAGAGAATATCTTCACGATGGGGGAATATTAGATGTACTCTTAACTTCTTCAAAAGCATTTAATAAAATTTTTTAAATATTATCAGATAAAAATTTATATAGCTCAGGAATTATCCCATCCATACCAGGTGCTTTATTAGTTTTTATGATTTTTAATTTGGTCTTTTAATTCCATAAAGAAAAAAGACTTATCAATCTTGCTTTTCTGTTCTTTTGATAGTTTATTATGTATGTTTTCTTATAACAAAACTTCTCAATAAGTTGCTGTTACTCAGATTTGACTTTGTTATATTAATTTCTTCATATTTGCTAAAACAATTTAATATATCTTTCAGATCTGTAACTTTAATAGTCTTATTCCTTTCTTTATATACAATCTCTTTGATATGGTTTATTTTATTCGTGTTTTTTGATCTAATAGCTATTCTGTGATGGCTCTTGGGGTTTATTAAATATGACTGTAATTTATTTTTTCTAGATTAATGGAAATCTTACGATGCAAGATTTCTAGGTATTTCTGATTTAGATTTTTCAACTGTCTGTTTGCAGCTTTCTCATTGAGTTTAATGTTTAATTTTAATTTATCAATTTCAGTTTGGAGAGCATTTAACTCCTTATCCCATTCCTTTCTTTTACAAATATAATAGTTCTTTACTTTACCATGTAAGTATGCTTTTAATGTGTCCCACAGTATGACATCAGTGACCTCACCATTATTGTTAAATTCCATAAATTGATTTATCTCTTTAATAACCAATCATTAAAGCCTTTTATTTTAGTTATGCATGCTGTGTGTCTTTGGCAAGAAATTAAATTATTTGGACTAAAAGTTAATTTAAATGTAATAGCACTGTGGTCAGATAAGGAATGAAACTATTGGTATCTCCTCTGTTTTGGAGTATAATGCATTAGATACCAATACTTTATCATTATTGGTTTGAGTCCCAAATCTAAAAGAATAGTGAGTATATTCTAAAGAACCATCTAGTTTTAAGTCTGATATATCTCTCATATACATTGTATTAATATAATGATTTAAATGTTTCACTACTGAAGATAGCCTGATTTGTTTAACATGTGTAGTGTCTTTGTCTGATAGGATGCTGTTAAAATCACTAGCTATCAACATTTATCCTGTAGAGTATAGTGTTATATTATCTAAGTATTTCTTAACTGTTTTTGAACCAATCCCAGGGATCCAATAGGTATTGACTGATAAGAGTATAGTATTTTTTATCAATTTCTATTATCATCAGTCCCAGAATACCATTCTTATCAGAACAGGAATCCACTATTTAGGCAGACCTGACATTATTTTCCAGAGAATAAGAACACCTCTTCTTTTTGAACCAAACTGAGAGCCAATTAAAGCTGAATAATCTTTTAACAACAATCTGTTTCAATATTTAGTCATTAAATGGGTTTCCTGCAGAAAAACAATGTCTGTTTAATGTAGAATTAAATACTTATTTAAACTACCCCTCTTTAAAGGGTTATTTAACCCATTTATATTTAATGAAAGGCATTTATATGCTGACATCTATTGGAACAATATATATAGAAACTACTATGAAATGATTTAGTGCACTAAGCATTACACTAACAAAGGATCAACTTGTTGTGGACAAATGCAATAATGATAATGTGAAAATTTCAGAATTAAAAACATTTTAACCTCCAACATGGAATAAAGTGTTCCAGGCTTGATGAGAAGTTCATAAAAGCTGCTTACTAACAACACCATAACATAACCAATAATTGTTGCTAGTACTTCTATGTACATAAACTGAAATTTTCTAAATAAATATTTTATTTTTTAAGAAGATGTTAAATTACTAGAAAGCAAGCCAAAAACTAGATGAACTTTAAATAACTATTTATTTATAATTAGCATTAATTATACATTACATGTATTTATATATTAACTATCATATTGAAAATATGCTCAGACCATTCTTAATACTTGAAATATTTATATGATTTAAAAATATCTGTGTTATGAGTAAATAATGCCTTTTTAAGGTGCACGTGCCTGTAATTTAACCAAAATAGTACCTGCATCACTATATGTACACCATTGTATAACAATCAGATTACCTGTATTCATACTCTGTAAAAAGGTTATGAACCAGTATCTATATTAACATTTTGCCCGTGCAAATTACTCACATTACTACCACATTCACTACAAAAACCTCATAAGTGTTTACAAATTCCCATCAAATCTCTCACACAGACTAGATGCTTGTGAAAACAGCCTGCATAGATTTTGGCTATTTACATTAATATTCATTATATAACAAGGCTGGATTATAAAGCAGACTGCTAATGTCTGTGTTTTATGCAAAAATATAAGTTATCTTAATGAAACTGTGTGTGTTTTTCAACTTGTGTTATTCCACAATTCCCTGTATAAAACACATATCTGAATCTTCTGACTAATAAAGTGGTGTTATAGCATTATCTAGTAAGAACAAATGCTTCAACTAGGAGTAATACTCATTAAAAACTTTAGAATTACATTAAAAATCAGTTTACCAGCTACAGAGGAAATAGGACACTCAGTAGTAATGTTGAAAACATTTAACACAAATTTCCACTTAACAATTGTGTACATTTGTGTACTGTGTTTGAGGCTTAATAAGAAAACCTCTATGTGTCCCACATCAAATATGTACCCTTTGTGCATCATTTCACTTGTCCCCCTTCAATAATTAAAGAGATGTTCTAGGTGTATATAGCTAAAATAAGCCATACAGAAGTCTAATAAATTACTATTATATTAAATTGCACAACTTACAGTTTATCTTTAATATTGGGAAATATCACTTTAAATGCCAGAGCATGTAAAAGTCCGTTTTAGCGATCCTTTTCTGAGTTCTGTAAACTTCCTGCTTCTGAGAGGTTAAGGGTCATGTTGCACTTCTCTCTGATTCAGGAACTGTTCATGAAAGTTTCACAGTGAAGCAGAGACACACAGAAGCTTGAGACAAGCTGAAAACATTCTTTAAACTCTTCTGAAGTAATTTGGCAGGTAAATAGACTGAAAAGAAAATCTTTAAACACAGAAGGCTCATGGACACATTCTGCAAGCCACATTTTAACTGAAAGACATTTTTTAACACCAAATAAGCAGGGGAAAGTTATACAACCTTAATAACATCACCAGAAAGAAAAGGGGATTAAAAACACATCAGTGCACACATTTTAACTATATCCCCCTCTATCAGTAACAATGTATGTAACTACTACATTGAATATTAAAAGGTAAAACTGTAAAGAGTGTTAACTTTCCCTTCTACACACACATGCATTTCCCAATAGTTAAACCAACCCCCAAACTAGACTTATTCTATTAAAGTTACTCAGTTATTAAACTATTGTTGAAAAGGAAAGAGTGAGAGGACAGAAAAGAAAGGAAAAGGAATAAAAAATAAAAAAATGAAAACTGTTTGAGTATGATATTTCCCTTTAGATTTATAATAGTTTAGTTAAAATAAGTCTATTACTATATACTTTACTCCTTCTAGTGGAAAACTGCAGCATTACAATAACAAGGAGACTAATATTTGTAAACAGAAACTAATATAAGTAAAATAGAGAAGTATTACCTTTAGGTGATTTCATTTAAAAGATGTTTCAGATTAAGACAAATAAAATATAAATGACTAACAGGTAGTTTTATTTGTCTCTGAGCCTTTTTTTTTTTTGTTCTCTTTAACTGTCCAATTGTTCCATTAAAGATACACTCAGGTCCATATCATCAGTAGAATTAAGTAAACTATTTTTCTGGACAAAGGAAACTGCATCTTCTAAGGAATCAAAATGTTCTTTCCCCTCTGGCAAGAATGATCTCAGACTTGCAGGGTAGATTAGATGAGTTTTTATTCTGGCTTTCTTCAGTGATTTTAACACAGGAATACTATTTTTGTTCTTTTCAAAACCACCAGACAGGAATAGTCATTATCAAGGCTAATGAAAGAATAACCAAGTTTTATGTATGAAGTAGACCAGGCTGTTTCCAAAACTAGATCCCTGTCTTGACTAGAAATAAATTTGACTATTATAGATCTTGTTTTTGAACGTTTTTTGCTTGGTGTCGCTATAGTCAAAATTCTATGATCTCTCTCTATGCCAAATAACAGGGCTTTAGGGAGTTTTAATGTTGTAGGGATCCAAATGTATACGAAGTTTACCATGCTATCGCCTTCTAGTTAGTATACTACCCTCTAAGACTTGTTTCTAGTAAGAGTAGCTTAAAAAAAAAAAAACTTATGTTAAAATTATTGCTGTATAAAACTGCTTTTATGGTATAATTATTGCTGTATAAAACTGTTTTTATGTTATTCTCTATTAAATTGTATGTTTTTTCCCTGGAGCTTTTCTCCCCGGGCCTTTACTGAAAATGGACATATATCCAGTTAGACTAGCCTGGTCAACAAATGTAAAATAAAATAAATAAAGTAAAATAGTTGCTCAGGGAATCCATACATCTGGATTTTTTCCCTCCTTGCCCTCTTTTCCAGGTTATCAATTTTTCCAAGAACTGTTTTGTTAAAGAATAAAATCTATGTTATATTTTTCTTCTGTAAGTCTGCTATGTCAGTGATAGAATCCTTGATATCCAGAATTTCTGTTGTTTCACTACTTCCTTGATTAATTCAATCTGCTTTGTACAGTCTTCTTTTATTTTGTAGACTTTGGAGTCCAGTTTATCTAATTTTAAGGTTCGGTCTTGTGTACTACAAATAATAGAATGTAACTATTTATTCACTGAATTTTCTTGTGAAACTACTTTAGAGTGGTTCATCTTCTTTTGGTAAATTTTTATCTTGAAGTTTTTACAGGAAAATATTTGAAATGTAAATTATTTTTTCCCACCAAAATGTCCCAAGAAGTTTCCAACATGATATTCTAGCTTATTTGAATGATTTTTGATGAAACCAACAATTTAATCCTGTCAAAAATCTAAAGGAGAAGCAGATCAAAAATTCCTGTGCTGCTAACTGCTTGCCATCATGGCCATGCCCCTTCAGCACCCTATTGTTTCGAATATATAACTGTAAATTGCAAAAATCTGGCAGAGGAGATATTACTGACATAACTGTGCACCTCAGACAAATGTTATTTTTAGGGGCATATACATATTAACATATGAGAGCAAACAGTTATATAACTTTTTTCTTTACAAGTTCCACACCTATCTTGTCATTACTGCAGCTACAAATTGTGTCCTTGGGGGTTGTCCCCATCTGATGGTATCACAACACAGCCGTTACATGGTTAAGTGAAGACTGTGGACTCTGACATGCATCAATTTTTCCATTTGTATGCTCATGGGATCTTAGACTTTGACCTAGGTAGTGATTGTGAGTGTTATCCTTTGCCTCTTAGCCAGAACCAGGGCATACTATGTGTGCCTCCTTTGGCCAGCACCATCCACAGCTGGAGGCTCTGCATCACATTTCTCATCTGCACTTGTTGATGTTGGCTCAGCCTATGATCCTTGAAAGTGGTCCTGCCCCTTGTTGACCTTGTTGAGGCTGTTTCCTGTGAATAATATTGTGTAATATGACACAGACTGTAAATATTTTGGTACAGGTGCCTGGGATGTGCTGCAGTGCACCTCCTGATGTACCTAGACACCAGAACATTGATTTAAGTAATCCAAACATATGTTCTATGATATTTTTAGTTTGAGCATGAGCCTTGTTGTATCTTTTCTTAGTGGGTTGTGCAAGTTTATTATGAGTGTCATGAACCAGTGCATAACCTGCATCCCCCACTAGATGGCCTTGAGGAATGTCACCCCTTGCATATCTGGTGTACAGCTCACTACTGTGCCATATGTGTGAGTCATGGAAACTGCCTGAGTAACCTGACCAGACACTGAATATGATCTCTTGGGCATTACAGACAACCTGACAGTTTAGAGAATGGAAATAGTTTCTGCTGATTTACCTCTTTCCCAAGGTGGGGTTTGTAATTCCATATGTGTAATCTATGGCCCCCAATGCTTCAGGGAAATGTACTACTGCATTGAATTCCTGCAGAGTGCATGGGAAACAGATGTGATCTCTTGCAAGCAGTAGAATTGCATTTAAAAGCTGATGTAATATTTTTGTTGCTGATACCTGTGACACCCCTAAATATATCCCCTATGGGGCTCTGAAAAGTACCGGTAGTTAGTATACATAATGCTAAACATACCTCTAGTTCCACTAGAATGGGTTCTCTATGATTTCCCAGGGGCCTGAGGGGGGTGGCAAAGGTTGCATATTTCCTTCAGTGTTTCCCTGACCATCCCGTATCTCACAGCAATTTATGTGTCATGCAGCCCATGATAAGTCAAATAGGGTCTAAACACCCTTCTTCTTCTTGCCCAAGGTCTGGCAGTAGAAGCAGTAATTGTGCTGTATTCCAAAGAGTTTTGATGTACAGGACAAAAGCCTATACTGAGTGTACACGACTGCTTTATAGCATCCTGAATAACTCCATCAAGTTAGATTGATTAATTAGCATGCACTTTGGCTCTTTATGCTGTCATTCGCATATTCTGCCTTTTTATTCATAAGTTCATAGGTAAGCACTAGGCTAGCTGCCCTTGTGAGCTATTTTAAGCTTATCCAATTTCCCTTTCAAAGGTGATAATCAAACCTTGTACATTGTGTCAACAAGGTAAACACCTTACCCATTATACCAACCTCCCCACACTTTCTAGAACTATTTAATGAACACTAAATAGCTTGTTAAAGTGTTGGTGGCAAGGCATGCCAACAACACGATAGCCACACTTCATGAAGTTGTTAATGAATCCATTCCTATAATTTAAATCATGAATGGAATCTCAGATTAATCTTCTTAGTTTATTAGCCTGAGCAATAATAGAGAGGAGAAACCAGAGAAGCTGCTTATGTATGATTTAGCAAGATATTTGACACAGTCACACACAGACTTTCCTAGGTGTGTGTCACAAGATGGTGAAACTGGCAAGAGTGTAACTAACAAACAGGAAGAAGAATAGATAGTAAGCTGTAATGTAAGACAGTGGGAAGTTAATACTGAAGTAGCGCAGTGTTCACTACCACTCCTAATAAATGATACCTGACACATTATGAGAAATAGTGCAGTGTTCACTGCCACTCCTAATAAATGGTACCTGACACATTATGAGAAGTGCAGTGTTCACTACCACTCCTAATAAATGGTACCTGACACATTATGAGAATTGCAGTGTTCACTACCACTCCTAATAAATGATACCTGAAACATTATGAGAAATAGTGCAGTGTTCACTACCACTCCTAATAAATGATACCTGACACATTATGAGAAGTGCAGTGTTCACTACCACTCCTACTGAATTATTTGTTTATTTATTTGCATTTTGTTTACTAGGAAAGGCCACTGGGATGATCAGAGCCCATTTTCGGTGGAGGCCTGGGGAGAAAAGCTCTGCAGTACAAAGGTGAAAACAAACATTGATAATAATTAAAGAAGTATAAACACCAAGTAAATGACACTTAGTTGACAGAAAATTGGCATAAAAGTAATAAGTAACATATATGAATTAGAGCATTAAAAATTTTGATGAGCATAATTTGATAGTAGTTAGGAAAACATGAGTTTGGATGATTATGCTAAAGGAGGTTGAATACTGGTGCAATTCAAGATAGAAGATAGGTATTCATGTAGTAAAGTCTTGAAGAAGACAAGATTCTGGGTTGTTCTTATAAATAATGGTAGTGCATTCCAATTTTTGGCTATGGGGCAGAAAGAGAGGAGCTGACCGGGTGGAAGGTTTGGCTTACGAACCTGTAAAAGATGCTGATTCTCAGATCTGAGGGGCCTTTTTGAGAGTTAGACAGTAAATATAGAAATAAGGGAGGACAATCGGAAGGTCTAAAGATCAATTTGTGTGCTGGGTTTAATTGCAAGTAGGTGAGGTAGTGAGGTGGTTCAAGCCATTTTAGGGAGCGCAGTACAGTGCAGTAATGGGTAGAATATTGGGCACTGGTTGCAAATTTGGCAATTTTATTGGAACAAGTCTCGAGCTTAGCTTTTAGTGAGGACTGTTGATTGGTAAGTAGAGGAGCACCATAGATAACATAGGAAGTAAGTAAGTGGAAGCAAGGATTTGTTTATAGAGGGGCTTAGGAAGCTGTTGTGTCTATAGAGAATTACAAGCTTTTGATGAGTTTTGCGGATGTTATGATGTATATGGATATCAAATTTTAGGTGTTCATCAATAGTGACTCCTAGAAGTATTGTGTGGCAAACAACTTTGATTATAGCATTACTATGGGAATAAATAGTGAACTTAGATTTGTTTAAAGGAGTTGTTTTCTTAAGGATGAAAATTATGAGCTTGGATTTCTTCGGACCTAGTGCTAGGTGGTTATTGAAAATTCACGTTTCAGTGGAAAAGAAGGCCTTCTGAGTTTTAATTTGTAGATCAGAATTGGAGTCAGCTGAACATGCAATAATTGAATTGTCAGCATATTGAATAAGAGAACACTGTCACAGCTGAATGGAAATTGTTAATGCTGAATAGGAGGGGACCAAGTATTAAGCCTTGAGGAACTCCAGTAGAGGTGTTAAGGTAAGGACAGATGCAGTGTTGCCATTTGACACTTTACGAAAAGTAGTGCAGTGTTCACTACCACTCCTACTGAATGATACCTGACACATTATGAGAAGTAGTGCAGTGTTCACTACCACTCCTACTGAATGATACCTGACACATTATGAGAAGTAGTGCAGTGTTCACTACCACTCCTACTGAATGATACCTGACACATTATGAGAAGTAGTGCAGTGTTCACTACCACTCCCACTGAATGATACCTGACACAGTATGAGAAGTAGTGCAGTGTTCACTACCACTCCTACTGAATGATACCTGACACATTATGAGAAGTAGTGCAGTGTTCACTACCACTCCTACTGAATGATACCTGACACATTATGAGAAGTAGTGCAGTGTTCACTACCACTCCTACTGAATGATACCTGACACATTATGAGAAGTAGTGCAGTGTTCACTACCACTCCCACTGAATGATACCTGACACAGTATGAGAAGTAGTGCAGTGTTCACTACCACTCCTACTGAATGATACCTGACACATTATGAGAAGTAGTGCAGTGTTCACTACCACTCCTACTGAATGATACCTGACACATTATGAGAAGTACTGCAGTGTTCACTACCACTCCTACTGAATGATACCTGACACATTATGAGAAGTAGTCCAGGAGAAGTAGTACAGTGCTCACTACCACTCCTAGTGAATGATACCTGACACATTATGAGAATTAGTGCAGTGTTCACTACCACTCCTACTGAATGATACCTGACACATTATGAGAAGTAGTGCAGTGTTCACTACGACTCCTACAGAATGATACCTGACACATTATGAGAAGTAGTGCAGTGTTCACTACCACTCCTACTGAATGATACCTGACACATTATGAGAAGTAGTGCAGTGTTCACTACCACTCCTACTGAATGATACCTGACACATTATGAGAAGTAGTGCAGTGTTCACTACCACTCCTACTGAATGATACCTGACACATTATGAGAAGTAGAGCAGTATTCACTACCACTCCTACTGAATGATGCTCAACACATTATGAGAAGTAGTGCAATGTTCACTACGACTCCTACTGAATGATACCTGACACATTATGACAATGCATGGAAGAAAAGTATGTTATCGTGAGGATTATATAGGAATTTGCTACAGGGCTCAGGGTTCAAATGTCAAGCAGATATGTGAAGTTAAATCTGAAGATGAAAAGCCTGAATTATATTACTGAATCAGCATTCTTTGTAGACCTGTCTAAAGCCTTTGACATGGTCAATCATCAACTCCTCATCCACCGTTTGAAGTCCCTCTCTCTTGACAATCCTGCTATAAACTGGTTTACATCCTATCTGGAAAACTGAAAACAAGCAGTTCTCTGGCAAAGCCATCTTTCAGACCTCCTCCCCACCTCCATAGGTGTCCCACAGGGCTCTATTTTAGGTCCACTACTGTTTTCCATTTTCATAAATGACCTTCATCTCGCTACTCCACATTCAACCTGCATTCAATATGCAGATGACACAACCATCATTTGTTCTGGCTCATCCCAAACTGAACTTCATTTATTCATACAAAAAGCCTTCGCCACTATAGAGCAATGGTTCTCTAACCACTGTCTCCTCCTTAACCCAAAAAAACCCAAACTTTTGCTCTTTACACCCACTCACTTGTCTCCCTCTCTTCATTTCACACTCACATCCAGCAATGGTACCCTTATCTCTCCAAACCCCACACCAAACTCCTAGGAATTACAATTGACAATCAACTAAAATTTGACACTCACATAAACACAACAATAAAATCTACTAACAGAAAACTCGGATCTCTATAGAATCAAATCTTTCCTGACACCAGAAGCCAGAACCACAATAGCTAGAACCCGCTTAATCTCTACCCTATTATATGCTTCCCCCATATACACCAATCTTTCTAAGCATAATCTTAACAAACTAGCTACATCATATAACAATATTGCCAGATTTGCTACAAACTCTCCATACAGGACTCATCACTGTCTGAATCTTAAACAACTAGGCTGGCTTGAATTACCTCACCTAATACAATTTAACCAACTTACAATCGCCCACAAAGCCCTATACCATCCCGACAACACTCCAATGCTCTCTACCCTCATTAGACCATACAATAACCTGAGGAATCTATGCTCCTCTAATTGAATGCTGATTCATACTTCCTTATCAAATAACTTAGCAGGAGACACCATATTCTCTAATTCAGTTGGCAAAATATGGAATCTCCTACCACAAGACCTTACAACACTAACCTCACTCCCACTATTTAAAACTAACCTAAAACTTTTCCTCTCTAACCACTGGCTATGCTCTTGCAACAACCCTGACTAAATGTTTTTTTCTCTATTTATTTGATTTTTAAACTAACCTTTCCTTCTTAATTCCTAACTCTGTCACTCCTGAGTACTACTCACCATGCTTGATTGTACTAGTCACTTTTTATACAGTCATTTTTCTAAATTTTACTTAATCTGATGCTGTAATACTCTAAGTGCCTTTCTCAAATCTTTCTACTTTTTTTAGTCTTTTTTAAACTATTTTCAAATTTTATATTAGATGTTTCTGTATGTTTACAGTGTGTTTATTATTTAGTATGACTTTACTGGAGCTTTTCTCCCCGGGCCTCCACTGAAAATGGACATGTATCCAGTTGGACTAGCCCGGTCAACAAATGTAAAATAAATAAATAAATAAATTACAGCTCTTACCACATCATGCAATCTCAAAGGAAGCACTCAGATCTGCTCAGAACTGTTGGTGAAGGACACCACATACACAAATGTTGTAGATATAGCCAACCCACTGGCAGACAGATTCAGTGAAAACTTCACCCCTCTGTCCCCTCCATCAGTAAATCAGGACATCCCCAGCATCTGCCCCCTTCCCTTATCTCTAGGGATCAAGTCATCACCGCCCTCTCAAATGCATAAAATACAGCCTCCATGGGACCTGATAACATTCCAGGCTACATCTTACACTAACTTAGGCAGGAACTTACAGCACCATTAGGCACCCTATCCA
Organism: Protopterus annectens; assembly: GCF_019279795.1. Classification (NCBI taxonomy): domain Eukaryota; kingdom Metazoa; phylum Chordata; order Ceratodontiformes; family Protopteridae; genus Protopterus; species Protopterus annectens. Next base: position 45,742,704 of record NC_056737.1, on the reverse strand, counting down.
ATCAAAGTCTGAGTACCAGCTTTGTCCCAACCGAGTGGAGGACAGCCACTGTCATCCCTTTGCCCAAAGGTAGAGCATCCCATCGATCTAGGAAATTATAGACCCATCAGACTAACTAGCCTGATCTGCAAGGCACGGATTATCATGGACCTCATTAACAAGGACATTGGCGACCTCCAAACACTCGATCCCACACAGTTTGGTTTCATCAACGGGAGGTCATGCCTGTTAAATTTAGTCGACTTCTTTGAGACAGTCATCAAAGCCATGGATGAGGGGAAGACAACACCTATCTTGACCTGGCCAAAGCCTTCGATACTATTCCTCACTCAAGTATAATAGATAAACTCTCTTAACTTGTTACCAGATGGGTAGCAAACTGTCTCACTGATAGAACCCACTTAGTCAAAATAGGGGAAGCCACCTCAAGCAGTAGAGCCATAACCAGAAGCATATCCTCTGAGATCGGTCTTCAGGCTACTGTTGTTTGGGATATACTTTTCTGAGGTGCAGGTCAAAGCCAGTGGGCTATGGCTGACCAAGTTTGCAGATGACTGAAAGCTGGGCACTGTCATCAATTCGCCTAGAGATGTGGACATCCTCCAAGAGGATCTCACCCAAACAAATGACTGGTGCTATAAGCTTGGCCTCAAACTGAATGCCAAAAAATGCATCACCATCCCCTTTGGGGAGAATGAAATCCCCACAAATTATCACATTCATGTCAAAGTCCTAAGCATATAATCACAACTGTTTTATGCTTAGGACCTTGACATTAATGCGATAATTTGTGGGGATTTCATTCTCCCCAAAGGGTTGATAGCAAACTGACTTTTGACCACCATGTTGCCTCCATTGTATGGAAAGCTTTCTACTTGGCCCACCTCATTAGTAAGGGAATCTCACCCAGAAACAAAAATACCATCCCTGTATTTTTCCCTTATAAGACCCATTATTGAGTACAGTGCCCCTTTAAGCATGTACATCACAAAGCACATGAAGCAGCTGGCGAGACCACAAAGGTTCCTCACCAGGAGAATCTAGGGCCTCAAACATCTACCCTACACAGATAGGCTAAAAGCCATGTCCCTCTACATAGTCTCATACAAAATCATCAAAGGAGACCTCTGTCTGGCATACAAAGCACATGACCAAAACGTTATTGACATGTAGTCAGTCACAGCACTATAAAACTAGATATAAACTTACCCTTATCATCAAGGTAGTGTGATCTCGGAGTTGGTATATTTAGTTTGTGGGGAGTGTCGGGCGACTCCACATAGGGGGTGCAGGAGGGCTTTTCCCCCTGCTAAAATGAAGGAAAAATATAATTGTTGTCTTTTGCTTACCACAGCAGTCCTGTTTCATCTGTTAATTATTGAGCCTATGTATATTTCAATGCAAACTATAAAGACATACCACCGGATTCATGAAGCTCGGCGCAAGTCCGGCATAAGGCTTGCGCCGGCCGTGTGGCGTAGATGTGGAGTAGACGCGTCATATGCATATTAATGAAGGTGCACAGCCACCACAGCCACGTGCATAGGAAACATGCATGAGTGCAAGGGGTGTATCAAAGTTGCGCAGGGAGGCGTGCCAACATCGGCTTTCAAGGAGCAACCTAAACTGCTGAATATTATATTCCGCCAACAATAGTAATCGTACCTATCAGTGTCTGTGGAGACCGAAACGTATGCAAAGCAGAGTCCCTGTGAACAGAAAATGAAGAGTCAAACACAAATGCACGGTAGGGAATAACGGGTCCCTACCCATGAACAAATGACAGGAAAACCGTGTGCCTGTAGTCCAACGTAGTGTTATACCATATGGAAGTGAAACGTATCAGATGTTAGCGCGCCGCCAGTAGGTACGTCCAGTCCAACGGAGAGGGTCACCAGCCGACCCATAATTTGAGGGAGGGAACATAGCTGTGCAGATGTGTCCATAACAAAATACATGAGGAGAAATGTAGATATAGGTAGTGACCGTATGTCTGAATCATATCCCACAAGCCATGTAATAGTCACATACAAAAGGTATGTCCGTATTTCACATACCAAATGTGATAGGAAATAGCATACATATGTAAACGAAACAGAAGGAGCATATAAACGAGCCATAACAACACGGACACATGTAGGCCGAAAGGAACAGTATGATCCGTACCGTCGACCAAGATTACCACCTGTCCCACTTTGCGAGCAACAGTCCCACTGTGGGCAGATGTGTCCTGACACAAACATGTAAAACTGGCAAATGTCCAGAGAATATAGGACATAATTCCTCCGTAGACGTCATGCAATATTTGCATTAAACATATTTCACTGGATGTATAATACATAAATGTCATAACAAACAGAATAATATACCGAAATGTTACAAGAATAAGCTTAGATATAGGCAAGAATTGTAAGTTCTATCTGCCGAACTGACCATGGGTATGTGTCGGCCTGTAAAATATGCTGTGTTCACCGCAACTGTCACAGTTGGGTTGCCACCCTTACAAATGGCCAAAGTGGGACATGTTTGGTACAGACATCAGACTGTACAGGCCGACACATACCCATGGCCAGTACAAAGGACAGAACATAACTGTTTTGTCTACAGAAAAGCGTATTCCTGTAGCATTTTAGTTGCTTATTTTGTTTCTCATAGCAGTCAGGTATTTCAGATACAGAATTAACTGTTTAATGCAACTATCACATAAAATATAAGAAATATGTTTGTCTTAAAATCTCAGGACATTTGCCATGTTGACAATTACATGCCAGGACACAACTGCCCAAAGAGGGACTGTCCCTCGCCAAGTGGGACAGGTGGTAACCCTATGTCACACTGTGGCCAATTGAAAAGGTGGAAACACAACCGTTGACTGTGGGGAGGCAATGTCCACAATGGTCGGACATGTGTAAGGAATAGCTTGGACATAGGAAAAGGTGCCATCCTACCAATGAGTAGAACAGGCTGGCAAACTCCGGAAGTCAGCTGTATAATCCGAATGTGTATGTGACACAGTCAAACGGGTAGTACCCGGATACACCAACCAAGTAATGAAAGTGAAGTAAGGGCGTGTACCTATGTGCGTGAGGTATAGCATGTGGAAAGCAAACATGGCAGGGTAGTCCATACAACCGTAAAGGTACCCGACACATGTAGGGTAGTCAATGTGTAACTCTGGCCGTGTCATGGGCCAACAACCAAAGTAGTGCTCTATGGGGTGTGAGTAATTCGCGTGTGAGGGGTGTGAGTTTAATGGTAAATTCCTCAAAGGCGATACTTGTGTCGTATGTAGAAAAGGTGAACCAGAGGTGTATGAGGGGGCAGCAGGTGAATTGGAAAGAAACACAACCTCATGTAGAAACAGCTGCAAGACAAGCAGACAGGCCATAGTGTAGAACACAATCCCACAAACATATGAATATGGAAATATGCGAGACAAATGTATAGATACGGCACCATCACATACCCACAGATGGGTCCTGATGGAACTGGCCATAACAAACACAACACACCTGGATGCATAATAGCCTACCCAGCATACCCTCCACAACACACAACCTGCCACCATATCAGAACGTCCACCAAATCCAGCCGTACTTGGTCCACTGGTTTGTTGCAGAAACAGCTACACACAGTGACCCCTATGCATATGTAGTAGGTATTGTCCCCCTCGGCAGTGTCAGGATTGCAAGCCATGTATCCCCTGCAGGTAAAAGCCCCTGCACGTTTTCATGCAGCCACAAAAATCTTCGTTATCTAACTTGTTTTGGTTTTGACCAATTTTTGGGATACCCCTCACGGGATGACCAACTTGTGTAAATAGTAGAATGGGTATGACGACATGATGTCCAATCCAGTAGATATCTGAACACAAGTCAGAACGTGCAATGGAGGTCCATGACACTGTCCAGCCCTAAGTAGGCATGCATAACTTACCACCCAGGATAAAATACCTTCCCGTGACGCACGTGTCCAGACATGAATAGGAGGGAGAATATAATGCACACATTTGCAAAGTGGAAAACGGCATGAGGGCGAGGAAGACACTACGTAAACAGGTCAACCCTGATCAAGTGTGAGGGACACTGACTGTGTGCAGTCATGACTGACCATACCTGTCAACCTGTGTGAGCAAGATATCTGGACAGAGCCATGAATATAAGTGAGACAAAGGTCCAAAATCAGGGACAATCTGTAAACATATCTCTTAGAAACATAGAATTTGATAGAATAACAGTTTGCACACTGGCATTAATGTCTGGAGTATGAAGTCTGAAACCCAACTGTCTGTCAGCACATTCCAACTGCAGTCTTTAATGCTGAGCTACTGCCGTGCCAGAACACAACAGCGTATTACAGAAGTCCGTGCCATACCACTCAACTGTCCGGATATTCTCAGAATGATTAGGGTCACCACCTGTCCCACTTTGTGAGTAACAATCCCTCTGTAGGCAGTTGTGTCCTGTGAAAAAAATCAAGACATAGCAAATGTCCTGAGAGTTTATTTCCTAATTTACTTTAATAGTCGCATAAAACGGTTATTTTATATATGAATCCTCAATATGTTATGTGAAGTAGCATAAGCAATTCAAATGTTACTAGAATAAGCTATTATATGTACAAAAAGGTTAAGGTTCAGTACTATGCACGGCTGTAGGTATGTTTTTTCCTGGAAAATCTAACATCTCTACAGAACATGTCCCACTTTGGGCAGTCGAAAAGGTGGCAACCCTAAGAATGACCACAGGTTCACCCCATAGTGTTGGTGTGTGCCTCCGACAATCTGCACCAGTGTGGTAAATAGCTGAGGATTGACATCACTAAATAATGAGAATTATCCTGAGTATAAGACTCCGCAACCTGCAGAAAAGTCATGCTAATGCAAAACCTAGCATTCTATCAATGTTCTAAGCTTGTAAGAGCAATCATTAAAATGTGTCCCTAATTGTCCCCCCATCGTGTAGGTTTTGCGCAGGTTCGGTGCTCTAGGAGGTTGAGAGATATGGCCCGTACATATTTACAAGAACAGCCCTTCACACTTGTGTAATGTACAACTGCATACCTGTAGTCACTTCATGTCCAAAAATAATAATCCCCGTATGACTGTATACAGGTAATAGTCAAATGTGAATGGGAACACCCCTCACCATGGAGTATGGACTATAACAACCCCACCCATAATATGTAATGCCAACAGAATAAGCTGCTGACAGGTTGACCTATGACCACTGCACATATAACTTGAAAGTGTAATGAAAGCATTCGTGCAGTACACACATTTAAATATGTAAAGGTGAACATGTGTTTCGCAGTAGTCCATAAACTGGAATACAGATATGTAACTGTTACGGTCAGAATTATGAAAGTTCACGGAAGCACAATTATCTATGAAACACATGTACCCCACAATAAGGATATGCAAGTGCGCCTGCGCGTGTGTAATCCACTCACAGAATAGAAAATGAATGGTGTTTTCCCCACGTTCTATGTACATGGCTCATACCTGTTAAACCCGTAAAGTACGAAACCGGACAAAGCCATGACAACAACTGGTACAAATAGGGACAATCCCCAGATATTGCCCTAACAAACATAGAAAGTGGATAGAATAACAGGTGTGTCACTAGCATGGATTCTCTGAAGGGTATGAAGTCGTAACCTGAAATGTTTGTCATTATTTACCAACGTCAGTCTTTAATGATATGCCACTAACTTGCCAGATAGACACAAGGTTATGAAAAACGGACCAAAAATAAGAGGCAAACAGCTGTACATGCAGTGGAAATCTGTACAGTTGAAAGGTATGATATGGAGATATATATACACATATATCCGCAGACATAATCCAAAGCAAATTATGAGATGAGGAATGTACAGATATATGTATATATGTACATATATAAATCTATACACACACGATACATTAATAGATATATACACAACAAACATAAGTCCCTGTACATATAACATATGTACATAAATAGGTCACGGTATAGCTAATATGGATAGACAGACAGACATGCATGAAAGGAGAAAACACAGATGGTTTCCAAACCATTGCCCGGAAAGTACCAGTGTGACAGGGCCTGCAAGTTCTACACGTTAAACATGAATATAGGTGTCCTTTGCAGGACCCCAAAAATTGATCCTGTACGAAGTGCCAACCGTCATTGATGCAAAAGAAGTCACACCTGCAACTACAATATAGGTGTACATGCAACAGTAGCAGGTGCAAGGGTAATAACACATGGGTCGATTGAATGTATGACGTACGAGCTGATATCCGCAGAGTGGGGAGTGCTCAGAAGTGTCCTCACACTTTACTATCGCTCACATTAAACATGTCTAATGGGTACTGTGGAGGTGTGTCAGGTATGGGAATCATGGGTATGCAGAATTGGGCCAAGGTGTTGGTTGGCACATATCTATTAGGTACGCCCCATGGGAGTTATCAATATACCTATGTGGGTATAGCACACGCCTACATTCTCCAAAAAGGTGCAACCCATCTACTGGATATTGTGTAAACCATTGGGGGAAGACGTAGGGACCTATATCAGTGTCATGTAGGCGATTATCATGGATGGACACGCGTACGACCAAGATGGCAACCATACCTGCCAGAATGTCAGAATAAGACAGCTGGACTAAGGCATAGTACACGACAGACAAATAGGGACTATATTAAATATACCTCAGACAAAGTCAGACCGTTGATAGAATAATTGCGTAGTCAGGAATACAAATGTTATGAGAGTTAGTAATCATGAAATAGAAATGTCAGTCATGATTACCTAACCGCACAGTCTGTCATGGCTTGCCAGAAATCTACCAGAAAGGCACATTATCATGACAAATGTAACAGAATCATAGGTCAAACCCCAGGGCGTATACCCATAATGCGTACAGGTGAGAGGTATGAAGGTAACCCGTCCTAATGAAATGTACAGAACTAGTGATACTAGGTGGACAGGTGAGAAGAAAGATGTCAGGACAAATGACAAAACATGTACAAGTCATAAGCATGTTTGTCCACAAATGTGAATTACAATGTATGGCCTGTGAAAGTCAATGTGGAAGGTTAATAGACTCAAAAGACATGTGTCCCTCAGGGTGTCATGCAGTGTCACCGATACAGTGTCCAGTCCCCCATACTCGTATGTGAGCTCTGCCACTGACGGAAAGCGCAAATACCAGCGTACACATAAGGTACATGATGGAATAATTAGTGTGGATAAGCACCTGTTGGCCTGTGTGAGGAATATAACCCAGTGGGTGGGTGTGTCCTGCAATAGGAATGTAATGGTAACTGGCTTGTGATGGCGCCATGTATTGTGTGTATTGGCGTAAGGAAATTGATGTCCAGTATCAGAAACATACCTCGCAACTGTACGAATGTGCAGATGTATGCCTCATATGTGTGGTGTGTTCCTCTCACAGTCTGTACCTGTCTGCCAAATACCTGAGAAATGACATCATTAAATAATGATAAATATATGTGTTTAAGACCCCAAATCCCTCAGAAAGGTCATACTAATGCAAAACCTATAATACTGTCAACTATCTACGTTTGCAAGAGCAATATGTAGAATCTGCCCCTATCTGTCCCCCCATCATGTTAGGCTTTGTACAGATGTTTTGCACTAGGAGGTTGATAGGTATGATCTGAAACAGATACATGTCTGAGGAAACAGCATTATCGACTGCAAGATAACTCAGAAGGTATGAAAAGCGCTGCAGTAGGAAGTTCATCAGCAGGTATGTGCTGACATGCCAAATGACACAGCAGTCTACAGGAAGTACCTATAGGGTGTCACCTTTACCAGTGATGACAGTGGGACATACCCACAGCCATGCATACACCACAAATAGACATAGAACACAGCAAAGCCTAGGCCATGATACATGAAGCCTCCGGCGTGTATGAGCTGAGTGAGAGTACAGCAAGGAAAGATGACTGCCAGGCTATTCAGCAAACACCTGCAGGGGCGTGCAAGACCGCCCGTAACATGAACATTGCACGGACAATGTTGGGATTTGCAACATACCCCATTTGTATGTGTAAGCTATGCAAATGATGTAATGATAGGGTTGCCACCTTTCCAAATGCCCAAAGTGGGACATTTGTGCTACAAACATCAGATTTTGCAGGGCAAAACATACCCACGGCCAGTACAAAGGACAGAACTTCAGTTCTTTGCCTGAATAAAAGTCTATTCTTGTAGCATTTTAGTACCTTATTCTGTTTCTTATAACATTTAGGTGTTTCAGATACAGAATAACTGTTTTATGCAACTATGACATAAAATATAGAAAATAATTTTGTCCTAAACTCTCAGGACATTTGCCACTTTTCTCACATTGTTTGCAGGACACAACTGCCCAAAGATGGACTGTCCCTCGCAAAGTGGGACAGGTGGTAACCCTACGTAATTACGCGATACATGAAACAGTAAGCTGTCCATGCAAGAGCAGAGTTATGTGCAGAAATGTACCCGGATGTTATGCGACTAACGTTTTGCACGTTGCTAAATGGAGCAATGACAGCTGCAAATACAGTATGAATACAGTCGAAGAAGCATGCCACTGTCCAAGTCCAAGGCCAGTGGTGGCTTTGTCCATTGGATATCAATGAACCAGTAGTTGTCCTCCCCCGATCCCTGGTGTGGAAGCATAGCGCAGTGCCACGAGAACGCGCTGCACTTCAAAACAAGACATATGGATAATATACATACAAAATGTAGGTTTAGGTAGATGTTAGTACGCCATGCAGATGAATGGCAAGCTGAAGACAACATGGCTACTGCGTACTGGTACTTATGTGTGGAAGCGCTCTGTCAGAGATGTAACGAAGCATTTGTAGGCAATGTGAGGCAAGTGAGGCTGAGGATAGTGAATCACAACATGTCATGCCATATGGGCCAAGCCTCTACAGTGTAGTGTAGGTTAAGGGGACTATTAGAGTAGAAGATAGGTGACAACATGAGTGTGTATGTACAAAACACTGTAACCTCACCGGAGCAGTGTCACATATGTGCTGTCAGTACTCAGTGGAAGAGACGTGTCATGAGCTATCAGGGAATGTCAGGAGATTGACGGCATACACCATGGATACCACCGATGTGACCTGCAAACCTGCCCACAGTGTGTCTGTGCCCGTGCACGCCAGTAAGCCCGAGTAAGCATGTGTGCACGTGTGTTAACCTGTGTGCGCGTGTGGAAGAATGAGTAAGCTAGTGTATGAATGGTGAAGCCCGTGTAATGTTGTGTATGCGTTTGTAAGCATGTATACATGTGTACTACACACATCACACACGTACTGCACACACAGACACACATGCTGCCAATACTACACACATCAGTGAAATGGCACATGGATGGAGACTACATCATCAGAAGTAACAGTGCTGTAAATTATGCTACAGTGATGGTCATAGCTGCAATGCATCATGCCTGCTGAAGTACACCTGGAAGTAACACACTGTGTGTTAACAGCATGCTAACATCAATACAGTGGAATAAAGCTACCGTGTACAGCAGCACCAGGTTAGTCATTTCTGCATCAATGTTACACATCACAGGTGGTGGCACAGGTGACATCATATGCACAGGGTTGGTGTTAACATGTCCAGAGCTGTCACAGAGCCATCCAATGTACACGTAGGTGTGTGTGTGTGAGGGACAACGGTTATTGCATGGCCCAATGGTGGTGCAATAGGTGTGTGTATGTGATAGCCGTAGCTGTTTGTGGTAAGTGTGTGTGTGTCTGCATATACACAGGTACAGAATGTGTCAGCCATATACAGGAGGTTGTGGGACAGTCACAGACCATACCTGCCAGGCTGTAGAGATCCCCATTACTGGCCACAGACACCCCTCCATGCATCCAGCACAACTCAGTCCTGCACCTGTCAATGTCTACACATACAGTCCTGGGATCTGTACCACAACCTGTGGATAAACATGCACCTGTAATGTTAACCTGAGGTGCATAGAATTGACAGTTACTACAGATGGATATGAGCCATACTCACACTCCAATGTAATAACCACTGCTGACTGTTGCCGAGATCTGCATACGACTAGTCAAAGGTGCTGCACTAACATTGTTTCCAATGCCCGTGTAATACCCAGCAACACAATAACCGGTCACTACACATGTATAACCCACGATCAATACAGCACACAGTATGTGCACTATCACAGAGCCATAGCAGATGTACATACATCCATGGTGCTCACGTACAGACAATGCAGCAGAGTCAAGAGTGATAAACCCAACATACATATCTATATACAATATACATGATATATATATATATATATATATATATATATATATATATATATATATATATATATATATATAGTCATATACATACATATATATATATATATATATATATATATATATATACATACAGATACATATATATATATATATATATATATATATATATATATATGTAGATAGATACATACACACACACACACACACACACACACACACACACACACACACACGTGGCAGGGTTGGGAGCAGAACATAAACGTAAGCACTGTACCACATGACAGCATCACACAGTTACAAAATGCGCTACCATGATCAGTGGATCACATGATTCACACAGGCACACGTCTAGCCTGCAGACAGCAGCATCAAAGGCAAAGACACCGCACGGATGTTAAAAGCAATGTACTGTTGTCATGCAGCTGGAAACACACACACACACACACACACACACACACACACACACACACACACTTGGCAGGGCTGGGAGTCGAACATACATCTAACTACCCTAACACACTACAGCATGATGCATTTACAGAATGCGTTACTGAGATTACTAAGCACAGCAGTCCCAGAGGCAGTCATCTAGGTGCGTGTCATCATCCGCAAAGGCAAAGACGTCGGTAGCAAACTGCTGTGGTGTGCGGCATCTAAAAGCAAGACTGTGTCCCCAGGCGGACGGGAGCATGCGCGCAAACACACACACATACACACATACACACACACACACACACACACTTGGCAGGGCTGGGAGTTGAACATACACCTAACTACCCTAACACACTACAGCATGATGCATTTACAGAACGTGCTATTGAGATTACTGAACACAGCACTCCCAGAGGCATACTTCTAGGTGGGTGACATCATCCGCAAAGGCAAAGACGCCGATAGGGAATGTATGCGGTGTGAGGCATCTAAAAGCATTACTGTTTACCTAGGCAGCTGGAAACACACACACACACACACACACACACACACACACACACACACACTTACTTGACAGGGCTGGGAGTTGAACATACACCTAACTACCTTATCACACTACAGCATTACGCATTTACAGAACGAGCTACCGAGATTACTGAGCACAGCACTCCCAGAGGCATACTTCTAGGTGGGTGACATCATCCACAAAGGCAAAGATGCCGATAGGGAATGTATAGAGAGTGAGCAGTCTGAAAGCATATTACTGTCCCAAGGTAGACATAGACAAACACACGGCAGTGGTGTGATTGGGGCAACCAAATATCTACGGAGCACTACAACAACACTACATAGATACGGGACACGCCACAGACAGTACACCCTTCAAGACAGCAACCAATGTGTTCAATGTAGGCATCCATCGTGATATTGAAAATGGACATCTATTGCCTGGATGACCACCATCGCTATATAGGATGTCAATGGCCATGCCCACACGCTTAGTATCACATGTCTGTTTGGAATGTACTGTGTGTCCATCTACACAATGGCGTACTGGGCATGCTCACACACTTAGCAGTTGCAAAGGACCGTCTTGCATGCACATGGATTCTAAACACAGAAGGGCGCAGTTTGGAATGTACTGTGTGTCCATCTACACAACGGCATACTGGGCATGCTCACACACTTAGCAGTTGCAAAGGGCCGTCTTGCATGCACACGGATTCTAAACACGGAAGGGCGCAGTTTGGAATGTACTGTGTGTCCATCTACACAACGGCGTACTGGGCATGCTCACACACTTAGCAGTTGCAAAGGGCCGCCTTGCATGCACACGGATTCTAAACACGGAAGGGCACAATATGGTAATACTGTCCCCACGTACATGAAGGCCACTCACATGTATTGACCAGTACACACTCAGGAGCTATCACAGATGTCTCAGGTGCATATCACAGAGGTACACACCACAACCTACAATGTAGCCCTCTGACATCACCATGTCATTGGACCAGCAATACACAGCCATACATTAACACAACACCGTGTGACTCATGACCAGTGCACTGTACATAGGTCTACAGCAACTACACATGTACCGACAGGGTTCCATCATGTGTTATGCATTGCAATGATACCACTCTACATAACCAGGTTGGCTCTACACATACCAGGGGCCCTGGGTCTTACACAGCTGTGATAGATGACTGTCACTGTACACCAACGAACACACATTTTTGGCTATTTCATGCATGTAATTGCAGTGGATATGTGCATGGACCACACACACACACAACACATATGTACATAGCATAGCTTTTGCTGTCCTCCATGCAGACAAGTGGCAACAGCAATCATACGCACGCAAATGGAAGGTGGGCCCATGGCTGTTGAATGCTAACAGTACATGAGGCAGCAATGTTGACCGAGGACACATTCCCTCTGTACTAGTTACCCATGACACCCATCATATCATGCAACAGTCCATGTGTTATGTATGTCAACACACATGTCCACCAATTACAATGCATACAAACATGGCTACATGACAGGCATGTAGGACCAACACACATGTACAATCTGTAGTGTGCATGCAGCTACCATACATGTGCAGTAGCTGATGTAAGTAACTAATCTGTGCCTAACTACAACATGCAGTTGCAATGCAGCCCCATCATTGACACCTGTATATGGTGACATACTGACAGTACGGTAGGATGTACAGCAGGTATGGATGGATGTGTGTACATAAAGTGGTGATCCCCCTGTGTAGATGGATGTTTGCTGGGGACGGCTCACAGGTGTGTCACACGCCATCCTACCATTACATGTGCAAACAGTACACTATGTTACCATTACTTGACGGTGGAGACATAAAACCTACACAGCGGTCAGGTGTCACCAACAATATGTCACTTGACACCTGTAACACTTACATCCTCCCGTGTGCACATAGCAGCACAATTGCCGAAGGTAGCGTTGGTACACATAATGCGGCCAATACTGCTGCATGTCTGTCAGACGTATCATCATATAGCAGGTGTATCATTCACAGTACTGCCATGTGTGTTTGCTTGTGTGACCATATATGCCACATATGGTGGGGAATACATCTCAATTGTTACACAACCCTGTACACTGTTGTAGAGATCTGTACATACCGCAGTGTGGAAAGCATGATGTAGGCAGGTGTGGTGTGTGTATCACACACATCAGCTATCCATATGTGTATGACATTTGTAGGTATGTATGGCTGTCTGGTGCATGGAGTGAGGGTGTATGCTACCATACAGAACACACAGGATCCCTAACCCCTCATGGTGATGCAGTCCACTACCCTGTTGATGCCATCGGTCTCAGCCGCACTGGCTACCTGTACATGTTCTTTCTCTGTGTCACATTGTGTGGGTTCACAGTACTGTGACGGTGATGACCACATAGGCAAGGGTCCTCACCTCAACACTATGGGGTGTGCGTTATAGTGTTATTGACCCCGTGAGTGTGAGCATGTTTCTGAAATGTGACAGGGTATTACTGCTACACAGTGAGGCCTCATGCTATCAAGTGGCCTCTAACATTATCATTGGCCAGACCGCTGTGTACAACCCCTGCACCATGTCAACATACCTGTGATGTGACCTGGTATGGATGTCACGTCTCTAGCCACTGTAGCCTATTAAACTGCCCACATGCTTCTGGATCAGTATATGTGTGGACATCTGTGTTATGTTAGACTTTCCAACAGTCAAGCTGAGGCTACGTCTAGCATGCTGACATTGCCATATGTGCCTGTGAGTACTCCACAGTTACACATGGGAGACTGCAAACAGTGCTACCTGTAGGCACATGCAAGTAGACCATAAGGAGGGAACCAGGGCATCATTACCAACATGCTGTTACTGTTGTTACAGAGACACATACTGTGAACATATAACAATGCATGCTAAACCTTTACTACATGGTATGTCTGGTGCGTGTCACCAGTACACAACTAATGTAATATACACATCTCTCACTATTCACACACAACTAATGTAATATACACTTCTCTCACTATTCTTACACAACTAATGTAATATACACTTCTCACTATTCTGTACACCCTGTGCATCAGACCATTTGAACATGTCCCTGCACCAATGGTGTGGATGACAGGGATGCGGCACAGGCTTCATCATATGCACAGGGTGATAATGTTTGCCAGGGGCATAGGCTGCACCAATGGATGACATCGTGTGTGTGGGTAAGGGCCAGTGATATGATTGGACATGTCTGTTCAGTATGCATGTGGGTGTTGTGGTGCCCTACAGATGTCTTTGCTGTGTGCGTCTATGTGTGCACACAGTTCTGCCTTTTGTGAGGCCTACAGGGGGTATTATTGACAGCTCCAGATTGTACAGACCAGGTTGTACAGCTCACTGTGTCCGGCCACGGCCAAGTGACCTGTGCCTGCCAGGGGTTGCACGGGGACTACCAGGCGGAGGTACAGCTGGGCTACTGTCTGATGACACATGTCCACTGGAACCGTGTCCCCACTGGGAACGTCCAGGGCCACGTCCATATGGCCTGCTGTGTCCTGGTTTGGGCAGCGCAGCACCAGCTGCACTGCTACTGCTACCAGCACTATGGGAGCGGACATGTGAGGTGGCATGCTCACATTGACCTGCACTGGGTTGTGTAGCTGGCCTACGTCTTACTCCTACCAGATGTTCCAGCACAGACAGCTCACGCTCGTGGATTACCATGCCACGGTCAAGGATTCTGACCATGTCACCCAATCGCCTGTCCAGAACATCAGCAATCTGCTGTTGAGCATTTGCCAATGCCTGGATGCTGTCATTTAGGGTACGGATAACAGTCCTCTGCAGCCTCTGCCCTTCTCTGTTCTGCCATTCAGCACGTGCCTGTGCCGCCATTACAGTCTGGAACATGCATCTGGTGATACCAGCTGCTGCGCTTTGTCCTGCAGGTGCATGTCTGCCAGAGGTCCTCCTATGAGCAGCACCGGCCACATGCCTGTGTGGCACATCTGCAGTCATTACACTGACACCATGGTGTGTAGACACACCTTCTGTAGCCACCACATGTTCCTGTTCCACGCTAACAGATGCTGACTGTCCTTCCTCTATGGCCACTGGTGATGCGGTATGTGTTGGCAGCAGAACTGTGTGTAGGGATGAGGGGGACATAGCTGGGATGGCAACCATTGGCACAGATTCAGCCCCTGACAACCCTGCCTGTACCTCATGCATATCTTCATCACTGCTAGTATCTGTGGGGACAGTAACATCAGATGAACCGCAGGAGGGTAACGCACCTACATCACCTGTGAATGCAAAAAAAGACTCTAAATTATAATAGACACACACACACACACACACACACACACACACACACACACACACACACACACACACACACACACACAGACACACACAGACACACCATGCATGTGATTTGACAGATGGCATGCAGCATGCCTGTGATACGGCAGACGGCATGCAGCTCAGACATTAATAGTGTTAGTAAGCATACCTCCCTGGGGTGCACACTACAGCAAGCAGGTTTCATATCAGTAGCCATGCAGTTCACACAATCATGGTAGTATGCATGCATCCCCGTGATAGACCATGTGGACCAGAACAGGATAACAGTACACATGGCTGACTTGACCTTGACATGTAATCTGCTGACGTGTGCATTAACATGCATACATGTCTGACACAATGGTGTCCTGACACATGTACAGCATCGTAATGGGCATCACATTGCGGTGTTGTCTGTATACCCTTCAGATAGAATGCTTGTTTAGCAAATGTGCATGAGCATGGAAGGGTAGTGTGAGCCGTCTACATTGGTATACAGTGTGAAGTACAGACACTGTGCCATTGCATGGCATCATGAGGCATCTATATTGCTATACAATGCATAATATGTACACATTGCATAGCCATAACTGCATGCAAACCCATGACATAACTGTGGATTGTGACCCACGATGCTGAGGTGTATACACACCAAACCATGCTGTGTCAAGTGACAGGTCAGTGGAGGACCTACAGATGACACCCCTGCACAACAACTACAGGGTCTTAGCTGCCTGGCAACCATGCCCACACATAGTGGACATGTCAATTCACCATTTCCCACATGACATTGATGTACCACACACACGAGGTGCACAGCTAACGGTGATGTCCTACAGCAGCAAGGGAAATGTACAGTATCTGTGGCCTGATGTGGTGTCAATGTCTGTGGAAGCTGTACAGGTGACTACTGTCATGCTATGACACAGTCGTGATGTTCAACAGATCTTATATGGTAGACTTCAGTGACACCTCCACTAGCTGAACACAGGCTTTTAGGATGTCCAGTGTACCACATCAACTGTATAATCAGTCAACTAAGGCTATAATTGGACCATGTGTGGACAATGTGCAACAGGGTGTGTACACATCACATCTACTATGTGGCTACGTGTCTCTGGCCATCCCCCATGGCCATGTGTGCACATGTGTTGACCAAATGTGTGTAATGGCCATCTATCTCACATGTCTGTGTTGTCCCACATGACATACACCCATAGATGTCAGATATTTCACCATCCACAGGGCTATGCAGACAACGGGTTGTATGTTTGGTATGTGGGGTATGGGTCATGGGATAGTGTGACAATATTGCAGCCAGAACACTACATGTCTGGGACATGTCAGATGGCACATCACAATGTGTGCACCCAATGCAGGGGCATATAACACAATGGTGACACCTGTGGGCTGCCCATATCACAGCTCACTGTGTGGTACTGTTTGCATACCACACATGTTGTTCCAATGCATACTACATATGCCTCCATTGTAGAACACCTCCAGCGTTGTATGCACAGCTGACCACACATGTAGCAATGACAACTACTGTGGTTTCAAGTAGGTGTATCATTTTGTTTGTATATATTGCACATGGGTGGCCTGTGTGAATGATGGGTGATGCGACCTGTATATCATGACTGGAACAATCATCAAGTGTGCAACTGTTAACTGGCCACATGGCAAATAGATCTATGCTTTAACATGCCTGATACTGATGACAGTCTCACCTGCAATGGACTCATGTCTGTGCGGCATGCCAGAGGTACCTGTATAGGGGTGACATAGCAGTATGAGCATTATCCCTGACTGTCTGACAGCCAGAGGGTGCACTGTGCATGTTAACACATTTGCCTGTATAATAGCATATAGTATGCACATGTGTGCATACACAGGGTAGCATACTGTAGTATGCAGCATGTGTGTCCACATACCTTGCATATGTTGTTACTTTACATAATATACAGTGACACATGCAACTAAATGGGATATAATAGCCATATGTGCAGTACTGACTTACCAGGCAATTCCAGGCTCATTGGTTGGGAGACACCCACCTCCACGATGGCAGCTAGTGTGTGTGGATGCTGTTCTGAGGGTGTCCCAAGACTGGCCAGTAGCTCCTCGGTGTGTGTGAGTGGGGGCTAGGTTGGTGGCCCACCACCTGTTCCACCTTGTTCCCTGGCGATTGCAGTGGCACTCTGTTTTGCATGTTGTATCAAGTCCGTGCAGTGTCTGCGCACCTGCTGGTAGGTGCGGTTATGGCCACCCACATCATTCACCCTCCTGCATAGATCCTGCCACAGGACGTCCCGCTGCTGGGTATGCTGTGGCACATGGCTGAACAACACCTCATAGTTCTCATAGAGGTACGGGATGAGGACATCATCCTCCTGGCGGCTGTATGCCAGAAGGCGTGTATGAGGCATTATCTGTAAGACATAATGATGGTGACAGGTCACAGTTTCAGAGATGTACAGAGATACTGCTGCACATACATTTCTATGACATCTAGTACATCTGCACAATTATCTTTGTAAATCATCATGACACTGACACGACTGACGTGTTTGTGTCACACACATGTAACACCCATTATGCATTGGATATCATCACCATATATGTGTGTTACCTCATTACAGTGTTCATACTCCATGTGAATGCTGTCTTGATGTGGGCATGTCTATTTGCCTGCACTGGTGTTCTTACCTATCTGCACATGCCTGGATGTGTCCACGGTACTGCTGTTGACCTTGATGCTGTGTATATGTCACATATCAACACAGACACAGCCTTAATGGACTTGAGCAGTGACAATGCACACATACGCATGGACACCTGTACATGTATGTGTTTTGCCATATGCATCTACACAGCACTGTACAGCTGTTCAACATCCTGCCACGGATCGCCTGTGTTGCACATGTGATAGACATGGGACAATGGCTAGTCGGACATCATTCGCAGGGATGGTTATCAACCATAGCATGTACGGGCAAGGTTTCCTAGCTGTAACAGCCAGTATGCCACCTCAAGTGCATCAGTGCCACATTACTGATCCGGACAGTTGATACTACATCTACCATGCGACCATCACACCATGTATGACTGGGATGACATGTGTAGCTTTGATGGACAGGGTTGCATGGTTTGGCGGGAGTATGTCACATGTATGGCACAGGGATCTGTCCAGCATGTGGCGATCCTAGTATTAGGACGGTGGCTGTCCATGACGTATGTCTTACAGATCAGGATATGGACATGTAGCATGTCCATCATCATGGTGTAGCAAATGTCTTTATGCAAGGTAGACAGCATGCTGCATAGTGGAGGTGAGGATTGTGAAGGCTGGTATCGCCCATCCACACATGGCAATTACCCCTTAAAGGTGATATGTGATCCAATATTGGTCATCCCAGTGCTGTATATGCCTGTCCAATGATCTCCGTGCTCATGGATGGCACCCTGTCATGACATGGGTACCTCGTATGACTACCCAAGGGGCCTGGAGATGTCACCAAGGCAAGGAGGTGTACTGCACAGCACCATCCCTTACACAGTGTCCATAGTGTTGACCACAGCCTAGGTGGTAGTTAATGGGTGCAGGGATGTTCACCTAGCGGTGACAATGCTGATATCATCCATTAGAATGTGCACATATGTCACACACCTCACCCACACAGCCCATTCTGTATATTGTTCACAACACTGACACAGCTATTCCTCATAGGTCATGGCCATTCACATCCTTACATACACAGATGCCTAACATTTGTCTGTGTGGTATGGGCTGCAATGAGGATAGAGTACAACACATTAACCCTGTTCTACTGTAGCTGGCACTGGTGTGATATGCACATATCACTCTGGCACCCTTTGTAGTTGTGAGTCTGTCAACAGGCCACTGGTAGAACACTCCTGTGACATACAAAGGTATTTGTAATCAAACATCCATACTGTCTTGTACATCTGTACTGCTAACATCTACAGTGATAATGGTTCATGGACATGCACACCATATTCAGCAGGGTTATAGTGCAGTGCCACCCATTATGACTGTCGTCACCACTTGTGGGTTGATATTATCCAACACCCTATCTGTATTGTATGGTCATGCTAGGTACTTGTTCAGAACTTGTGAGCATGTCATGAGCTACTGATTAATATAGCACCCATTCCACACCATTTCCCACAGGTACACCGGCTGTCCTAAAATGTCCAGCTTGCTTATGGTACAACAGCTATTGTACACACGTAACGTACATATCCTGTGAGACATGGTTGTATATACAGGCATGTCCAACTGTCATGTACCAGTGCTATTGCCTGTCTATATGATGGATATGTCGTACATGTGGCAATATTGCAATTGTCTCATGTACACATTCAGTGCTCACCTCCCAACATACGACACTACAGCCTGTGGGGAATGCACTTATGCAGCCCTGCTGGGGTAATGCTGTCACCAACCATGACTGCACCTGACAGTCATGTGGGGATGTGTAACATTCACAACACACCCCACTCATCACATAGTCTCACATGATCTCCACCACAGGCCACACATATGAGGACAACTTGTGCAGTACCTCTCCATACTCTGTGTAGGCACCAGAGGCAGCCCCCATCATGGAACACAACATCACCAACGTATAGCCCACAGACTCATGTGTGCCCATCACATATAGCCAATAGGGTGTTATAACATACACAACACACCAGTCATAGGTGAGTCTGTAGGCGGTCACACTGCAGCTCCACACAGCAGGCTACACAAGGCGATAGTCACTTACATCTTGCTGTCGGGTAACTGGTTCTGCAACATAACCTATGCACCCATGCCACACCTCACCAGGTATGATATGACTGTCATTCTCCATGTTAGTGTGACTGCCCTGAGATGCCACTTCACAGACTACATGTGCAAGGACATGCAATAGCTCACCAGTGTTGTAGGTGTGAGCCTAGCCCTGGGGAACATTATGCATTCATCCCGACCCAATACCACTGTACAACGACTGACTGTGTCACTTCAACAGTTGCCCATGCTTCTGCTGTCATTCCACAGGCATCTGGTATCTGTCCGCTTTGACTGACCTGGTCAAACACAATGCTTTGGCACAGATGACCTGCACCTGTCAGCCCTGGGAGTACAGATCACATGTAAGGCTCTTGCTGCTTCTATACTGCCTGTCTTGCACAGTTTCCAATAACAGTCACTGGCAGAACGGGAACTGGCAAGCAAGACATGGGATCATGTGACACATTGCTTGCATCCTCCTCTGTGACGCACGCAGGCAAGGCACACCTTATAATGCACGACTCCAATATCTCTGCAGTGACTGGGACCTGCCTCTAGGCTCTGCAGAGCACACCTGCAATGACAGGTTATAGACAGACCATACCTTTCAGGCACATACCTGGACCGGCACACCCACAGCTGAGATGTTCCCATATCCCACTATGTTGTACACACATCCTGGCTAGTTACTTAGCACAATGCATAAGAGGTGCTCCACGTGCAACTAACTGTGTCCAGAACCACTATACACATTGTAACAAGCTACAGATTCAACAACATACCCCATGGTTACCAGACCTCATTTGTTGGTGTACTGGACAGTAGGGCTCAGACAGCTACTACTGATGTGTGACTGACACTACCCCACACTTAACTGGGATAGCCACTCATGTACCGACACATCCATGAGTCATAACCTCCACTCAGCTGGATCAACCCATACACACCACCTCCAAGACCAACATTAACCTTGATATGAACACTACCAACATGTGACTGGTGTTCCACACCTGGGGTTATCCCCTCATTGGTGGATTCCGAACATATGCTAATCAACCTTGTTAGCCACATCCTGGCACCACACCCTTCACGGCATACACAGTACATGAGTACTACATCACCTACTACCGACGTCTTATGACAGCAGTTGTTAATGTCATGACACCCGTGCAGATGGACAATGCACATACAAATGCTGAAACATACCCCAGTGCACTTCATTAGCACATACACGACTGCATGGATCATGCTATTCCACACAGAGTCATGATGGTACACACCAGATAACAGACGCCACTCTGGTGGTCAAGTTCCATGGACATAATGTACAACAACAGGTAGAGGCTGTTGCACAGTGGTGCACAATCCCATGGGCGGGGTAGCTCACTGGTCAGCCTCGGTAGGGCCACGGGATCCCTCATCACATACTCCAAGACTAACTATGTAAACATTACTGCAACACTTTCCTGGGTGTACCACAAGGCATTATGGTGTTATGTCAGTAGTCGTTGGCAACACCCACATCTGCTCCCACATACAACAGTCACTCAGGAACATTACAGACCCAGGTGATGTTGGCAACATGCTGGTGGATGGATTCAATGCTAACATTACACCCTCTCACTCACTAAAGGGCCACAATCCATGCAGGAACATTGCGGTGTCCCTGCGGTCACACCTACACAGTACTAACCTGCACTCTATATGTCCTGGGACACTGGCCCCATGTCACCTTCCAAAGTCCCAGGCTGTGATGTCCACAAACCTCTGAACGACATGGCTCCCCACTAGGCCACCATATTCAGTAATAGCCTTGTATCAGACATTGTGGCCCCTGAATGGCACACAGCAACATGTATCACACTCCACACAGGTGGCACCACAATGCACGAGTGGGACTATAGTCCTACACACCTGACTGGACTGTTCTGCATGGCTATGGGGCACATCATCAAGGACGTCATTCACAGAGACATTGTTGGGCTCCGGTCCTTTGATGCCACCCAGGTTGGACTTGTTAGGGCCAGAGCATTGTCCCTACACCTGGTGGACTCCTTTCATACAATTACCAGGGTAGTTGATGATGGTACGGGAGTCCACACATCTTACATTGTCCTCTCATTGCCTTTCAGCATCGTTCTCCATTCTGGTATTGACAACATACACATCCACCTGCACATTGTACCCTATGTCTCAGGATGTTATGCAACGTGGCTCATGGACAGGACACACACAATGAGGGTAGCATACCATAGTACCTACTGCATTTCAGTTACATTTGCCATACCACAGTCCTCAGACATTGGGCCCCTCATGTTCAGTATATGCTTCCCTGAGGTACAGAGTAGCACAGAGGGACTTTCCCTGCCTAGCTTTACAAACCCCTGCATACAAAGCGCCATGATTGATCCACCAGCTGATACTGACTCCATCCATACGGGTGTCATTGTGACAGATACCTGATATGAATATCATGGCCTCAAGCTGCATGACACAAGGTGCATGAACATCACCTTTGCATCACACCATTCACCCACTGACTATCACATAGGTGGTAGTCCCCTACATACATGTCACATTGTACATGTTTGTAGTACACATGTATGTTGCACCCACTCCTGTGGTTACCGTATTGCCACTGTGGCATGGATATCCTTCTACATGGCCACACTTATCTGTACTGGGTGTGTAGCTGGTACATAGGCACCCATTGTACCTCTGAACTCAAGACTTGTACACACATTCAAGGGTACACCACCCCATTTAGGGTGTACCTTACACAACAGCTACAGCTTTACATACCACACCATTAACACGCCATGATATTTATTGAGCTCCGACAGTTAAAGTATGCGGATGAACTACGGACACCACGTCTGTACACATTTGCATACTACATACTCAGGGGTGACCTCTGCTGAACAGACAGGGCCCGTGTCCACAACAATATTAATGGATATACTCCACATACGCGACATAAGCAAAAGTCACTGTGAGCAACATGCTCATGGATATGTGCACACACGCAACAATGAGTGGGATGTGCTTGAGGGTTACATTCCCAAACTGGTCACTCACCATGCTTTGGAACATGAGTCCTATGTACATCACGCAGGGACACTCAGTAGCACTGTTCATGTGATACCTCCCTTGGTGGTTGGGAGATGCATGTACGCCAGGGATCACTGCAGTGGCTGTGCAGGTAACACATGGCTCTGCTATTCACAGGACACTACCCTAGAGAGGTGCCACTGGTGTGAACACTGTAGTTGTGCTTACACATAGACTTGCCAGACTGCATAGTACCCCACTATGAACCTGCGAAGCTATTACATGTCCTTTGTGCATGGTTACTTGGTAGCCCTTCCATTTAGATTAGCTATCATGCTATTGCAATGTCCCATGCCTACAAGCCATATGTATCCTGTTATTGTACATGCCAATAGACGATACCTTTGGTATGCATGATATGCCTGTTATGCTGTGTAGAATATCTGACATATCTACCTACAATACTATACATTACACATATTTCACATAGTATCCCATAATGCAAAGCATACTTGCACAGCGGGACCACCTTAGACATGTCATTGTCGTTATATGCCCATACACATGCCTACTGTGACAGTATATCAACATATACTATCCCCTGCTATGGCACGTACTTGCTGGACATACCCTACCACTGACGGCGGGTTGTATGGAATTGTTCTGTTTAAAGCCCTCATGTAGCATCCCTTGTGGTGTCTGTGATGTGTACCTTGTGGCCCACTGCCGGATGCACAGTTTCTACAAGCATTAGTATGCTCAGCAAGACATCACTACATAAATACCTTTTCCCACTTTATGCATTGCAGACACTTTTAATAATGCAAACCAGGCTATACATACAGTAAATAATTAATAAAAAACATGCTATACATAAACTTACATACCGAGTGTTCTACATACCTTGTTATCGTTACGGACTTTCATCTCTATCTCTCTCACACTGCTTAAACAGGTATTTTGTATGAGCATATGGTTTGAATGTCTGGTAAGTCATCCTTATATACCTCGATACCTGTAACATGTGGTTTCCTCCCACCAAATGGTGTTCCTGAGTGACTAATTACTTGCATATCAGCTGTGCAGTTACTCCATTCACCAATTACGTGGCAACAGTGGGGTATAATTTAATTCTCCACTTGGGCGTTGCCCATTTGCCCTACCTTCAGGGAGACAGCCTGTATTGTGTTTTGTTATGTGTAATTGCAACTGCTATGCATAGAGACATTATAGTATATTATACTTTGGATTCATGTCCCCCGTGGATTGTGTGTGACAGCTAGACTATGTGGTTCAACATGTGGGTGTTCCTGTCATCCCAACGTCTGATAATGGACTATTGCAAACAAAACCTGTAACATCGCCGTTTGTTCCATTATATAACGGCTGCAATTTTGCATGGTGCCTTTAATTGTATCTCTCACAAGGTATGTTGACGGTTCTGCAGATGTAATTGACTAACTGGATGTTTGTGCTGTTATTGCAATCTGTATTGCTATAGTTTCTAGTGTGGGGGATGTCGGTGGGTGTGCGTAGCATATACAGGTTTGTGGGGCTTGCATTTCTACATATTCCATATATATATGTGTGTGGGCTTGGTCCCTAATTAAAGAGCTATCAGTTAGTAGACTTATGTTACGGGATTGTACATTGGGCCATTGTTAATTGGTTTCTATATAGTATGCAGGTGAGGTTGATACTTCCATACCTCCGGAATTGCAGCGATATGTAAAGGGATATGTCTAACTGACAGCTATCCCGTGTATTTCTGTCCCAGATATTTGCAGTCATTGCAGTTGTGTTGGTAACAGAACCTCTTTGCCATGGGTTGCCACCTTTTCATATGGCCATTGTTGGACACTTGTGGGACGCACAGTGGTGTTTACAGGCCAACACATAGCCACAGTCAGTACACAGGTTAGCACATACTTTTATCCTCAATACATACCTATTGTGGGACTTTGGCTACTTATCATATTGCATGTAACATTTACATTTCTTACATACAGGCATAACTATTTAATGCAACTATTACATTATATATGGGACATAATGTCCTACAATCCCAGACATTTGCCCTTTGTAATGTTTTATGTCAGGACACACCTGCCCAGGGAGGGGCTGTCCCTCCTAATGTGGGACAGTTGGTAACCGTATGCCTACGGCTAGCTATACCCACACCTACCATAATGATCTACCTCCGAGTTGGCACTAACAGATACATGATGCAGACACGCACACACACATTACAGTCACATGGAGACACACACGGCACCCTCAACACACACATACACAGACTACGGTGCTCACAAACACAGTTGAACACAGTACCTATGTGGACCGCAACACCGGCAGCGGTAACTAAATGTCCCTTCATATCATCATACTATTACTCGCGGTTGTACTGTTCCGGTACTGTGTTCTTTCAGTTTTTCAGCCTCGTGGTTACGCATGTCGGTATGTTACACATTCCATAGTTGGTGGTATCCTATTTATTTGTATCTCCAAGGTGTTATGAATGTCGTTGACCTATCTATATATATTTGCAGATATCGCTGAATCCGTATATATCAACATATATCACTCTATCGCCCTTTCTATCTGTATTATATATATGTATATATGTGTGTGTGTATATATATATATATATATATATATATATATATATATATATATATATATATATCTGATGGGGAAAGTGACAGGCAAGCTACACCTTTCGTTGTGTACTTGTTGGTGTATACTGTTTCCTGGACTCCGCACATTTGTGTCTGTACCTGTCACATTACACACCTGCCATAGGTTAGGGTTACAAGGGACAGTCCCTCTTTGGGCAGTTGTGTCCTGCAAAATATTTGTGAACATGGCAAATGACCTGGGATTTTAGAACATACTTATTTCCTATAGTTTATGTAATAGTTGCATAAAACAGTTATTCTGTATCTGAACCACCTATATGTTCTAGAAACAGAAAAGTAAGTAAACATTACAAGAATGAGCTTTTATCTAGGCAAAACAGTGAAGTTCTGAATTCCGTACTGGCCGGGTGAATGTGTCGGCCTGCAGACATCTGACGTATATCCCACATTGGTCATTTGAAGAGGTGGCAGCCCTACCATAGGTACATCTTGCCTAGCAATAGTGTTAGGTGATTCTATACATGATTGCGTGTTCTACACCTGGCAGTGGTCGTTTTACCTTTCAGAGCAGGTGCTATTAATACAGGGGTGAATAATGCTGGTTTCACCTGTTCTGGACATCATTGACCGTGATCTGCGTGATATTCAGAGTAGCTTATCCCTGTTTCGCGCATATCCATATAGTCATATTTAAACGTCGCTTACCAGCAGTGGGCAATGCATATTCCCAGTAATGTGCACTAAACATGATCTGCTGACCTGCATCCGACATGCATTACTCGTGCCTTCGGGATTACGTTACATCCCTTGCAGGACGTGGGACCGGGAACATGCATGACGGTCACTGCATTTAACATACGGCCATCTGGGATTTGTACACGTGTTATGTCATTTTGTACGTGGAGTATACTATGGCTGTTACTCCATACTGCACTCACATGGGTAACTCAGTTAGTTTGCATATTGATGAGTCCAGTTAATGGTATGTCCATGTGATGTTTACTGGATGTGCTCCGGCATTGGGTATGTATATCTCAGTGAGCCACACACGATACTGTGCTACACCTTCAAACGACCGTGGGTGGAGCATGCTGGGGTGACGAATACCTGTCATGGGTACACCCCATGCCTTGACATAACATCCTTAATTATATTATGTGGAGCCCCACATTAACGCAGCAGGGACTCTGTGCTGAGTGCGTGCAGAACAGTGCTTACACACGTGCTCCCATGATTGCCTCTGCTCCTCTACGCGACAGTTGGTTACTCGATGTTGTGGCGACAGCGGACACTGTTTGCCCCATTTGGTATATGGCCTCTAACAGTCAGCCGTGAACCTACCGTTGTACCTGGGAACCTATACACACAGCACCACCATATGCTGATAGGCGCATGTACTGTTCAGGTGTTGGCATTCCTTGTTCCAATAGCTGTTGTGTGTACAATATTTGAGGGCTGCCTATGTGGGATTCACACAGTGGGCCACCTATACATTACAATTTACAGGTGGCCGTGCTTGTGTGCCATCCATTTTACTGTGTGTGTGCAGGTGGAGAGGTGTGTCAGTCCATAGGGCCCTACACTGTCAGAGTATGTGCTATACGTTCCCTCTTTGCCAAGGCGTAGGCATATTGGGCATGCCTCCGTCTGCCTACTGGGTCTGGCACAGTGTGTTCATGGTCTGAATCCCTCTGTGCCTGTGATGGCCTTGGCAATTGCGGTGGGCTATGAGGGCCTTCACCATTTTGTCCCTGCTTCAGCTGTTTCTACAGGATCATATTATGTAGCATGGCACATACTATGACAATGTGAGCACACGTGCCTGGAGAGTACTGCAAGGCTCCACCAGATGTGTCCAAGCACCAGAACCATGATTTTAGCATCCCTAACACATGCTCTATGATGATTCTGGTTTGTGCGTGTGCCTCATTATGGCATTCTTGCATGGGTGTGTGTGCATTTCTGATGGGAGTCATCATCCACGGCTCCAGTGCATAGCCAGCATCCCCCACAAGGTGGCCATGTGGGATGTTCCCCCTGAAAAATACCTGATACAGCTGTGAGGCATGCCAGATATGGGAGTCATGGTAGCTTCCAGGGCTGCCAGCACACACATCCATGATAATGCCCTGGGCATTGCACATGACCTGGCAGTTGATGGAGTGGAATCCCTTGTGGTTTATGTAGCAGCTACCATGCTCACCGGGTGGTGACTTGATTTGTATGTGCATGCAGTCTATCGCACCCAGTACCTCTGGGTAGTGTGCCACACGGTGGAAGTGACGCATATTGCTGGCCAACTCCTCCTGAGTTCGGGGGAAGTATATATGCTCATTGGCATGTGGTAACATGGCATCCAGGAACCGGTGTAGTATCCTGGATGCTGATGCCTGTGAGATCCCCATTATATCTCCGGTTGGCCTTTGAAAGGTACCTGTGGCTTGTATTCACATGCTTACACATACCTTCGTGTCCACTGGGATGGGTTCCCCTCTGTTATTTCTGGTTCTCAGACGTGGCCAGCACAGCTCCACTATTTGCTGTAAGATGTCCCTGTCCACCCTGTAACGCTCTACTATCTCCAGATCATGTAGCCCCTGGTAGGTTACCCTTGGTCTGAACACTCTTCTCCTCCTCCGGGGAATGCGGTGGTTGTCGGCATCATCCTCCACAACACCGTCAGTCTCTAACACATGCTGATGAATCACAGCTATGGCAGCTCCCAACATGTACATTTTAAAAGTTCCCCATGTGTTTACACCTATGGTGCAGTGTTTGTGAATTCACAGGTGTGTGTAGGGTGCTTTCACACTTTATACTATTGTGCTGTGAACACCGATGATGTTATAGGGTGTGTATGTACGATCGTAGCTACAGGGTATCTTATGTGTTTTACTACCGGAACTACTACTGTGGTGCCTTTGGTGTTGAATTACATTTGGCTGCCGTGGATTACCTCTTGACCTTCCCTTTACATTTCTGCATGTTCCACCTACCATTTTCTGGCATGCATCCAGCAGCCTGCTTTCATCTGTACTTTCCTAGACCTGGCGTATCTTCCGTAATGTGTGCTATTGCCGGTCTACTGTCGGTTTGCTTTGCTCTGCTATGACAGATCTCCTATCTTTGCAATCCAATGCCTCCCCTCCTTTCTTTGCATTCTGATGCCTCCCCTATCCTGTTTTGCAGGTTTCTGCGAGCAGACTTGACAGCTGCCGTCGATTGGCCGCCGTGAGTTGATTGGTGTTGATTGCTCATTAGTACGCCAATTACCCTACTTCGGCATTTCCTTCTTTTCTTCCCCTGACCTTCCTGTTTGTGCTATTGTTCGTGCTGCGTGCATCCGCTTACTGGGTTTTGGGCATGTTTTCATCCCCATACACATGCGCTTTTGGGCACCATGTGTGCTCTCAACTAAACGATTCTATACCTTCCTCCCCATCCCTGTCCTGCAGCTTTGCTTAGCAATGGCCAGGCTAGTTTGCATTGCTCCAATGTGCTTGCTGCTATGGTGGCACACCCCTCTGCTGATGTCATGTATCTCCTCTGAGCCACTCCTCGGTATTATAGCACTGCGCCATATGGTTCAACCTTCATCCAGCGGGACATTTGAGATTCAGTATTATCTGCCTCATTTGCATGGCATTGACTACTAATTCATAGTTACCACGCCAAACACTGTCGCAGGCCCTTAGCAACCCTTGCACCTTGGTTGTGGTGTTCAATGCCTACCATTGTGTATTATGGTGTAAACCTGCTTTGTATTACATTGCAATTTTATGGCATTTTTATATATTTTCTTTATGTTCCAGTTTGCGCACACATGCCCTGCGGTTGTACTGTGTGTTACTGTGGACATGACATTAAATGTTGTATTTTAGGTGTTGTGCATCTTTTCTTATGCCATTGGCTGTGTATTTAGCCATTGGCATATGTTAACTTTGTAATACATGAGTCTGGTCCGCTTCCATAGCTCCGATGTTCTGTTTGGGAAAACGTAAACCGTGTTTTTTGGTTTACATTTCCGTGGGCTTATGCTACACCTGCACCACTTTGTGAATCACTATCTGCCTTCATTTGCATGGTGCGACACTGCGCATGGGGTGATTAGCATACCTATGCCGAGGACTGCGCAGTTCTGGCGTACGCCGGTAGTGCACGTGGTATTGGATCGTACCTGAATCGCTCAATGGCCATATTTGGCATTATTCCGTCTATGCTATGCCTGCACCTGGCGCAAGCTTCATGAATCCTGGGGATAGTGTGGGAATGGAACAGAGTGTATGAGTTTACAGTAATGTTTCTTTAAGTTCATGTAGAATTATGGGATGTGTCTCTGTTGGGACATTGTGACTGAGGTTTAGGGTGTGTTACTTAAACCACTAGTGTATTGGAAAGTTTTGAATTTGTTTTTTATAGGATGATAACTTGGTGGATTGGTAAGAAACATACAGGGAGCAATTTTCAGTTATGGGAGATTCAAAGTTTGCAGTTTCGGCTAAGTTGTCTCAGTAATGTGTGATTGTTTTCTTATGGGTTTTCGTTCTTGTTAAGTAGACCCATATATATATATATATATATATATATATATATATATATATATATATATATATATATATAAATAAATATATATATATATATATATATATATATATATATATATATATATATAAATAAATATATATATATATATATATATATATATATATATATATATATATATATCCATATATAGGTTCACTGCACATTACCGAAAACCCATAATCTCGACACCCAGAATATCGAGCCCATAAGACCTAATGCCTGCAAGTGCGAGATTTCACATTACCGACGCCCACAATACCGTTTCCCCAAAATCCCAAAAACTACGTTACAACAGCAATGACGAGTAGTGCATGTGATAAGCCACCAAACCACATTACTATGTGCACAACAACACCATAAGATGTCATACTACTGAAAACAGATTATTCCAACAAGCCCACACCAACGTAACATCTGAACACCATACCTTGACTCTAACATACTTTATTTCAACACTGACAGATTAACAGTTGGTACTATGTAACATAACAACAGACTAACACAGTGTAATAACGTCACGAAATACAAACAGATACTGGAACAATGGCAGTATAACGCCTGATATGCAGCTATGACAACTCACATTTTAAGTAGCGTTGCAATACAACTCACAAACTCTAGAGTTGAATAATCATCTTTATTGTCTAATAGCTGGTGAAACTTTTCCTGTCTTTCTACAACACTCCTATGTTTGGGAGAGGGTGGACATCCAGCAGCTAATTGCTCATGAAAGCTATCAACCCTATTCTGTTCTCTACTAAGGCATGCCAATACAGAGAGATCTGTTGTCCTATCTCCAAGTAAACATTTCAACCGCTGGTTCCACACCTCCACCGAGTTCTGGGTGCACGACAGAAAAAGTCTATTCAGCTCAGAGACGTTCCAAAATGTCACAGAGAATAGGGGTGGAAACCTACTAATGGCAGTTGACCTAGTAGTAAATTTTCTAACCCAACGGAGTACATACCAGTCTGTAAAATACTTTATTAATACCCTACTCTCTTCAGGAAACGACCCCTTCAACTCTGTGCATGTTGGTGTTACGTCCAACTCATCAAGGAATGTGAGTCCAACAAAAGATTGAACAGATAACTGGAACTCATGGCATCTGTTGTAAAGTGATCCCAACCCTAACTGTTGCACTTTCCGCCACACATTCATGCCGAAGTGAAAAAGGCAACCCTTTGCAGTAACATCAGAGAAGTTAAGCCTAATACTTTTAATGGCTGCTACTTCATAATCACACAAGATATATTGTAGGGACAGGCTGAACTCCTGGCAAGCAAACAGATGCAATACACAGTGCCACAACATATTATATGCATGGAGTGACTTTTTGGACATTAGAGCATATATAAGCAGAACAGAGTTACTATAGCCACAACACTTAACTATCCCATGAATACTGTATAATTGATGACCAATAGCTCCCTTGCAAAAGTATGTTCCGTCCATCATCCAAATTGTTGCCACATTTAGATCGTTTAGATTGTTGACTGTACTAAAAACAATGATGTGTACCTGAGCCTGTGTCACTAGCCCATTTGACAACAAATTCACCTGTTTGTAGGGGGAATTGATTTACATCTAGTGTCTCCAGAGTCAAATTAGGTATGTGAACCACACCTGCAGTCTTACACCTAACTCGCTGTATTTGCTGAAGCACTGCCTTCCTATTTGGAAGGCTTTTAACACATGCTAGGGAGGTGGATGCTACTGCATCCTACACCAGTAAACAGGGAGAATCCCTGGATATAGCAGCCTTTTTGCGGAGTGATCCACAAATGCTGTAGAGTTCTACTTCGAATGGTTCACCCGCATGATTGTGCGGCATAGATTTCTTCAACAATTCACCCTCGAGAGTGAGTCAGTGACCGTTCGACCTTTGCAAGTGTTGCTTCTTTTCAACTTACAACACCAGTAATGCTTGCTACCAGTCTTGCGTTCTAGGTGATAAATATACCCAGCTATAATGAGCACCTCCTTACATTTCTGTGATCTGAGGCATGAATAGAGCATACCAGCAGTACCGGGCGCATCATAGGTTGGGTTGGCCATCCCTGCAATGTCAGCCGTTGAACAGCGTACATGCTGTTACACCCACTTTTATAGTTGCAGGTCTGTTAAACTGGAATTCCCATTGTTATAATATTTGTCAGTGCACTATTTCTCTGACTTACTAACAGTATACTTACTGCTATGTAGCACTACACCTGAGATAACACATAGTACCACCTGTTCTGTTATTCACCATTTGGTAGTGCTGTAATTCAGCAGTTGTAGTCAGTGTATGACCATTACGGTATTGTGGGTGTCGGTAATGTGAAATCTCGCACTTGTGGGCATTAGGTGTTATGGGCTCGGTATTCTGGTCGTCGGGATTATGGGTTTTCGGTAGTGTGTAGTGAACCCATATATATATATATATACATATATATATATATATATATATATATATATATATATATATATATGTGTGTGTGTGTGTGTGTGTTTGTGTGTGTGAATACATAGACATAACTCAATTGCTTTATTTTAACTCTCAGCCTCTTTAAACGGAACACTGATAAACATATGTTGGTTGGGAATAAGTAGGGATGAAAAATAAAAAAAAGTCAAATGCAGAGAATGTTTTAATGTCAAGATTCAGCACTCTGTGGGGAAAGTTATTTTGGTGGGGTTAGACACCTAATGTTACATAACTGCTAATTCTGGCTATCTTTGAATACGATAAACAGAATGCTATTAGGTATTATTTATGCTTTCATTACAGAAAGCTGCAAATGAGCTTGGCATTAGAAAATATCACTCATTTTCATGGGTACTGAGATTGCCTTACTAAGCATCCACCATAGTTCACAAGTGAAGAACTTGACATGAAGAGATTGTGAAATCCTGTGCATTATAGTGTTTAAATAGATGTGGATCTGTTTCCATTTTTCCTGTCCTCTGCATCTTGCTCTGTCACACCAACCACCTGCATGTCCTCTCTCACCACATCCATAAACCTTATCTTAGGCCTTCCTCTTTTCCTGTTACATGGTAGCTTAATCCTTAACATCTTTTACCCAATATACTCAGCATCCCTCCTCAGCACATGTCCAAACCAAAGTAATCTTGCCTCTCTGGCTTTGTCTCCAAACCTTCCAACCCGGGCTGACCCTCTAATATACTTATTCCTGATCCAGTCCACCCTCGTCACTCCCAGTGCAAATCTTAACATCTTTAACTCTGCCACATCCAGCTCTAACTCCTGCCTTTTTGTCAATGCCACTGTCTCCAACCCATATAACATAGCTGGTCTCACTACCCTCTTGTAGACCTTCCCTTTCACTCTTACTGGTACTCATCTGTCACAAATCACTCCTGACACTCTTCTCCACCCACTCCATCCTGCCTGTATTCTCTTCTTCACCTCTCTTCCACATTCACCATTACTCTGAACTATTGATCCCAAGTATTTAAACTCATCCACCTTCGTCACCTCTACTCCTTGCATCCTTACCATTTCTCTATCCTCCCTCTCATTCACACACATATATTCTGTCTTAGTCCTGCTGACCTTCATTCCTCTTCTCTCTAGAGCATATCTCCATCTCTCCAGGGTCTCCTCCACCTGTTCCCTACTCTCACTACAGATCGCAATGTCATCTGCAAACATCATAGTCCATGGGGACTATGGTATAGTGCATAACATGCAAGCAAAGCACAGCATAACCAGTATAACAAAAATGTATACATCAGTATGTGTGTGTGTGTGTGTGTGTGTGTGTGTGTGTGTGTGTGTGTGTGTGTGTGTGTGTGTGTGTGTGTGTGTGTGTGTGTGTGTGTGAGTGTGTGTGTGAGTGTGTGTGTGTGTGTGTGTGTGTGTGTGTGTGTGTGTGTGTGTGTGTGTGTGTGTGTGTGTGTGAGTGTGTGTGTGTGTATGTGTGTGTGAGAGTGTGTGTGTGTGTGTGTGTGTGTGTGTGTGTGTGTGTGTGTGTGTGTGTGTGTGTGTCTAAAAACAGCCTGATGCCCAAGATAGACTTATCCACCATTGGCCAGATGCATTTTCAATGAGTGTAAGTTTCAAATAAAGACAGGTTTACTGTTGCTCATGTTAAGCATGTTTTCATTGTGAGACTGTTTTGTTTTGTTTAGCAAATTTCCATAAGTGGTTGTGCAATAAAATCTGAAATAAAAGTTTGAAATTAAATCCAAATATGTCTAACCATTGTAAAAGTAAAGAAGAAGAAAAACTGTTTATTTTAGTTGGAGAGAAACAGCCAAGTAATAATAGGAGATTGGAATGGTTGCAGGGGGGTGGGGCAGTTAAGTCCATTGCCCTGCTAGGACCCCATTTGCCATGATCTTTGTCCCTACAGCTAGATACAATCCTTTTGTTTATAAGATGTGCTATATAATAGAATAACCTTCTTACAACAATGGACACGTTTGCCAGAAGTCAAGTCAGTAGTTCCCTGGGACAGATAACTTCTCAAAGGAAACAATAATGCATTTTTGGCATTTAGTTTCTGTCAATTAATTTGGCACTAGTTATTTTATTTGGGACAAGCCTTTCCACAGGATGGCTAAGTCATCTGGGGAGTCAATGACTGCTTTTAACTTGCAGTCATTTGCAAACTTAGTCAGCCAGAGTCCATTGGTATTGGCTTTCACTTCAGAAAAGTAAATGGCAAACAGGAGAGGTCCCAACACAGAACCCTGGTAAACTCCACTGGTGACTCGTCTCTTTGTAGAGGTGACTTCCTGATTTTGATTTCCTGCATCCTATCTATGAGCCTGGTGGCAATCTAGCAGGTGACATAGGGGTTTATTTACAGTTTATTTAGCTTTTCTACTATGTCTGAGTCAGGAATTGTGTCAAAAGATTTGACCAGGTCAAGCTAAACAGTACAGATCATTTTACCTTCATCCATTGCTTTGGTAACCTTTTCAAAAAAAGTCCATCAGGGTGAGTAAGCATGTCCTGCCCTTGACGAATCCAAGCAAAAACAGATCCAATGTTTGAAACTTCACTATGTCCTGATTGATTAGTTCCATGATAAGACTTTCGATGACTGGTCAGACTTATGGGTCTCTAATTGTCTGGGTTTGTGGAAGGTCTTCCATTATGCAGGGGAAAGACTGTAGCTGTTCATAGGTTCATAGGTAGGTACTAGTCTATCTGCCAGAGGGCATTTATAAGCCTAGCCAGAGTGTGTCGGCTTTTGCCGCCCCATTGATTAATTAACTGATCCTCTGTCAAGCAGAGCCAATGAAGTGATCCCAGGGGTGTATTTTCTGTTACCCATCCACTCGTCAAGGTTACATTTGAAGAGTGTTAGTGAGGGGCTCTGCCTGATGTAGTTTGGAATTTTGTTCCAAAGCATGGGGAGTCTCTGTGACAGGAATCTATCCCTCCAGCATGTTCTATTTATTGTTGTGGTGAGGTTTAGCTCACTAGAGTGCGTGGCTCGCAGTGACTTGGATTTCTTTAGGTGGAGCATGTCCATCAGTTCTGAGTTGGGCATGGCTTTGTAAGTCAGGCAGAGATCACCTCTGAGTAAGCGATATGCCACTGAGTACAGCTGGAGTTTTTTCAGTCGTGCTGCATAGGACATATGTTTGAGGCCAGTAATCCTCTTGGTGAGGTATTTTTGTGGTCTTTCCAGCTGTTGGAAGTGTCTTGTGAGGTACATCCCAAATGGGGCATTGTACTCTATGATGGGTCTAATGAGTGACGAGTAGAGGGGCACTATAACCTCTTTATTTCTAGATGTGAACCCTTTAGTAATTAGATGGGCCACATAGAAGGATTTCCTAACTACTTTGGCAATATGATTGTCAAAGGAGAGATTACTATCTACCTGGGTCCCCAGATCTCTTATTACCTCTTCTGTATTAAGGGTGCTGCCACCTATGTGGTAAATTGTGGTAAATCGTGGGTGTTTTGTTTTTTCCAAACAGGATGACTATGCATTTTTTGGCATTTAGCTTGAGGCCATGACTTTGACACCAGGTGTCCATCCCAGTAAGGCCCTTTTGGAGGATGTCTGTGTCAGACATAGAGTCAATTATGGCTCCCAGTTTGCAGTTATCAGAGAACTTGATTAGCCATAGTCCTCCCGTGTTTGTCTGTAGTATATGCCGAACAGTAGGGGTCCCAGGACCGACACCACTTGTGACTGGTTTAGAGTCAGACCTGGAGCCCGCTATTCTTACCATATGAGTACTGTCTGTAAGCCAGTTGGCAAACCATCTCATGACATAGGGGTTTATGTTCAGGCTGCTGAGCTTTTCTGTAATATCCGAGTGGGGAATGGTGTTGAAAGCCTTGGTGAAGTCAAGGTAGGCTGTGTGAACCACATTTCCCTCATCTATGGCCTTGGTGACTGTCTCAAAGAAGTCAACCAGGTTTAGTAGGCATGATCTGCCCTTAAAAAAGCCAAACTGGGTCAGGTCAAATGTTTGGAGGTTCCCAATGTCTTTGTTAATGAGTTCCATGATGATGCGCTCCATAGCCTTGCAGACCAAGCTAGTCAGGCTTATGGGGCGATAGTCACCAGGGTCAGTTATGGCCCCTCTTTTGTGGAGAGGAATAAACATTGCTGTGCACCATTCTATGGCCAAGTAGCCTGTGGAGAGGCCGAGGTTGAACAGCGTGTTTAGGTGGGGGGGTAGTTCATTCTGTAGTTCATGCAAGATGCAGCCTGGGACACCATCTGGTCCCATTGACACTGTGTTTTTGGCTTTTAGAAGGGCTGTTTTCACCTGTGCATCTGTGATTTTTAGGACACTACACTTTTCTGGTATTGTTGTGGGCCCTTTTGGAGGAGAGAAGGGGGTGAAGTTTGCACTGAATCTGTCTGCCAGGATGTTGGCAATATCAGTAGGTTCAGTATATTTTGTGCTATTTTGCACTAGTTCAGTGCATATCTGCGAGTTGCCACTTAGATTATTAACATAGCTAAAGAAGGCTTTGTGGTTATCTTTTGAGTCCTTGGCTATTTTCCTTTCGAAGTTAGCCTTGGATGATTTCATGAGGGGCCTTAGTTTCTTACTGATACTGATCAGGGATGTCTTTCCTTCTTGGGATTTGCTTTTTTTCTGAACTAGTTTCCTCCTTCTATTGTATAGCCTGTTTATGGCAGGGGTCCACCAAACTGGTTTCCTTCTCTTAGAGGAGTGAGTCTTGGTTTTGCTAGGGATGGCATGATCCATGCATCCTTGTAGGTGCTCATAGAGTGCATTTGTAAAGGTTTTTGCATCTTGGGCAGTGTTATCCTTTAGCGTGGGGGCTGTGAAACTTACCACCTCTGTCTTAAGTAAGGTGAAGTTTGCTTTAGAAATGTTTTTTACTGTGGTTTCCTTAGTTGGGGGTGGTTGTGGGGTATGGACATCCAGAGTGATTAGTTTAGGGTCTGATCTAACCAGTGACGGGTTGACCTCTGGTGTGGAACACCTGTCACCCATGTTGGTGATGACCAGGTCCAGTATGTTTTCACCTGTGGTAGTGGAGTTTACCAGCTGATCCAGGGCATTTGAGTTGATGAATTCCAGGAAGTGCTGGGCCTAGGAGTTTGTACTGGAGTAGTTTTCCCAGCACTTCCTGGAAGCGCTGGGCCTGGGAGTTTGTACTTGAGTAGTTTTCCCAGTGAATGGTAGGGTAATTGAAGTCGCTCAGTATCAGGGTATTCAGTAGGACCTTCATGTTTTCCAGTGTCTCCAGAAAGGTGGAGTGGTGGTCCTGGGTCATGGAGGGTGATCTGTAGCAGGCCACAATTTGCATTGCAGATTTGCCCAATGTTAGTTGCACATGGATGATCTCAGAGGTATCATGCTGCGCCATTAACCTGAAAATGTAGGTATCCTTGATGAATATGGATACACCCCCTTCTTTTGTGTTTCGGTCCATGTTCTGTGGCCGAAAAGTGTGGTATGAGTTGTAGCCCAGTAGTGCTGGGATGCTCTCTGGAGCCTTGAACCAGGTTTCAGTTGC
Organism: Protopterus annectens; assembly: GCF_019279795.1. Lineage (NCBI taxonomy): Eukaryota > Metazoa > Chordata > Ceratodontiformes > Protopteridae > Protopterus > Protopterus annectens. The sequence continues at coordinate 45,704,060 of NC_056737.1, read as the reverse complement.
TGCACAGTTGTTGATGTCCTCCATACTGAGGAGTGCTTTGAGCGTGTGCATTTTGAGATTTAAACTCTTGGCATTGAGTAGCATAACCCTCAGTTTTTTGTTAATTGTGCTGTTTACGGAGGTGGGTTTGACTTTTGAGCCTTGCCTAAAAAAAGCACTATGGGGGCAGCAAGAGCCTTGGCAAGTATTCAAAAGCCTAGGGGTGACAGGTGAAGCAACGTGGCTTGTAGAGCAACTTGTCCCAGGCTGACAGACACTGGATCCCCTTTGAATGACACCAGAAGCTAAGCCAATTGTTGAAATTGATATTTTTTTCTTTATACTGAGGTGTCATTCTTGGTGAGGGCAGGATGCTACTCAGGGTCTGGGTTATACCAGCCTGGGCTACATGATCAGAGAGCTGTTCCATGTCTCTTTTCATGTAGTCCAGGGAGGTATGTCTTAGGTCATTCACACCAACATCAACAATGACAGAGTCATGTTTGTACTTGTTCTGGAGGGACCTGAGTGCTTTTGTTATGTGGTGGATTCTGGCTCTCGACAGGCAGCTAACAGTAACCTTCTGCTTGTCCAGCCTAGTGAGTGGGATATCAGTGTGTCTGACTATAGAGTCACCAAATTACTAGTGTGTTAGGTATGTTATTTCACCTTACAGGCTATGATTGTGCGGTGCACTGATTTTGTGTTTTATGTGCTGTCTGGTTTGTGACGGGAGGTGCAGGGTGTTTGGGTGTCTGCTTTGGAGGTCTCTGCTGCTTTTGCAGGTTTTTATTTAGAACCTCCGAGTATGATTTTGTGTATTTATGTGTATTTTTTTCCAGTGCTGTTTTAGTAGGTCTGTGTGCGGCTGGAGCTGTGGTGCAAGTGTTAACCTTCTCCTCTTGACTGACTGTTCCAGTCATGGCTGGAGACAGCTTAGCTTCCAGTTTGGCTGTATAATTGAATCTCTCGCATATGTTAGTGTTTTGTGATAGGAGGATAGTGTTTTCTATGTACATGAGGCAGTTGTAACATTGCCTCAGGATACCCAGATTCACCAGCTGGACTGGAAAGTACACCTGAAATTGCCCTTTGGTCATGCCTGAATAGTAGGGTGAGCTGCTTAGTCGCTTGGTTGGTGAGGGGTGAATAAAGAGCCTTGCCCTGCTGGGCAATCAGTGTCAGGGTATATTAGTGCTTGCTATTAGGTCTGAGCAAGTGCTGGGCTGTAGGATGCTTTTTGAGTTCTTAGGTTGAGAGATAGAATAGTTTCAAGGGAAAAACTGAAGAGGAGACTTAGTGGAGCCAAGAATAATTTAACCATAGCTAACCGGCTACAAAACCTGTATGAAGGCTGAGATTGATTAGTGTTTTTAGCAGTGTAGCTAAATCTTGCCTCATGATATTTAAGATGCATCCAGGGATATTTTCAGAACACATCAATGTAGAATTTTAATTTTAGATTGCACTTTTAGGACTTGGTCTTGTGCAATAGTTGGAGAGGCAAGTCAGTTTCAGCTATATCTTGAAGAACTGACAGAGGGGTGGAGGAGTAAAGTTAGAACTAACTTTATTGACCAAAAGGTTTGCTACATCTACAGCCTCAATGCATTGCTGTGCTATGCTTTTAAGATTGTTTTTGGTTTGAGTAGCAATTTTATCCTTAAACTTGGCTTTGGTGGATTTTTATTAAGCTCCTGCATTGTTTGTTTATTTCAGTGACAAAGGCTCTAGCATTCTAGGAATCGCTCTTATTAATGTTGGTTAAAATTATTTTCCTTTTATTGGGAAGCTTGTCAATATTATGGTTCCACTATGTAGGATTATTTCTGGGGTTTTACCTGAGCTTGTTCCTACGTGGTACACCTGCATCTAGGCAGCTGTTTACATGCACATCTACATCCACTTCTAAGTTGAATGGAATATTTTTGTTCCATCTTTTAAATAACTTTTGTTAAGAAGACATATGCCCATGTCTCTTACCTGATTTTCTGGTCTGCACCTCCTTATGTCCATCTCCTTTATTGTTCACATCGTACTCACCCTGCCTCTTTCTAAATGCAGGCAAGGATTCTAGGAAAAAGTGCGTGTGCCCTTAGCATTTCTCCTATTCTTTGTTTTATTTTTTTTTTCGTATAATATTTATTTATTTATATTATGATAAGTTTCATATTTTCTTTTTTTTTTTTTAAAACAAGTTTATTGTTTTAACATATAAGAGAAATATCATAACAATTTTATACAAATAATTAAAAATAGGTATTATTATAATATTCAACAAAACAACTAAAGTATTTACAAAGACATCCACTATAATCAGATCAATTAATTAAACTAAAATACTGTGCTATTGAAATTAGAATTTTTTTAACAAATTTTGTAAATTATCCCATACAATAAAATGTGATGTTTTTCTAGTTGTTCTCATTCTAATTGTGCTTATTTCCATATGACACATTATATTCATAACATTTTTAAATTCATTGAACGAAGGAGGTGTATCTGAAATCCAATTTCTAGTTATTATTTTCCTAGCCACTGCTAGGATAGACCATAACAAGGGAAGCTTAATCTTTTAACACATTGAGGTACAGGTGTGTTGAATAATATAAGAGACTTAGAAATAATGAAATTATCTGTAAAAGAGCCTGCAAAATTCATTAATTGACTTCCAGTATTCTTTCAACTTCATACAGTCATAAAACATATGAGCCCAGTCAGCATCAATTTCTACATTACATCTCTTACATAGATTATCTTTATTATTAATTTTATTCATCATCAAAGGTGTATAAAAAGATCTCTGTAAAAATTTCCATGTATAAAGTCTCCAGACAATGGAAGATGTAGTTCTATAAGCAGATTCCAATATATATTGTTTATCTTGTTGAGTTGGTGGGTCCCCATTAATAGAGGTGAAATAATTCCAGTATGAATCTACATTGTAAAAAGTTTCTTGTCTGATAATTTTATGTATATATGAAAGTTTACCTTTATCAGAAACTTTATGCTGTAAATTTATTATCAAGTAATCAATCAGTTTTGGAATAGATTCTTTAACTGTTATAGACATTAGATCTATTCTATCAATGAGATGTTGTCTAAAGATCTGAACCTCTAACCAGCAAGTTTCTCTTAGATCAAATTCTTGTTTTAAGAAATCTAGATTTTTAACTTTATTATCAGATATCAGCTGATACCAGTACTTTAGATTATTATCTATAGCTAAATGAGCTCCTTCAGAAGTAGATGACATAAGCATACCCTGAGTATAAATTATAGGAATACAATAAAATTCCATTCCCTATACTTAGGGTGCATGAATATAAAGTTACGATAACTAATAATAATATTTAATGGGTAACAGACCATATGTTTAGGTGTAATAGGTGAAGTACAAAATTCCTTTAGCAACCACAACATGGAGTTATTTATAATCATATTTTTATGTGTTAAGGAGATTTTCATGAAGTGCATACTAATTAGCTCCCAATAATCTTTCCATTTTGACATATGACCGATCTATTAATAAAGTAATAACTTTTATAATAGAAGAGATAATATATAAATTAAAGTCTGGAAAAGAAATACCCCTTGAGACCAGCTATTAGTATGTTTCTTTAATGCAATCCTAGGTCTATTAGGTGCCCATAAGAAATTTAACATTAGTGTATTCAGTTTCTTGATAGTTATTTTTGTAGGTGAAAGTATTATTGATTGTATTAAGTATAAAATCTTGGGGAATATTATCATTTTAATAATTGTAAGTCTCTCCTCCATAGTAAAAACATATTATTCCAGGTATTAAAAGATTTTGTATATTAAGAAAACAGGTATTATAGTTATTATATATAATAGATTTAATATCTTTAGATAGTATTATACCTAAATAAGTTATCTGACCTGAGTTGGGTACATATTTAGTAAAATCACTAATGAGAGTATTTTTCGTGTATATATAGGTAGTATTTTAGTTTTTCTTCATTGAATATTAAACCAGAAATACTTTTAAAATTCATCATTTTATCAAATAAAGACTGCATAGAAGAATTAGATCCTGCTGATGTAATTAGAACATCATCTGCAAAAAGTTGAATTTTTGATGTTGTATTTTCTTCTATTTCAAAACCCTCTATGTCAGTACTGTTTCTAATCAAATTAGCCCAAGGCTCCATTACTAAAGTGAATAATAGTGGAGAAAGTGGACATCCTTGCTTTGTACCTTTAAGAATGGGTATTTTTTGTGAAACATATGTTCCTACCTTAATATAAGCCAGCGTTCCTTTGTATAAATGCTCAATTAAATTTACAAATGCATCAGAGAAATTTGTTGCCTTCAGTAAGGTAAACAGATAGTCCCAACTTACTGAATCAAATGCTGAACCTATATCAAGACTAATAAGTGTTAAATCTTTCTTTTTCCTATTTGCAAAATCAATTAATGTTAAAGTTCTTCTTATATTATCAAAAGTATTTCTATTTACAATGAAGCCCGTCTGATCTATGTCTATAATGCCGGGAATGATTGTCTTCAATCTATCAGCAAAAATACTCATAAACATTTTATAATCAACATTAAGTAATGAGATGGGTCGATATGAAGAACATCTAGTTGGATCTTTATTAGGTTTTAAAATTGGTGAAATAAATGTATATTGCCAAGATGGGGGTTATTAACTCAGTTTGGGCCAGAATAAAACCTTATGTATTAATGAATATGTAGTTTTAGAAAGGATTTTATATATCTCTGGTATAATACCATCATTACCCGGTGCTTTGTTTGATTTAAGCTTATTTATTTGTGTAATAACTTCTGTATATGAAATACTCTTGTCCAATAGTTTAATCTGTTGTTTATTAAGCTTTTATTCATGTTTGGTTATAAACTCCTTTATTTTATCTTTAGGTTCCATGTTAATGTTGTTATGGTTAATCTTGTGAAAGTGATTTCTAAATTCATCCAGTATTTCTGGTATACTAGAAACATTCTTCTTTTCCTTAGAGAAAAGATTTCTTTGATATGGTTTTGTTTATTCAGTCTTTTGTTTTATTTTTAAGTCTATGTAAGTATTTGGGGCTTATTGAATAAGACAAAAACTTGTATTTCTCTAAAGTTATTTTAACTTTATGAGTTAAAATTTCTTTGTATTTCTCATTTAGTTTGTTTATTTCTTCAATAACTTTTTGTCCATAATATTTTCTTTATTATTATGTTTATAAGAGTCTAGTTTACTTTGAATATCTAACAATTCCTTATCCCAAGATTTCCTTTTGTTATTATACCATCTGATACTTTGTCCATATAGATATGATTTTAAGGCATCCCAAACATAGACAATGGAGACTTCAGGAGTATTATTTATGTCTAGAAAATGTTGTACTTCTGAAAGTATATATTCTTTATAGTCTTTAGCTGAGTTAAGTATGCTGGTATCCTTTTGATCTGAACATTATGAGTATTTTTTATCATGAATTCAAAAACAATTGAGTTAAGATCAGATATAGGACATGAAATGATTTTGGAATTAATTAAATCTGTTACCATCTGGTTAGAAATAAAGACCCTATCTATTTTTGAATAAGTTTTGTATCTGTTAGAAAAAAGGTGTATGGTAATGATTTTGACTCTATCTGATTATTAATATCATTCAAATGATAAGAATTAGCAAAATCATTTAAATGTTTTGCATTAGATGTAATTCTTCTTTTCTTTATAGTGGTAGTATCACTTTCATGTAGTATACAATTAAAATCACCAGCTAAAATAATATCCCCTATAGAGAATGATATGATCTTATCAATATGATGTTTCACTGTATTAATACCAATTCCAGGTATCCAGTATACATTAATTAAAGTGTAAGTCTTCCCATTAATTTGTATTGTAACCATACAAAACATTCCTTTGTCATCCTGATAAGACTTAATGGTTTTAGGGATGGGCATACTTTTATTCCATAAAATAGCCACTCCTCTTTTTCTGAGTGTGCTCTGAACTAACCAATACTGCATACTTATTAGTGGCTAGTTTATCAATATCTTTTTTCAAGAGATGGGCTTCTTGCAGGAAGACTAGATTGGCCTTGTGTAGATTAATGTATCTTATTAGGCTTGCCCTTTTACACGGATTATTCAATCCATTAATGTTTAAAGAAATTCCTTTTAAAGATGTCATTTGGCATTTTTAAAACTCAAGAATCTTATGATCGAAATAACAAATAACAAGATAAATAATGTTACATCTCCTCTTTTAGGTGTACCTTTAAATATAGCTGTATTTATTAAATCTCTTATGGGATTTTGTATAGGCTTCAATTTTGTTTGTAGTGACAATGAGTGTACAAAATATATTGTGGATGTCAAAACTATATACATATAACAATGAACAAGTGAAAATAATGTAAGGATTAAACCTTGCATCCCGCCTGAGTTGACAACTCCAACTTAGAGCAGTATTTACTACTCAAGTTAACCCCTTACCCTAAGCAGCAGTACCTCAGCTACCACCTTATCAATTTAATACTAGTTATATTTAACTGAGGTTAACAGTTTTCAATTCAATTATCTATCAAGACAAAACTACACATTTGGTAAAACAGCATCATATAAACTAAAATAAACTTTTTTTTTTTTTTTTTTTTTTTTAAACTGTTCATACTATTATATAGATCTATGTAATATATAACACTTGAATTCTAATAGCATTCAAATAATCTTAATGTTAGAAATCAAGAGGAGAGAAAATTATGTTCTAACATTCATTTAAATCAAAAACTTTGGCTAATATGATTCAGACATTACATGCATTAAGATGCATCTATTTTCTGTCATGTGAATTCTATCAACAGCTTCCAAAAAATCTTGAATTGTTTGTATATGAGCATTTACTTAAACTCATTATTGTCAACAGAGTAAAATATTGTATTCATAAAATTATTATAAATCATATTGCATAGTTATGCAGATTCTCAGAAACACCTGCGTTATTACCTAAAAAAAAAAAAAAAGCCATCACACACATAAACACAGACACGCACACACATATATACACACACACACACACACACACACACACACACACACACACACACACACACACACACACACACACACACACACACACACACATACATATACACATACACATATATACATAGATACACACACACACACACACACACACACACACACACACACACACACACACACATATATATATATATATATCTGATCTCACTGAGTTGTGTGTTAGAGCACTATCCTACTTGCTGTCCCTAGAATAAATCTGTCTGCTTTATACAAAATAATGCACAGCAAACACATATTAGTAACCAGATTTTACAATCATGCTAACCTACTGCTTTAAAATATATCACATGACATTTCTTCCAGAATAGAGTTATAAGATTATTTATGCTTGCCAATCAGATGAATTAAATGAGTTATAGTAAAGTATATGTTTGGGACACAAGTTTTTAACACAGATTATTATGCTACTGTTAAGTAGATTTTCAAAAACATTTAAATAAATGTTTCATTTTCTATGCCTTCTAAAATAAGATATTTACTTGCTACAAGAAACTACATCATCTAAACTCATCATAACTGACATATTTTATGAATAGAGTATTTTTCCTGAATCTGTGGTGTGTCAGTGTGATAACCTTGTCAATGTTTATACTAACTGCTTTCAGTTTCTCTGTGAAAATTCTGTGAGTGAAGCTTCTGAGGAAACTCATGGACACTATGCATGAGACAGCCCACATCCCAGATTGTCTCCCTTAACATTTTGGCGGGAAACTTATTAAAACTTGTGGCAAACATTCATTTTGTCAATAGAGCAAAATATTGTATTCATAGAAATTATTATAAATCACATTGGATAGTTATGCAGATTCTCAGAAAAAAAAAGCCATCACTCTCACACACACACACACACACATACATACACACACACACACACACACACATATATATATATATATATATATATATATATATATCTGATCTCACTGAGTTGTGTGTTAGTAGAGCACTATCCTACTTGCTGTCCCTAGAATAAATCTGTCTGCTTTATACAAAATAATGCACAGCAAACACATATTGGTAACCAGATTTTACAATCATGCTAACCTACTGCTTTAAAATATATCACATGACATTTCTTCCAGAATAGAGTTATAAGATTATTTATGTTTGTCAATCAGATGAATTAAATGAGTTATAGTAAAGTATATGTTTGGAACACAAATTTTTAACACAGATTATTATGCTGCTGTTAAGTAGATTTTCAAAAACATTTAAATAAATGTTTAATTTTTTATGCCTTCTAAAATAAGACATTTACTTACTACAAGAAACTACATCATTTAAACTCATTATAAGTGACATATTTTATGAACAGAGTATTTTTCCTGAATCTGTGGTGTGTCAGTGTGATAACCTTGTCAATGTTTATACTAACTGCTTTCAGTTTCTCTGTGAGAATTCTGTGATTTGAAGATTCTGAGGTAACTCAAGGACATTGTGCATAAGACAGCCCACATCCCAGATTGTCTATCTTAACATTTTGGCGGGAAACTTATTAAAAACTAGTGACAAACATTCATTTAGCAGTGTAAATGCATCTAAACATGACAGAACCTCCACAATGTATTCCACAGATCATCACAGCCTCTATGCAAGTGAAATTAAACTCAAAATTACCAACAAGCAATAAAACTCAGCATTCTTCTCCCAACTCAATTTTCATACAAATCCTATTATTCACTGTGCCCACACAGTCTAAAGCATTTCTATATATTAATAAAGAAAAGAAAAGAGAGTAGAAAATAAAAGGAGTGAGGCAGAAATAAAAAATGTAAGAGAAAGCTGTAAGAAGTATATACAATGGAATGTTACTTACTGTTTATATTAATAGAGTTAAAATAAAACATATTATTTACTCTTATTTAGTTCTGATTATTATTAGTTAAAGCATGACCGATTATTTACAAACAAGCATAAGCAGTATAATCAAGAAAGTATAATTAGAAATAGCATTTGAAGAACTTATAAACTTTTACAAGAAATAAATATGTTATTATTCTATTAATGATATTTTCATTACTGTTCTCTCCCTGCCCTCCCCACCCTTTACCCACTACATAATCTAAATAGAATGTCATTGTTTAAACAAAGAAAATAATAAAAGAAGGAAAAAAGGTAAAGATAAAAAATGTATCAAATTACTAACCTTACTTTTTTCTGAAAGTTATACAAATCGAGTCACAGCCTGCCATTAAATCCTCAGGCATTTTGACTGGTTATGAAACAAAACATTTCTTTGCACATAGAGAATAACTTTGATTAAATCTTTTCCAAAATATTTGTGGCTTTCTGGAAATGCAGGAACTATATTCAAAAAGATTAATAATGAACTAAAATGATGAGAGAGAAAAACATATAACAAATCATTTGTTTTTTAGTCTCTTCTTCTTCTCTGAAGTCTTCCAGGAAGCTTCAGTTGCCAATCTCTTTAATGAAGAACTAGCCCATTCCATTTCTTCTATTTTATCCAAAATCCTTTTTTCTTTGACAAACATTAAAGCAGAGTCTAAATCATTGAAGACCTTAGGACCATCAGGAAGGAAGATTTTAAGCTTGGCAGGAAACAGAAGGTATGTTTTAAACTGTGCTTTTTTAAGCTCCCTTATTAGTGGCAGAAAAACTTTTCTTTTAGCAATTACCATGGAAGAATAGTCATTGTCAAAACGCACAGTTGTCTCATTAAACTTAACAGGAGCTTTAGCCCAAGCAGATTTAAGAACCATCTCTTTATCAAAAGATGATAGAAATCTAACTATAACTGATCTAGGATAGTTTTGTTAGAGTTAGTATTAGCTATAGATCTATGTGCTCTTTCGATACCAAAAGAGAATGCTTCTGGTAAATCTAAAGTTTTAGGGAGCCATGTTGTTAAAAAAGAAGTAATATTGTTACCTTCAATATTTTCTGGCAGTCCAAAAATCCTAATGTTATTGCGCCTAGATCTATTTTCCAGGTCATCCAGCTTTGTTTGTAAATGTGTATTTTGTTTCAGCAGAAACTCAATGTTGATTTCCTGTTCTTGTATTTTATTTTCCATGTCATTCACAGCTTCTTCTATGCCTGTCATCTGGATCTTCTGTTGTTGCAGGTCCATATGTAACAAGTCTATTTGTTTTGTAGTTTTTCTATGAAAGTGTCTATTTTAGTATCCATTTTATCCATCTTAGCAGTAAGTTGCTGGACTATAATTATCAGAGACTGAAGTTCTTTCTTGATGCTGGAGTCTTGAGAATTTGTCTTACTGGAACTCATTTCGGACTGATAAACTGACAGGAAAATTTCCAAAGTAATTTCTGACAGGAATATTATTAAGATTTCCTTTCTTTTTTAGATATAGTTCAAGAACTATATAAAACAAACATATTTAGAAAGAAAATTACTTCAAGAATTAATTTTTTAAGTAATTAATTCCTGTCAATGTAATGAAATTGGTGGAGCTGAAGAAATCTGCTGCTATCCTGTGTTCATCCTTCCTATTCTTTGTTTTTGATGACATGATGTTATATGACAGAAATAATCCTGTGCCCAAAGCTCCCTTCTATACTCATCACCTTTCCTGTTGCAGACAGAACACTAAGGTGAGACCTTCAGCCTCCACAGAAGAATTTCAATGTAACAACAGTTTTAAGGTTTACTTTTTATTTTATTTATTTATTTTATTTTGCTTTTGTTTACTGGGTTTACCTGACTCAGTTTTGTCACAGACCCCTTTTCAGAAGAGGTCTGGAGAGAAAAGCTGCAACTTATTGCAAACATTTTTAAAAAGACAGACACTAAGTAATATTCATTAACAATTACACATTCATTTGCTAATTCCTGGCTCTATCTGAAACTTGGCTAAAACCGCATATTTCTAACACTGAAATACTGAAACAAATCTGTGGGTAACAAGTGGTCAAAAAGAACACCAAAAAACTGAAAACCACTTGAAGACAATATCTTGTGACAGCACTCAGATGGAAAATAGTCTTGAGATAAAAAATGCTTTAATGCGTCACACAGCAAAATAACAAAAGGCAGTAGATAAGCGCTTTCATCTGCGACCATCCAGACATTATCAAATCTGAAAGTGCTTCTCAACACCACTATTAAATAACCCATTCAATTAAACCACTAAATACATTTAAAGGAACCATGTCCATTTTAACAGTTCATAAAAATATATATAAACTGACGCTTAAAAATGTTTTCACAATTTAGCAGCTTTTTCAACTAAAATTGGCTTTAAAGACAAGTGGTCATTTAAGCCAGGAGGATGGCAAGCATTTAATCAAAGCTGCCATTTGAACTCACTTTTCTCTATTAAATTAGCCCAATTACCCCCCCTGACATTTTTCACAACCACTTCCAAAATGCCAAATTTGAAGCCAGAAAATGATGTGCATGTAAGAGAATGTTTATACAAAACGTTGTTAATATTTTGGGTGTTAATCGCATATAAATGTTCATAGACTCTCTTCTTCAGAGCCCTTTCCATCTTACTCACATAATAAGCTTTGCAACTTAAACAAACACACAAATAAACTAAACCACTTGTGTTGCAATTACCCACTACCAGTCTAACATTGTAAATAGGGTCTCCCAAAATGACTTATTTTGCATTCAACACATAATGACAATAATTACGCCTCCCACATGGTCTCGTGCCGTTGTCAATCTTCCTGTTAACTGAGTGCTCTAACAAGAATTTTAAATTGTCACCTACCTTAAAAGAAAAAGTATGGCCTAGGCCCAAAGTCTGAACTAGTTCATTGTTACACTACATGATCACCCAGTTCTTATGCAAAATATCTTTCACCTTGTTACCAAAAGAACCAAAATGGATAGACATGGAATTCAAAAAATCCGGAATGTCAGGTAAATTCCGGTCACTGAAAGAGGTACCATGACTAGTTCTTAAATTCATACAATCCTGACCCAACAAGGGTAGAAACTTGTAACCCCAACCTTCCAAAACCTCAATACTCATCTGTTGCACCAAATGGTTGGGGTATCCCCTTGCTGCGAACATCTGTGTCAATGTCCCAAATTCTCTTTTCAGGTTATCCATGGTTGAGCACATTCTAGCTCCCCTTATCATTTGTCCCTTGACTAGGTTCCTCTTAACATGGTACAGGTGTTGACTATTGACTTCCTAAATGCAGCCAAGGATTCCAAGAAAAAGTGCGTGTGACCTTAGCATTTCTCCTATTCTTTGTTTTTGATGACATGATGTTATATGACAGAAATAATCCTGTGCCCAAAGCTCCCTTCTATACTCATCACCTTTCCTGTTGCAGACAGAACACTAAGGTAAGACCTTCAGTCTCCACAGAAGGATTTCAATGTAACAACAGTTTTAAGGTTTACTTTTTATTTTATTTATTTATTTTATTTTGCTTTGTTTACTGGGTTTACCTGACTCAGTTTTGTCACAGACCCCTTTTCAGAGGAGGTCTGGATAGAAAAGCTGCAACTTATTGCAAACATTTTTAAAAAGACTGACACTAAGTAATATTCATTAACAATCACACATTCATTTTCTAATTCCTGTCCCTATCTGAAACTTGGCTAAAACCACATATTTCTAACACTGAAATACTACTTTCCCACTACAACATCTATCACCAAGATAGAAGCACCAAAAAAGGTGGAGGTGTTGCAATTATGTATTCTGAACACCTTAACCTATCCGCCCTGCCAATATCTTTGCCTAACTTTCAACCAGCTAAACTTTACTTCTAAATTGTCACCTCAACTGCCATAAGAAATTCTCCATTGCCTATATCTATATCCCACCTGAAAACAGCATTCCTATCCTTGAATCTATTCCAGCATGGATTTCTATTAATATCCCTTATGAGACCTTACTACTAAGCAATGTAAATATCAACTGGCAAAAACTATTCTCTACCTCTTTCTCCCTTCAAATCAACCTACATAGCTTCCATCAACTTATCACAATTCCTGCCAGCTTCAACAACAATACCCAAGGTTCATAGGTTCATAGGTTCATACTAGGCTATCTGCCCAAGGGCATTTACAAGCCTAGCCCATAGTTATGTGGCTTTCGCCACCCCTTTAGTTTGAAGAAAACTATGCCTATTATTTTGCTGTGCCTCTGTCAAGCAGTGACACTGAAGTAATCCCTGGGGTATATCTGCGATCTCCCATCCATTGGTCAAGATTCCTCTTGAACAAGGCCAGTGAGGTGCTCTGCCTCACATGTACTGGGATTTTGTTCCACAGCATAGGGAGTCTCTGGGTGATGAATCTGTCCCTCCAGCACGTTCTATTAATAACCGTGTCAAGGTTTAAGTCTCCCGCCCTTGTGGTTCTGAGGGATCTAGATTTTTTGAGGTGAAGCATATTCATCAAATCTGGGTTTGACATGGCCTTGTATGTCAGGCACAGGTCACCTCTGAGCAAGCGGTATGCGACTGAATAGAGCTGAAGTTCTTTCAGTCGGGCAGCATAAGACATATTTTTGAGACCCTTTATCCTTTTGGTGAGGAACTTTTGGGGCCTTTCCAGCTGCTGCAGGTGTCGGGTCAGATACATTCCGAATGGGGCATTGTACTCAATCATAGGTCTAATGAGTGATGAGTACAGGGGGACGATGACCTCCTTGATCTAGATGTGAATCCTTTCATGATCAGGTGGGCAATGTAGAAGGTCTTCCTAACTACTTTAGCAACGTGAGTGTCAAACGAAAGGTTACTGTCAACCTGGGTCCCCAGATCCCTGATAACTTCTTCTGTGCTCAGTGGATTACCACCTATATGGTAGCTAGGGGTAACCTTGTTTTTCCCGAAGGGTATGACTATGCATTTCTTGGCGTCTAACTTTAGGCCATGGCTCTGGCACCAGTTATCCATTTCTGTGAGGCCCTTCTGAAGGATATCTGTGTCAGATGTGTTTTCGACTATGGCTTCAGTTTGCAGTCATCTGCAAACTTTGTCAGCCATAACCCTCCTGTGTTTGCTTGTACTTCAGAAAAGTAGATGCCGAACAAGAGTGGACCCAGGACTGAGCCTTGTGGGACACCACTTGTGACCGGCTTTGAGTCTGACATGGCGCCAGCAACTCTGACCCTGTGGGTTCTGTCACTTAGCCAGTTTGCAACCCATCTTGTGATGTATGGGTTTACATTCAAGCTGATGAGTTTTTTGATGATACCTGAGTGAGGTATTGTGTCGAAGGCCTTTGCCAGGTCGATGTAGGCTGTATGGACTGCCTTACCCTCATCTATGGCCTTGGTGACTGTTTCGAAAAAGTCAACCAAGTTTAAAAGGCATGATCTGCCTTTGACAAAGCCAAACTGGGTTGGATCCAAAGTCTGCAAGTTCCCTATGTCTTTATTTATGAGTTCCATTATGATCCTTTCCATGGCTTTGCAGATAAGGTTTGTCAAGTTAATGGGACAGTAATTTCCAGGGTCGGTGGAGGCACCGCCCTTGTGAAGTGGGACCACAGTCGCCGTGCGCCACTCCTTGGGTACGTATCCTGAGGTGAGGCTAAGATTAAACAGCTGTCCTAACTGCGGGTTTAATTCCTCATTGAGTTTGTGGAGTACATAGCCGGGGACACCATCTGGTCCCATGGATGCTGTGTTTTTTGCCTTGGAGAGAGCAGTTCTCACCTGGTCGTTAGAGATGTTTGGGGGGCTACAATCCTCTGGTATAGATATCTCTCCTTTTGGGGGGGAGGGGGGGGAGAAGTTAGCACTGAACCTGTCAGCCAGTATGTTGACAATGTGTGTAGGTTCAGTAATCTTCACATCATTTTGAACTAATTCTGAGCATATCTGGGAGTTTCCTCCTAGGTTTCTAACATAGCTAAAGAAGGCCTTATGATTGTCTTTTGAGTACCACCTTAGACTGGATTCTTACTTCTGATCCCAACCTATGTCATGACCCTAGACCTCTGCCCAACTCCCTAAGTGACCACCTCCCTATCCAAGTCCAACATTACTCTTCCCAAATACCTAAATTCCACCATTTTAGAGAGTGTCACAAGCTTTCTTCTTTCAATCCTGAAACCTTCAATAAAAGGCTCACTTCATAAATGTGGGCTTCCTTAAGCATCTCCCTCTTAATGAAGCCATTTTACACTTTAATCACATTTTTCTTGATATACTTGACTCTTTAGCTCCTCTTAGAAATGTGAGAATAAAAGACAACTACTCACCTTGGCTCACCAAAAACACCCTATCTCTCATGAAAGAAAGAAATAAAAATTGGAAAAAAATGGCTAAAAACTAAATTGGCAACATTCCTACAAAATATAAAGAACTACGGACTCTAGCAAAAACAGCAATTAACAAAGACAAGAAAACTTACTTTTATAATCCTCAGTTTTCCCAAAAGTCTAACCCAAAAAAATTCTGCCATACCAGCAATAAAATCTTAAATGCAGGTCAACCTACCACCTCCAACTCCTACCTTAATAATTCTTACTTAATACCCACCTCATTGAATCTATTCAAAAACTTACTCAACCCTCCCAAAGCCATAACCACCGTCACACCACTCTCTATATATGCAATACAACCCCTTTCGCTCTTAAACCTGTCTCCAAAGCCTACATCAAGTCACTTCTACTAAAACTGAAACCTTGTTCTCCTTCTATGAATAATCTCCCTCCCCTCTTTCTTAAACTGTCTGCTCATTCCATAGATTATCCTATCTCTATCCTAATAAATAGACCTGTCCAAGAGTCTGCTGCCCCTGACATCTGGAAATCCCATTCCAAGCTACTTACTAAGCTTTCTGGCTTTAATCTCTCCACCTCTACTATTCACTGGTTCTCAAGCTAGCTATCAAATAGGCTCCAGGCTGTCAGATGGAAATCTGCTTGCTCTCCTTTCCTACGTATCCAAACTGGTGTCCCTCAAGGCTCGGTCCTTGGCCCCCTCCTATTCAACATCTTCATCAATCATCTTTACTCCTCCTGCAACACCTCCTCCCTCATACAGTACACTGATGACTCTACTCTTATCTCTTGTGCCAACAACATCTCTAAACTTCTTTCTATCACCCAAAACTCCTTCTCATCTGTGGAAAAATGGCTCACAGAGCATCAACTTATACTGAACCCCAAACAAACTAAGCTCCTAGTATTTCTCCCCAAAACTCTCCACCACCTTAAATCCACCTTTACTAATTTTTCGCTAGATAACACTCTCATCAAAGCTGAGCCCCACACTAAATTACTGGGTACAATAATCGATGACCAACTGAAATTCAACATCCATATCCAACACTGTATCAAAAAAACTAACATGAAACTGGGTCTTCTCTACAGGAATAAGAAATTTCTTGCTCCCAATTCCAAACTCACCATTGCCCAAGCCTGTCTCCTTCCATGTCTCCTCTACACCTCCCCTATCCTAACGCACCTCCAATCAAACCTTCTTTCTAAACTAGAACAAGCTTAGAATAACATAGCCAGATTCACCAGTAACCAACCTTATAAATCCCATCATTGCCTTGCCTTGAAACAGCTTCAATGGCTAGATTTCCCCAGCTCTTACTACTTGCCCAGCTGCAGCTGACACACTACTCAACAAACTGCTAGCCTGCCCATCTCTCTCTACCTTAGTATCCCCTTACACCACATCCCTGTCTCTTCATAGTCCTGACCAGCACCTTCTAGACATCTATAAACCCAACAAAACATATAGTAAACTCCTCTATAAACACTCTGTGACCCTTGTGTGGAATAGGCTACCACCTCACATTTGTAGCATCACTAGTTTCTGCTGCTTTAAAACTGAAGTCAAGCACTACTTTCTGAACTCAGATTTTTCTAAGCATTTGCTAATTCAATATAGACCCAAAAATACTTATGCATTAGCAGATGTTGAAGTTGAACTTTGAGCATTTGAAGTGGTGTATTAGTGGGTTTCTCAGACAGACAGTTGATCATGTAATTACTACTTAGAAATGTACAGAAATGGAGGTAAGAGATGGAACCAGGTAGGTTGGAAAATGTTAATATTGTAGTTAAGAGGTAAGGTGCACATGTTCATAGATAATTATATATATGACGATCATAAGGTTGATATTAGAAGTACTGAAGGTGCTCTGTGTCACTATCGATGTATATAACTGGGGATGCTCGCAAAACTATTCAGGTGTCAGTGAAGACTGGTTGTGGGTATAGGATTCTGAATGGAGAGAAATGCTTTGATGATATGACAAGCTGTGGATAACTAGCATTTATCCTGGAGCAAATCCACTGATTTAATAGGATTTGATAGGTGAAGTTTTAGTTGTGTTTTAAATGAATTTGCATTCTGAATTTTAGATAAATAGATGTTGTTCCAGAATTTAGCTACACTATTTGAATACACAGAATCACCTGCAGTATTACACAATTTGGCTCTAGTAATACGTGATTTTTCTCTAGATTGTAAAATTCTTTTGGGTGTAGTCTTATATTAAGTTGTTAAGGGCTTAGCAATTTTCTGGATTATACAAAAGCCTGTTTATTGTATTTATTTGAGAAAGAGTTACACAATGTTGTAGTTCTAACCTCTTTAATTCTATCACATTGGTGCATTCTATTATAGTTTATTGCCCGTTTGACAATTTTATTATAACATTCCTGTTGTTTGTACAGTTATGAGAACTGAAGGTTGGAGAAAATTGGGGCAGCATAGAGGAGTGATGGTAGTAAGAAAGATGAGGTTAAACATCTTCTAGCTTTGTCAGGGAGGTAGGTTTTTACTGGCTATTTTATTTCTCCTAGTCTTTTGATTTTCTAATACCATGACATGCATGGACCCGATTCCTAAGTGAAAGTATAATTAAAGTTCATGAAATTAGCATTGTTTCAATCTTTGATGTCACCAAAAGTACTCTTCTCAGCACCCACAATGTGCCCAGAAATGACTCCTGCAATTCACATAGAGTTACAAGTATCTGTAACATATCTAAATATGATTTAAATTATTTTTATAAAACCTGTTGCTCCTACTACTAATGGAACTGTCTGGATATCCTTCTTCCACATTACCCTCATTTCTGCCTGCAAATCCTGGTATTTTATGACTCTGTGAATCTCTGTACATAAGACACTGTAATCACTGAGTGCAGCAATTTCAATGTTCAGTGCTAATTTTGCCTTCTTTTCGTGGACTACTATATCTGGTTTTCTTGCTTCTATTTTTTGAACTGTTGGCAATAGGTGATCCAATATGATAGAAACTTCATCATTCTCTGTAATGCTTTGTGGCTCACATTTCCAATGATTCTCAGCTATTTCAGTATTATGATGTTTGCACGATCCCTAATGCAACAGTCTTACATTATTATCCCTTTCAGTATACAGTCCTTCTGCCATTAGAGTATCACACCCAGCAACAAGATGTGTGACTGTTTCCATTTCTGTTTTACCAAACGTCCATTTGTCTGTTTATTTGACATGTTCAATGGACTTTGTAAACCAATGCATACCTACTCCACTATCCTGGGCTGCCAATATTAACCTTTCGTCTTCTGGATTAAATTCACCTCTCCTTAACCATTCCTGAGTTAGATCTTGATCGACATAAGGTTGTTCCTGGAGTTTTCTGTACTTGCAACTGTATTTATGCATTTCCACATTTCTTGCCTTCTCATCTGCTCCTTCACCTTAGATACTTTCTTTTCTTTTGGCACATTCAGTTGCTGCCTGATTTTTTTTCTACTCCCGGTTTGATTTTCATTCCTGCTTGAAACCAAGATACTTCTGCTGAATTAAGCAGGGAAGCTATGTTAGACTTGTTCCTGTCATGTTTTACAAAGTTTTTGGATCTGGTGAGGTCAGCAGATATGTATGCAGTTACACAATTGCAGATGTAATTGTGTAATCAATTTTGAGGAGACCCATACCTCCTTCAGAATGGGGAATATATAATCGTGGTATACACTGATTTTTATAAATCATATGATAAGCATGCAACATTTTTCTTGTTTTCCCTGTCCAACTGATACAATACCTTTTGGGGCCAGACAGTCACCTGAAAAATGTAAATTTAAACAACAAAAGCAAATTAGTTTATAACTTGGACTTTGTTCCTTACAAAGTTTTATTCACATTTGTTAATGTTTTGTTGTTGATTATTCAGCAGTTCCCAAATATTAATAAACTCCTTCCTGCTCAAGTTCCTTTAAATAACATTCCTGTCTCAGAGTGATATTCTCTTGGCGCTCAGCTTTCTTGCTGTAAAGGTTGCTTTTGCACATTTATCAAGGCCAAATGACATTCTTATATCATCTGAGAAAGTTTTCACCACTTGTAGTTGTGCTTTCCATTCCACATCTAATGAACTATATAGTTTTAAATCATCCACAAGAAGAATATGAGAAGTCTTTACATTGTGTTGTTTTCTGGGAGCCAAATTGTACCCATGACCTAATCTGTTAAGTAGACAGCTTAATGGGTTAAGGGTAAGGCAAAAGAGTAGCAGTGACAAAGAGTCACCCTGGAATGTCCCCTTTGATTTTTTATTGCTGGGATAATCATTTATCTTTTATCATGGCTTAGCTGCAAAGTAGTTTGCCACTGTTTCATTATCACTGTAATGTAATCAAACAAAGTAGTATGCATCTTAAACATTTGTAAGTACTCTTTTACCCATTAATGTGGGAATGCTGTCAAATGATTATTTGTAGTCTATCTATGCCATACTTGGATTCTTCCCCTTTCGACAATTCTCTGTTATAATTTTAACAACAAATGCTCCTTTTTTCCATATGAATTTCTTTTGTTACCCTTTTGTTTGCTTGCCATGATTGAGTTTTCTTCTAAATGACTATAAACTCTGTCAGCAACAGTTCCAGTGTATAGTTTATACATCGTCAGAAGGCAAGTTATTGGCCTATAGTTTTTAGGAGTATCATTTTCATGCTGTTAACTAGGCTGGCATCTATTCAGAGTGCACATATAAATAGTTTTTACTCAGGGTTAAATCTTCACATAAAGCTGTTAATACTTTTAATCAGAAATTAGGTATTGCATCTGGGCATGGAGTTTTCCAGTTAAGAGCTTTTCTTAATTTTGTTTCAATTTTTCTGGCCACTACTTCATCCTGTTTCATGCCCTGTACATTTGAATTTCTTATTCTTTCTTTTACTTCTATTCCTTCAGCTTTTTTGTTATGTTCCACTGTATCTTCATAAATATTTCCTGCAAAAGTGTCTATTCTTTTTTGATTGCGTTTCTATTCCTTTTGCCTTGTTTTCAAGTTCTTTATAAAACATTTTTGGATCATCAGTTATTTGCTTATTTTGTACTTTTCCTTTATATTTATCTGCATATCTTCTAAGTTTTCCTGCCTGTGCTGATATCTTTAGTTTATTATTTGCAGTAATATACTTTAGATCCTTCTATCACATCTATCTTTCTGAGTATTTCTGTTGATCTATTCCCACTTCTGCACTCTTCTAAAGGTGACACTTCTTGTCTTAATTGCTTTATATTTTTGCAAAACAACACAGCAGAAAGATGAAAAATCCACAACCGGCCACAGTAAAAAACTTTAATAAAAAAGCACACTAAACACTTTGCCGCCTTGGCACACAGCCTTCCAGGAATATTACTCCTGGAAGCCTCTGTGCTGAGGTGCCAGAGTGTTTAGTGTGCATTATTATATTTTTCTCTATTTGATTCTTCCAGGATTGCATTTGATTTCTCCCTTTCATTTCCTTTACTGCCCTGTATTTTTGTGGTAAGACGTTATCTGCTGTTGATTTAGCTTCACAGTAATGTATCCTATTTACTTCTGCTATACTGCACACATTTCTATGAACAGTCTTGATTACTGTGTTCATTTGTTTTATCAGACTTCTAACATTTTGGGTCTTATTGACTTTCTGTAATCTCTTTCCTTCACTGATCTTAATATGCCTTTCCATCTCTATTAAACCAAGCAACTCTTCCCTTATATCATTTTCTTCTAAACTAAGGGCACATTCTTTGTTCTCCATTTCCAGAACATCTTCTTGTGACATTCTCTTCAGCTTCATCCTGTGCCATCCATTGCTCTTTCATATGGGAACTCACTGATCTGTCAATCCACACATTGACTGCAACAGAGTTACTACAGTTCCCTGTTCCTTCCATTGTTGTGCAACTCTAACTGAACTTTTGTAATGGTTTCCTACTGAAGACTCCAAAGTATCTTCCTATGGCAGCTGATTAGATGCTTCTCACACCACTTGTTTCTCCCTAATTTGTGGACTCATTTTTCTATCCTGCTGTGATGTTATCAGGGTTAGATTTTCCACACTAAATCCTTCACTTTGCAGGTAATCCATAACTTCAGTTTCTATTCCATTAACGTCTCCTTTACTAATACTGTTTTTACTTTCCCCTTTGTTTTCTTATTTTTATTGATGTAAAATTTTCCATATCCAGATGCCTTTGCCTGTATTTCTATTCAAGTATTTTGGTGCTGCTTTGTTGTATTGATTTTGCTTTCTCCTTTGCATAAATATTGCACCACCCATTAGATCTCTTTTTCTTTCTCATAGACATATTTTTTCCTTCAGATGTCTCCTGCTCTTCCTATTTCTCCTTATTTTGGGAACTTGTTCCATCATGCTGTGATATAACTTGTGTTAGACTTTCTACACTAAATCCTTCTCTTCACAGGTATTTCACACCTTCAGCTTCTATTTCTTTAACTTCTACTTTGCTAATCTTCTGTTTTATGTTCCCCTTCATTATCTTATTTTTTTGTATTTTGAAATTTTCCATATCTAGATGCCCTTGCCTATATTTCTCTTGAAATTCCTTTGGAGCTGTTTTTTTTTTTTTTTCATTGATTAATTTGTTTTTTTTTTTCTTTTACATAAATATTGTACCATATCAGATCTCTCTTTATTTCCCATGTCCATGTTTCTTTTTTATACCTTTCAAAAATCTCTAGATTTTGTTCTTTATAGTTTTGCACTAACTTGGTCACTGCTTTTTTCCAAGCAGCACAAGGTTTCTTGCTCTATATAATCTTTTTCATGAATCTGTTGTATTAATGAACACAAATTTGCATTTGAAGCTTTTGACAGTTTTTCTTGAGCAAGTATTTTTCTTTTCTCTATTTTATATCTTAATCTTTTTTGTATATCTTTTGCCTGGAAATTATTATGATGCATAATTTCTTTCTTATCCTCAACAGTCCATTCTAACATCTTTATGGCTCTTTTTTGGCCTGTCAGTTTTTGTGTGTTTTTTGTGGACTATTAATTTCTTCTACAACAGAGGGGGCAACCTCTCCCTGTACCTATCCTAACCCCATTGTAGGAATGTTGGCATGTCTTCTGGAGCATTTCTCCCCGGGCTTCCGCTGAAAACAGGCTCTGTGTAACCTAATCGGACTTTCCCGGTCAACAAATGTTAAATAAATAAATAAAAATAAAAAAATGTCTTGAGAATTCTACACTGTCATTTTTCCAGCCTGGACACCAGTGCACCTACCAGGATTGAGCATTTTTTTATCCTGAGACTTGTGCACCCAGCTGTTTCTTTTTATTTTTTAACCTACGTCTGTCCATGATACATAGACTGCATTTTAGTCTTGTCTTGGTGAAAACTGGTAAAAATAGGGTCCACCTAGTGAAGGTACTAACCAAGACTTGAGGATGAATTCAGTTCCAGCAATACTACTCTCTTTTGTGCACTGGTTTTATCATTTCTCCATTCAGATGACTAATTCTATATAATATACCTAACATTATATGAGCTTTTTAATCACATAATGGTTGAGTTTCAGCTTGTCATCTGCTAGTAGATACAATAGTGAATACTGTTGTTTTAGCAGATATATGTTTTGGGGTAAAGAGCAGTATTTCTTTTTAGGGTTTAATAGTAGTTGTACATTATTTAGCTATGTTTTAATTGATAAAAAGGAGTGCTGTGTAAGGTCTTGGAATTTAGAGAAAGATTTGGTAGAGCAGGTAAGTGTTGCATACTCAGCATACTGAACCAGGGTAGCATTTTTTTTGCAATAGTATACAGGTCATTGATGAATATGTTTAAAAGTATGAAGCCTAGTATAAATCCTTGTACAACCCCAACAGTTACAGGCAAGAAGGCAGAGAAATTCTTTTTCCATGTTACTGCTTGCACTCTGTTAGAGAGGTAGCTATGGAACTAGTGCAATGAAGAGTTGGATCAGAGTTTATGTAAGAGTTTCTGGTGGGATACTGTATCAAAAGCTTTTGGTAAGCCTAGGAAGATGGGGAGATTAGGCTTCTGGCATTTTTATGGGAGTTGACAGTATTGACAAAATTCAACAAAGTAGTAGTTACGTTGTGA
This sequence comes from Protopterus annectens, assembly GCF_019279795.1. NCBI lineage: Eukaryota > Metazoa > Chordata > Ceratodontiformes > Protopteridae > Protopterus > Protopterus annectens. The sequence goes on along the minus strand of NC_056737.1, from coordinate 45,680,708 downwards.
TGAGGATGGAAGCCATGTTGGATTGAAAACAGAAGCTTGTTAACTATTAGATAATTGAAAATTGCATATGAATACATTTTTTTTTAAATTTTTGATAGGCTAAATAAAAATAGCAGCTGGCCTATAGCTTGAAAGATTTGTATTGACTCCACCCTTCTGCAGTAGAATAATGAATAATTTTTTTCATAACAAGATGACTATATTTTCAAATGTAAATTGATTTATTAGAATTGAAGATGGACATAAAATAGCCTCAGCTGCTATTTTAAGATATTCTCCAGGTAGTCTGGGGTAGTTGTAGCAGGCTTTAATTGTTGAGGTATTTTGATGGTATATCTGAGAACTGGGTGGAAGGAGAATTTATTTGACTGAGTAGGGACATCAAAGCTTGATTAGTCACCTAGATGATTAATGACTGTACTGTCTGTATAAAGTGGGTATTTAATTGATTGGCAGTGGTATCATTTTGTTTCTGTGTGTTTGATGTTGGCTGTATAGCTTATCCTAGATTTAACTGTGTACTGACTGAGGCCCAGAGCAGTTTTGAATTTATTAATGTGTATAAGTAATAGACTTTCTTATGTTTGGTGGAAAGTTGTTTTGTTAGGTTTCTTTAGTTGTCGATATGCTAGTAAAGTAAGAGCTGTTTTATTTTTTGTCCAAACTTTCCATGCTTTGCTTCTTTGTTTCATGATTTTTTTAGCTACTAGGAATAGCCATGGGGCAGGGTTGTCTTTGAATGCTTTTATCCTGGGGTTGGGGTGGGGGCAGAGGCTAGTGTGTTTGAAACACCAGCATCATCTATGGAGAGAGTAATTAGTGACTCCCAGTTAAGAAGATGTAGTGAGTTAACAAAAATGTCTTCATGAAAAGTAGTAAGTTTTCTGGTTTACATTCACAAGATCATGATCGCTGTTTGCAATGCTCTAAAGTGCAAAAGTATAATGGCAAAATTTCTAAATGTCCAAAAAAAAGAATTGTGAATAACCAGCATGCATGCCATCAGTGCATGGCACATTCCCCTAAATTGGCATTAGAAGCAGGGATCTAGGGACCCAAGACCTTTTACTCCTCTCCCTCACTGGGAGTATATTTAGAGTAAGACAATTAAAATCCTTCTATGTGGGGAACCTAGCTACAAAGGGTGGGGGGCTAGTCCAAAGGTTACTGTATGTTTCTACTCATCACCTTACAAAACACCTGCAACAGCTGGAAAGACCACAGAAGTACCTCACCAAGAGGATTACTGGCCTCAAACAGATGCCCTATGCAGCCCGACTGAAGAAACTCCAGCTGTACTCAATTGCATACCACCTACTCAGAGGTGTGATCTCTGCCTGACATACAAAGCCATGTCAAACCCAGAATTGATGGACATGCTCAACCTAAACAAATCCCCGAGAGCCACAAGGTCTAGGGATCTAAACCTCAACATAATAATAAACAGGATGTGCTGGGGGGATAGATTCCTGTCCCAGAGACTCCCCATGCTTTGGAACAGGATTCCAATCTACATTAGGCAGAGCCCCTCACTAACACTCTTCAAGAGAAACCTTGACAAGTGGATGGGAAACAGAAAATTTACCCTGGGGATTACTGCAGTAGCTCTGCTAGACAGAGGCAGAGGGAACTAATGGCTCTGCTGGACAGAGGCACAGGGAACTAATCTAAGGGGGCAGCGAAAGCCAACACATTCTGGCTAGGCTTACATGTGCCCTCAGGCAGATAGCCTAGTACTTACCTATGAACATATGAACCTATGCAATCAGCAATAATGCTTGGTTTGACTTTCAATGTTGTTTTCTTCCTACATTGAGGTGAGGTAGTACAATCTGTTTTTCAAAGCAGTGCATGGGAAGTTCAGAGGAGGCATTAAAGACAATGGACAGCACTTTATAATTCTGAGGAACAGGATGTTTGCAATGCTTTAGAGTGGACAGGGACATTATAAGGACTTTGATGAGCTTGTATTGCCCCAAGCATGAAGAGGAGGCATGATTAACTAGCCTATTTATTTGGATGTAACAGTATGTATAGCACTCATCATACTTGCTACAGGGACCTCTCAGAGACAGACTGGAGACATGACGGGTATCTCTCAGGCTTCTGCAGTTCCTTGATGTTATCTGCACTATGTGGATGTGCGCATCTAATTCCCATTGTCCCAACAGGGCAGGGCCATTACCATGCATGCGTTCTAAGGTCTGGCATGCTCCCTGAGGTGTTTTTTTGTGATATTTATTTGTTTATTTATTTAAAAGTGTTTATTTATTTAAATTTGTTTACTGGGGTAGAACACTGATCAAACAGTGACCAATTGCAGGCTCATTCTGGATTACATAACAATGGTGTACATTTATGAGTAAGTTTAGACAATCTGACAAACAATATATAGAGTGAAAAACCTAACAAAACAAATATATATATATATATATATATATATATATATATATATATGCAATTACATAACTGGAATAGGAAAGGGAGAATAGCGTTAAAGTAGGAGAAGTAAAACTTCTGGAGGTATGGGTTGTTCTTGCTAGGTTAGGAAAGCTAACAGAGACCTGTAAGATGAAACAGGAGATTTGATTCTCTGTAGTAGTTTTAGACCAGTTGTGATGTGGTAAGTTGAATCACAGTTTGGATGAGTGAGTTAATTAAGTGGATCAGGTATATGGGAGATAAAGGTACTATGCAGTTCTAGATATCAGTTTATGTGACATGCCCTTTAAAATTAACAGTTGCATTCAAACTGTTTCATTAAATATTGTTTGAAATGTGGCATGATCAAGGAGTACTTTGTGTAGCCAGTTAAGTGATTGCCATAGTTTTGGGCCCAGTACAGAGAAGCAATGGCTAGTAGAGTGCAGTTTAACTGAAGGAGATTGCAGGGAGGGGTAAGATCTGGCTTGGATTGTTAAGTCTGAGAGGCAGTAAAAAGTCTGGAAGAAAAAAGGGACAAGGTGTCAAGTTTGAGTATTTTGAAGACTAAGACACCACACAAATAAGAAGATTTGATCTGATCTGTACTGGAAGTCACTTAGTCATTGAAAGAGTAAGGCAAAAATGGTGTTCATTCCATGATGAGTTAGCTATTAATTTACATACTTCATTGGAGATGGTCTGAAGGATGGCATGGTTTTGACAGAAGCCAACGTAGAAAAGGGGAGGACATACTCAAGTTGCATTTCCTATAGCAGCCTTTGCTGGATTTGAGAAGAACTCAGATATTTTGCTAGCCCAGAAGAGTTTTCTAGCCCCAGTACAGTACACCCACAAGGGTATTAGGGCCCACATAAACCATATGGAGAAAGGTAATGTAATAACAAGGTTTACAATTCCATCAATGGCCAAGTAGTGTCCGATGCGTATGGCTGTTTCACCAATGTATTGGCCTGGTATCCTAGTAACACCCATGTTCCCCCATAGGGCACACAAGATCATATATGTAATGCATATGGCTATTTCATCAATGTATTGGCCAAGTATCCTGGTAATACCCATGTTCCCTCATAGGGCATACACATGCTCACTGTACTACTACTTCCTGCATAGCAGGATACTACATGAACTCTTTCTTGGTAATGATAAGGGTACAGTAAAGACGTCTATGGCACCAGAGTTACTTTTCTATATACTGAATAACGTTTAATGACTAACCATCCCATCTTCATGTGTCATCTCCTGCTTATGTTTTTCAATTGATGCTGGATACCCGCTCAAGCTGTGGATAATGGCACTAGTCCATAATCCACAGGAAACTGCAGAATAATGCTATAATACCATCCTGCCCCAACACAGGTAATCATTAAGTGAGTGCTAATCCTGATTAAAACCCATTTCTGCCTAGACACATCTCTGGGACCTTTTATTATGCTTGTTACATTCTGTATAATAAGATTTTGCATTAGTCTGCTGTGCTACTGCAACAACAAGCAACCAATGAAACACCTAGTCAAGGTGCGGCTCACTCTATTGTTTATTGCATGACTGAAGATAGCAGTAAAAGGCAATCAATGGCAGAAGCACAGCACTTCCCTCAGGCAGGCTAGTGCATGTTACTGCACAATGCAGACAATGAGATGGCATCTAGTCCACAACTATGGGGTATAATATGTCACAGTATTATAAAACCACAACGATAACTTGGTGCATGCTGTGTTACCTGTAGGCTTTGCTGAGTAGTGTGTGGCCAAATATGGGTCATGATATTCCCTATGTTACAGTGTAAAGTCACAAGGATAAACATGGTGCATATTCACTATGTCACCGTATACAGTCACAATGTTAACTTGGTGCAGTCTGTGTTGCCAGTAGGCTTTGTTGAGTAGTGCATGGGCCAGCTATGTGTCATGATAATTACTATGTCACAGTGTAAAGTCACAAGTTAAACTTGGTCCATATTCACTATGTCACTGTATCAAGTCACAAAGATAACTTGGTGCATGCTGTGTTGCCTGTAGGCTTTACTGAGTAGTACATGGCCAGATATGGGTCATGATATTTCCCACGTGAAAGTGTAAAGTGACAAAGATAACTTGGTACATGCTGTGTTACCTGCAGGCTTTGCAGAGTAGTACATGGCCAGCTATGTGTCATGATATTTAGTATATCACAGTATAAAGCCACAAAGATAAACATGGTGCATACTCACTATATTATCATGTAAATTCACAAGGATAACTTGGTGCATGCTGTGTTACCTGTAGTCTTTGCTGAGTAATGCATAGCCAGCTATGGGTTATGATATTCCCTAGTCACAGTGTAAAGTCAGAAAGATAAACTTCATGCATATTCACTATGTCAGTGTAAATTCACAAAGATAAACTTGGTGCATATTCAGTATGGCATAGTGTAAAGTCACAAAGATAAACTTTGTACATATTCACTATGCCACTGTGTAAAGTCACAAAGATAATTTGGTGCATGTTGTATTACCTGTAGGCTTTGCTGAGTAGTGCATGGCCAGCTTGGGTCATGATATTAACCATTTCACACTGTGAAGCCACAAACATATTCTTGGTGCATATTCACTATGTCACCATGTAAAGTCACAAAGATACCTTGGTGCATGCTGTATTACCTGTAGGCTTTACTGAGCAGTGCATAACCAGCTGTGGGTCACGACATTCACTATGTGAATGGTGTAAAGTCATAAAGATAAACTTCATTCATATTCACTGTGTCACCGTGTAGTCACAAAGATACACTGGTGCATAGTCATTAAGTAGCAGTGTAAAGTTACAAAGATAAACTTGGCACAGATTCACAATGCCACTGTGTAGAGTCACAAAGATAAATTGGCACATGTTGTGTTTCCTTTAGGCTTTGCTGAGTAGTGCATGGTCAGCTATGCATCACAATATTTACAATGTCACAGTGTAAAATCTAAAGATAAATTTGGTGTATATTCACTATGACACCATGTAACTTCACAAGGATGACTTGGTGTATTCTGTGTTAACTGTAGGCATTGCTGAGTAGTGTATGGCCAGCAATGGGTCATGATATTTACCGTGTCACAGTGTAAAGTCACAAAGACAAACTTGGTGCATATTCACTATGCCACCGTATAAAGTCACAAGGATAACTTGGTGCATGCTGAATTACGTGTATGGTTTACTGAGTAGTTTATGGCCAGCTATGGGTCATGATATTTACTATGTCACAGTGTAAAGTCACAAGTATAAACTTGGTGCATATTCACTGTGACATCATGTAAAGTCACAAGGATAACTTGGTGCATGCTGTTTTAACTATAAGCTTTACTGAGTAGTGCATGGCCAGCTATGGGTCATGCTATTTCCTATGTCACAGTGTAATATCACAGAGACAAACTTGGTGCATATTTACTATGTCACCATTTTAATTCACAAAAGATAACTTAGAGCATGCTGTGTTAACTGTAGGGTTTCCTGAGTACTGCATGGTCAGCTATGGGTCATGATATTTGCTATGTAATGGTGTAAGATCACAAAGATAAACTTGGTTCATAATCACTATGTCACCATGTAATATCACAAAGATAAATTGGTGCATGCTGTGTTACATGTAGGCTTGGCTGAGTAGTACATGGTGAGTTATAGGTCATGATATTATATCACAGTGTAAAGTCACAAAGATAACTTTGGTGCATATTAATTATACCATTGCTTAAAATCACAAAGATAACTTGGTCCATGCTGTGTTACCTGAGGCTTTGCTGAATAGTACGTGGCCAGCTATGGGTCATGATATTCCCTGTGTCACATTGCAAAGTCACAAAGACAAACTTTGTGCATATTCACTATGTTACTATATAAAACTACAAAGATAACTTGGTGCATGCAGTGCTACATGCATGCTTTGCTGAGTAGTGATGGGCCAGCTATGGGTCATGTTATTCACAATGTCACAGTGTAAAGTCACAAAGATAACTTGCTGCATGCTCTGTTACATGTAGGCATTGCTGAGTAGCACACAGTGAGTTATGGATCATGATATTTACTATGTCACAGTGTAAAGTCAAAAAGATAAACTTAGCACATATTCACTATGTCACCATGTAAATTCACAAAGATAACTTTGTGCATGCTGTGTTACCTGCAGGCTTTCCTACGTAGTGCATATGCAGCTATGGGTCATGGTATTCACTATGTCACAGTGTAAAGTAACTAAGAGAAACTTATTATTATATTCGCTATGTTAAAGTATAAAGTCACAAAAATAAACTTGGTATATATTCACTATGTTACTATGTCACTGTGTAAAGTCGCAAAGATAAATTTGGTGCATATTTACTATGTTGCCATGTAAAGTCACAAAGTGCATGCTGTGCTACCGCAGGCCTTGCTGAGTAGTACACAGTGAGCTATGGGTCATGATATTCACTATGTCACAGTGTAAATTCACAAAGATAAACCTGGTGTGTATTCATTATGTCAGGGTGTAAAGTCACAAATATAAACTTTGTACATATTCACTGTGTAAAGTCACAAATGTAACTTGGTGCATGTTAAGTTACCTGTAGGCTTTGCTGAGTAGTGCATGGCCAGCTATGAGTCATGATATTTAGTAGGTCACAGTATAAAGTCAAAAGCATAAACTTGGTGAATATTTTCACTATGTCACTATGTAAATACAAAAAGATAAATTGGTGCATACTGTGTTAGCTGTAGGCTTTCAGAGTAGGGCATGACCAGCTATGGGTTATTATATTTACTGTGTCACAGTGTAAAGTCACAAAGATAAACTGCTGCATAGTCATTAAGTTACAGTGCAAAGTTACAAAGATAAACTTGATACATATTCGCAATGTCACTGTACAGAGTCACAAAGATAACTTGGTACATGTTGTATTTCCTTTAGGCTTTGCTGAGTACTGCATGGCCAACTAAGTGTCACGATATTTACAATTCCACAATGTGAAGTCCAAAGATAAATTTGGTGCATACTGTGTTAGCTGTAGGCTTTCCTAGTAGGGCGTGGACAGCTATGAGTTATTATATTTACTATGACACAGTGTAAAGTCGCAAAGATAAATTTGGTGCATATTTACTATGTTGCCATGTAAAGTCACAAAGTGCATGCTGTGCTACCTGCAGGCCTTGCTGAGTAGTACACGGTGAGCTATGGGTCATGATATTCACTATGTCACAGTGTAAATTCACAAAGATAAACCTGGTGCGTATTCATTATGTCAGGGTGTAAAGTCACAAATATAAACTTTGTACATATTCACTGTGTAAAGTCACAAATGTAACTTGGTGCATGTTAAGTTACCTGTAGGCTTTGCTGAGTAGTGCATGGCCAGCTATGAGTCATGATATTTAGTAGGTCACAGTATAAAGTCAAAAGCATAAACTTGGTGAATATTTTCACTATGTCACTATGTAAATACAAAAAGATAAATTGGTGCATACTGTGTTAGCCGTAGGCTTTCAGAGTAGGGCATGACCAGCTATGGGTTATTATATTTACTGTGTCACAGTGTAAAGTCACAAAGATAAACTGCTGCATAGTCATTAAGTTACAGTGCAAAGTTACAAAGATAAACTTGATACATATTCGCAATGTCACTGTACAGAGTCACAAAGATAACTTGGTACATGTTGTGTTTCCTTTAGGCTTTGCTGAGTACTGCATGGCCAGCTAAGTGTCACGATATTTACAATGTCACAATGTGAAGTCCAAAGATAAATTTGGTGCATACTGTGTTAGCTGTAGGCTTTCTGAGTAGGGCGTGGTCGGCTATGAGTTATTATATTTACTATGACACAGTGTAAAGTCACAAAGATAAATTTGGTGCATATTCACTATGTCACCATGTAAAGTCACAAAGATATCTTGGTTCATACTGTATTACCTCTGGGTTTTGCTGAGTAATGCATGACTAGCTATGGGTCATGATATTCACTACATCATCATGTAAAGTCGCAAATACAAACTTGGTTCACATTCACTAGTCACTGTCTAAAGTTACAAAGATAACTTGGTGCATGCTGTGAAACCTGTAGGCTTTGCTTGAGTAGTACATGGTGAGTCATGTGTCATAATATTCACTATGTCACAGTGCAAAGTCAAAAGATAAACTTGGTGCATAATTGCTATGTCACCATGTAAAGTCACAAAGACAACTGCGCATGCTGTGTTACCAGTAGGCTTTGCTGAGTAGTGCATGACCTGCTATGGGTCATGATATTCACTATGTCACAGTGTAAATTTACTCAGATAAACTTGGTGCATATTTACTATGTTAAAGTGTAAAGTCACAAAGATAAAATTGGTACATATTCACAACGTCACTGTGTAAAGTCACAAAGATAACTTAGTGCATGCTGTGCTTCCTTTAGGCTTTGCTAAGTAGTACATGGCGAACTATGGCTCATGCTATTTACTATGTCACAATGTAAACTCACAACGATAAACCTGATGCATATTCACTCTGTCACCATCTAAATACACAAAGATAAGTTGGTGAATGCTGTATTAGTATTACCTCTAGGCTTTGCTGAGCAATGCATGGCCACCTATGGGTCATGATATTCACTATGTCACAATTGAAAGTCAGAAAGATAAACACTTAGTGTATATTCACTATGTGGCCATGTAAAGTCACAAAGATAACTTGGTGCATGCTGTGTTACATTTAGGCTTTGCTGAGCAGTACACAGTAAGTTATGGGCCATGATGGGCCTGAAGCAACTGTCTCTTGATGAAGCTATGCAGTACTTTAACTCAGCTTTCTTAGAAATCTTAAACTATCGTGCACCCTCCAGAATCATAAGAATAAAAGCAAATTATGCTCCATGGCTAATTAAAGAATCTAAAACTACAATGAAAGATAGGGATAAGGACTGGATACAATTCCACAAAAACAAACCCACTACTATGAGACAAATCTATTTAGAACTCCATAACAAAGCTAAAAAACAAATTAAACTTGACAAAACTAACTACTACAAAAACATGCAAGAAAAATATGTTCACAACCCTCAAAGATTCTGGGCCACAATAAAAACTATACTCCAGCCAGGAAAAGCCTCAACTACAACCCATGGGTTAGTAAACAACCATGATAACATTCCCACACAATTCAACAAATACTTTACTGAAACAGTCCAAACCCTTTCCAATGCCCAAAATAATCCTAATACCCCCAGACCAGCAACTGCCCAAACCTACCCCAACTCACAAAATAATACCTCCAACTTTTCCCTGCACCCTGTGTCTACCAATGTTACTTCTAAACTCCTTTGTAAAGTTAAACCAACCATTCTGGCTGCTGCTAACCTACCAGCAGATTTCCTTCAGATAGCTGCAGAAGCTATAACCTGTCCTGTTGCTATTCTCATTAATAGGTCTCTATCAGAGTGCAGGGTGCCTGCCTCATGGAAAACATCACATATTATACCACTACACAAAGGAGGTAACTCCTTAGAACTCAACAACTACTGTCCAGTCACTATTCTATCACCCTTATCTAAAATATTAGAAAGAGTTGTTCACACTCAACTAATGCAGTACTTCCAAAAAAACAACCTGCTATCTAAAGCACAGCCTGGGTTTCAACCCCCCCCCCCCATAACACCACCACAGCACTACTGACTTTTACTAACATAGTTAACCACTACAAAAACAAGGGCCTATTTGTATCACCCATATTCTTAGACTTATCAAAAGATTTTTACATGGTTAACCACAATATGCTTCTTCAAACTCTATCTACCCTAAACATTAGCTCCTCCTCTATCTCATGGTTCAACAGCTACTTATCAGTCCAGCAACAAGCAGTCATATGTCAAATCCAATTGTGCCCTTTGTTACCAGTATCTTTAGGAGTCCTTCAAGGCTCCATCCTTGGCCCATTGCTGTTCTCTCTATTTACCAACCAGCTCTCTTCCTTCACACTCACTCTCTCAGTAGTACAATATGCTGATGACACCACCCTTATATGTGCCACACCCACAATAAAAGAACTTCATACCCTAACCCAAAACAACTTTACTCTAGCCGAAACATGGGTCACTGACACCAAACTTATTTTTAATCCCAAAAAAAACAAAACATTCTCTTTAGCCCAGGTAGGTCCCCCCCTTTAAACAATAATTTTAGCATAAGTTCCAAAGATAATATCCAAATCACTCCAACCACACACACAAAACTACTAGGTGCAGAAACTGACAGCAACCTAAGATTCAACATCCGCATAACACAAACCATCAAGAAGGTAAACAAAAAGCTTGGACTCCTCTACAGGAACAAACAGTTTATCACTAGACATACAAAAGACACAATATCAAGGACTCATCTCTTATCCATCCTCCTCTACGCCTCCCCAATTCTGAGTAATCTCCGCCAGACTGATTTAAACAAAATTGAATATTTTTATAACAAGATTGCCAAGTTCACTACAGAAACCTCATATTGGTCCCATCACTGTCTATCCCTTAAACAACTTAACTGGCTTGAGCTGCCTCACCTACTGCTACTCAGTCAATTGCCAGTTGCACACAAGTTATACTACCTTCCTGATAAAACCCCTGCATCCAGCAACTAATTCAAACCTACACTTCCACTAGAACCTTAAGAGCTAGTAACCAGAACCTCGTAAATGTCATCAAATATAAGAATGATGCTGGTAAGTTTCTCTTTGTTTGCACTATTGCAAGAATCTGTTATACACTACCAAGCCACATAACTTCTAATAGCTCTACTGTACAATTAAAAAAACTCCTAAAAACCCACTATTCAAACAACTGGCTATGTTCCTGTTACTTCCCAGGTTAATACATACCAATGCATCATAAGGAGGATACTGTCATGTGATAGCAGTTCCCCTGGCAAGGCTGGTATACTAATCATACCTCAAAGATCGTCACTACTGTTGGTATTTATTGTATAGAACTAAGACCTATCTGTTGCTAGAAACAATTACCATATGCTGACTGTTCTTAACTACCTTGCATGTTGTTTTCCTTAAAATTATGCATGTGTTTACTACATTGCAGGTTTTAATACTAAAAATTATGTATGTGTTTTAAATTTGGATTTTATGTGTTTCTTGAAATTGTATTTTATGAGTTTTGTAATATCTATTTCATTGTGTGCTGAAATCTCTCCTGTGTATTGTATTTTTGGAGCTTTTCTCCCCAGGCCTCCACTGAAAATGGACCTGTGTCCAGTCGGACTTTCCCGGTAAACAAACATAAAATAAAATAAATAAAATAAAAAAATTATAGTCACTATGTCACAGAGTAAAGTCACAAGAATAAAATTGGTTCATATTCACTATGTCACCATGTAAAGTCACAAAGATAACTTGGTGCATATTAACTATACCATCGCTTAAAATCACAAAGATAAATCAATGCATGCTGTGTTACATGTAGGCTTTGCTGAGTAGTACATGGTGAGTTATGGCTTGTGATATTCATTATGTCACAGTGTAAAGTCACAAAGATAACCTTGGTGTATTTTAACTATACCATTGCTTAAAATCACAAAGATAAATCAGTGCATGCTGTATTGCCTGTAGGCTTTGTTGAACAGTACATGACCAGCTATGAGTCATGATATTCCCTGTGTCACATTGAAAAGACACAAAGACAAACTTGGTGCATATTCACTATGTCACCATATAAAGCCACAAAGATAACTTGGTGCATGCTGTGTGTTATCTATAGGCTTTGCTGAGTAGTGATGGGCCAACTATGGATCATAATATTTACAATGTCACAGTGTAAAGTCACAAAGTTAACTCGGTGCATATTCACTGTTTTGCCATGTAAATTCACAAAGATAACTTGGTGCATTCTGTATTAGCTGTAGGCTTTGCTGAGGAGTGCATGGCCTTTTGTGATGAGGTGTGCCACGTAGAAGGATTTCCTGACTACTGTGGTGATGTGATTATCAAAGGAGAGAATACTGTCCACCTGTGTCCCAAGGTCTCTTTTAACACTTTTGGTGTTAATTATACTACCGCCTATGTTGTAGTTCATGGGTACAGAGTTTTTACCAAAGGGGATGAGTGAGGCCCTTTTGTAGGATGTCCACATCATTAGGAGTTTCGATTATGGCTCCTAGTTTGCAGTCATCTGTGAACTTCATTAGCCAAAGACCATCTGTGTTAGCCTGTACTTCAGAGAAGTAGATACCAAACAGGAGAGGACCCTGGACTGAACCCTGTGGTACTCCTCTTGTCACTAGTCTGAAGTCAGATCTGGAGTCTGCTACTTTCACGGTGTGATTTCTGTCAGTGAGCCAGTTGCCAACCCATCTTGTGACATAGGGATTTATACCTAGTTTAGTGAGTTTATCTATAATTCCAGAGTGGGGGATGGTGTTGAAAGCCTTGGCAAGATCTAGATAGGCTGTGTGAACCACCTTACCCTTGTCTATGGCTTTGGTGACTGCTTCAAATAAGTCTATCAGGTTTAGGAGACATGATCTGCCTTTTACAAACCCAAACTGGGTGGAGTCCAGAGTTTGGAGATTACCAATGTCTTTGTTTATAAGTTCCATGATGATACATTCCATGGCTTTGCAGACCAGGATCGTCAGGCTAATGGTGTGGTAGTTCCCGGGGTCCATGGTGACTCCCCCCTTGTGGAGTGGGATAACTGTCGCTGTGTGCCATTCAGCAGGCACAAAGCCTGAGGTGAGGTTATGATTGAAAAAAAATAAACAGCCTCTGCAAGGCATGAACCCAGGACCCTGCACACCATAGCCAAAGTGATTTACTACTAAGCCCTGTCAGATATCATCATGGAACTCATAAACAAAGACATTGGTAGCCTCCAAACTCTGGACCCCACCCAGTTCGGGTTTGTGAAAGGCAGATCATGCATTCTGAACCTAATCGACTTCTCTGAGGCAATCGATGAGGCTAAGGTGGTTCACACAGCCTATCTTGACCTCAACAAGGCTTTTTACACCATCCCCCATTCTGAAATTATAGCTAAACTCACTAAACTTGGTATAAAACCCTACGTCACAGGATGGGTTGCCAACCGACTCACTGACAGAACCCACACTGTAAAAGTTGCAGACTCCAAATCTGACATCAAACCAGTGACAAGTGGAGTACCACAGAGTTCAGTTCTGGGACCTCTCCTGTTTGGTATCTACTTCTCTGAAGTACAGGCTAACACAGAAGGCATCTGGCTAACGAAGTTCGCAGATGACTGCAAACTAGGAGCCATAGTCGAGTCCCCAAATGATGTGGACATCCTACAGAAGGGCCTCACTGAGACAGATGCCTGGTGTTAGAGCCATGGCCTCAAGCTCGATGCCAAAAAGTGCATTGTCATCATCTTTGGTACAAACTCTGTACCCGTGAGCTACCACATAGGTGGTAGTCTACTTAACACCGAATGTGTGATGAGACCTTGGGATTCAGGTGGACAGTAGTCTCTCCTTTGATAATCACATCACCACAGTAGTCAGGAAGTCCTTCTACGTGGCACACCTCATCACAAAAGTGTTCTCATCCAGGAAAAAAAGAGGTCATTGTTCCCCTTTACTTGACACTCATTAGACCCATTATAGAGTACAACACCCCTTTTGGAATGTACCTCACAAGACATTTGCAGCAGCTAGAAAGGCCACAGAAGTACCTCACAAAGAGGATTACTGGCCTCAAACAGATGCCCTACACTGACCATCTAAAAAAACTCCAGCTTTACTATATAGCATATTGCCTACTCCAAGGTGAATTCTGCCTAACATATAAAGCTATGTGAAACCCAGAGCTGCTGGACATGCTACACCTAAAGAAATCCCAATCACTCTGAGCAACATGCTCTAGGGACCTAAATTTTGTCATCACAATAAACAGGACACGCTGGAGAGATAGATTCCTGTCCCAGAGACTTCCCATACTCTGGAACAAGCTACCCATCTATGTCAAGTAAAGTTCCTCATTAGTACTTTTCAAGAAAAATCTTTGAGTGGATGGGAGATAGGAAAATATACCCCGGGAATCACTTCTGTGACTCTGCTCGACAGTGGCACAGGAAAATAACTTTCTTGGGTGGCATAAGCCAGGGAAACTTGTTGGCTAGGCTTACTTAGGCCCTTAGGCCAATAGCCTTGTACCTACCTATGAACCTATGATTAGACTAAATACAATATTATGTAGCATTGAAATGTGCTGACATAAGGGTGACAGTTCATTATTTACCCATAAAGCAAATGTTAGAGTGGAAAAGTTAAAATAGTGGATAAAGAGGAGGAGGGGAAGAGAAGAAAGAGTGAGAAAAAGTATTTGTTAGAAGTAATAATTAGGGTAGATATGGGAGGCAGGAGAAAAAATGAGTAAAAGCAACATTACAAGTAAGAGAAACAAAACCAAGGAAAAGTTGAAATAACATGGACAACAAGATTTACTGTGTGTGTGTGTGTGTGTGTGTGTGTGTGTGTGTGTGTGTGTGTGTGTGTGTGTGTGTGTGTGTGTGTGTGTGGTGTAAAAGAACTATAAAGCAATTGTGCACTGATACCTGCTTGCTGCCCTGCAAGTGCAGTGGACTGTCTCCAGTAGGAAGGGATGGCAGCATAACTCTCAACATTATAGAACAAGAAATCTGGACAAGGCCATAAATAATAGGAGACAAAGGCCCAAAAATGGGACAATTTATAAATATTGCACTACAAACATAGAAAGTTGATAAACAGGCTTTGCATTAGAGTGAATTTTCTTAAGGATATGAAGTCTGAAAATCAAATGCCTCTCAACTTTCTGACTTCAGTGTTCAATGATTTGCCAGTGATTTGACAGAAAACTGCAATTTTATGAAAAACAGACAAAAAATCTGGACTTTCTGCAAAAATCTGTACTGTTGAGAGATATAGATGTGAGTCTTGAACCAACACCCGTCAATCATTTTCATTTGTTTGCCAAAGCCATTAGAGCAGTGTTTTGCAGAGATTTGGGAAAAGCCTTAAATATGACTGGTATGTTGTGTGGGTAGCTGTGTTTGTGGAAGGTGGAGGTGTGCCTTTGTAAGTGTGGTGCGAATGTTATGGATTATGAAATGGAGAGATTAAGAGTAAAATTGTGCTCAGTGAAATCCCTAGCAATTTCATTACTGCCTGATTCAGACATATACATTCCCCTGTGTTGTCAGTACTATGTTTGAGTGCATTGTTTTGGAGTGTAGTTTTACTGCTACAGCTGCTGCTACTCTTTCAGTACAAGTATCTGCTTTGGAAGTTTTCTCCAGGAGTCTGTTGCTGAGAGGATGAGAGACATGCTACAGGTATACAGCTAAGACAAACTAGATAAAGCAATAGTAAGAAAAAGTACTAGGTCACATCAGAGGCTTGGGAGGTCATTGTTAAAAAACTGAGAACTGTTGTAAAATTTATCATTAAATACCATAAGTTCAGGTTATATTAAAAGAGAATAACTATGTAAAGATAACCATGTCAGCAGCCAAAATGCATTATAAGTTGAATATTTTACTGTGCACATTTTAAATGGATAGACTGGCCTAAACTCTGGAATGATGCGTTTGCTTTTTTTTTTTTTTTGAAGTGAAAAGGCATAGAGACATACAAGGGAACAGATTTAGTGGCACACCAGGCTGTGATTTTTTTTTTGATGTCTATTGTCATGCAAAGCTGACTAAATAGTTGAATATAGTAAAGCTGGAAATGTGAGACTGTAGCCCACTGAAGGAGGGGAGATGGGAGGAGTAACCTGGCCAGGAACTGAAACTTGCAAAACTGCTCCTTGTGAAAAGTCTTTTTTATCTCAGTAATTTGTTGACACTTTTGCAAGTTTCTTTCAGAGAATGTGTAGTACATCAATAGGAACAACATTTGTAAAACTCAGCACATACCAGTCAATGACACATGAGCTGCAGACTCTCAAACTTGGCAGTTTTTTTCAGGTGTTCCATTCTAAGTGAATGGAAGTCTAGTCTGACAACAAATGGTAGGGCTATTTGTTCTCAGTATGTGCATTATGGGACAGATTTAGCTTTCCAAAGGAATCACGATGTCTGCCCCCATGAGGGCAGACAAGAGTAAAAACAAAATAAAATTAGGAATGAGTACTTATTTTGCTGCAGGCAGCTTTGGGAGGTGTAGTAAATCATGGCAAGATAAAACATATACGTTTTCTTCATGATTTACCCATAGTGGTCCTTTAAATACTGCACTTATTGAGAAAGTTGATAGAATTATTATTGGTTTAGTGTCAATATGCATTTTCTAAGGCTATGAAGTTTGAAACTCTAATATATGTCATGATTTAGTAACTTTAGTCCTGAATGATTTGCTAGAAAAAAAATCACATTTTTTTTTCAGGAACAGGTTAGAAATAAGGAAAAACTGGAACTTTTCTGGAACCAGTTATGATTGATGACGCTACCTGGCACCCCACTGGACAGGTGGAGGGATAGGTATTTAAACCTGTGATATTCTCATATCCTCTTTCAAAGGTTCAGCAAGTGCATCAGAAAGAGTTGTTGAGCTTCAAGTAACATTTGAGCATGGTGCAGTACATTTCAGTCTACCACAGCAATTCTAACATTATCAACCTTGTTAGGGAGAGAGGAGTTACTATCATGCATAACTTCTGTCACTATATGAGGTTACGCCAATGGCATCATCAGCCATTCAAATTTTAATACTGGTTGCATTTTACTACAGGTGGGGTGTGTCTATAAATGGATTGCATTTTGTTGTGCTTGTAAATAAAAGATAAGTGTTTTAACACAAAAAACACCTCATTACTCACTTGTTAGTTAATTCCTATACAATTAGTAGAGGTGAAAATGAAAGAAATACATATATATAATCTAATATATCTACTTATACTGATTATGTTGCTGGCCTTACCTGATATGGAAACATTTCAAAGTGATATGTAGTAATGCATCTATCTACCTGCAATATTTTCATGTTGGGTTGTGCTGACCTTCTTAGCTTTGTGAACCTGGTCTGGTTGGTGTAGCAGCCTATCAATCCACCTGACATATATAACATGTGTGCAAACATGGCATTGGAAACATTTGGAAACATGGTGTTTCACCTGTGAGTATAGGAAAACATGTATGCAAACATGGTGTTGGTGTAATGGTACTTAAATTCCTTAAATTACAAAACTTCTTTGGACATTGGTTTATTGCTTATCTTGGTGGCGTTGGTGGATTCCTTTGGGGCCTACACAACACATGTACAAACGAGCAGTTGTCGTTTCCAGGACCACACACCCCAAGGTTTGATATGGCTTGAAGGGTTGGTGTAGTGTTTTATTGAAGCAAGAGGTTATATTGGACTGTTTGGGAATTTGAAATGTTTGCTTGAACCATTGAGAGCTTCAGTCGCATTTTTTCTACTCTACAAAACAACTGGTAGGTAAAACTACAGATGTCTATGCTGTTAGATGACCATAACGTAATTGGAGGTATTTCAGGCGGTCGTATATTTTGGACAAGTACAAAGGGTCATAAACTGTTTGATCTTCGATAAAGCGGGGTTGGTGCTGTGTTTTATAGAACAAAGTGGTTACATCGGACTGCTTGGCAATTTCAATCGTCTGTTTAAATAACTGGGTGCTTCAGTCGAACTCTCGCCATTTTCATATAACAACTGGTCGGGGAACTATGAATGTCCATGCTTAATGTAACTGGAGGGACATTACACAGTGGTGGATTTTGGACTAGCACAAAGAGCCAGATTTGTATGTTTGTGACACTAGTGACTTTTGGTTTATATTCATCGTTTTGTTTACAACTACGGAAAGCTGGTGATCAGTTGGTACATCAGATTGTGTAGAGCTTTTTTTGTCAAACAAGATACGAAGCTCTTGGTGGGATGACTTGTTTGGGACTATTAATACTTTTCAATATATGTTTTTCCAACTTTACTCATATGTACAGGTTATTTTACATTTGTAAGGATGCATATTTAACAACTTTTGGCATCTCTTATGTCAAGGACTGCCCACTATCGGGAACACCTTTCTTGTGCAAGATTATTTTTCCCCATACTATGTCATCTCTCTATTGTGTTGGTCACAAATAATATTTCTCTGTGTGCATATACATATATTATGATTTGTAGCATGTTTTTGGGGGCCAAGTATATTATTTTAAACCATTATCATTATTGTTTTGAATACATATTTTTTAATACTGTTTTCACAAATATAAGTACAATACATTTTACCATTTAGGTATTATAGTATTGGCATACGTCTGGTCTATTTGTTATTATAAGCAATATTACTATTGTATGTTATTTACACAAATACATCAGTCTTGGATATACCTTATCAGTTCTTACCCTGGGCTCTGACGGTTTTAGAGAGTATAATTGTGGTGCAGTTGCAGGCCTAATTATTTACTTCGGTCACTTAGTGTTTTGGTGTCGATTGTTTTCCAACATCATATTGACTTTGGCCATTTATTGGGCCTATCTATACACTTGCAATGTTCCTGATGTTTGTATGATAGACATATATCATAAGAGGTTATCAACCCTATAATTCAAAGTTGAACATACTGCATATACATATTTCTGTTTTCTGTTTTAACATATGATATCTTTTCTTGCGGTGCTGGCTCTGTATTTTTCCCCTTTTTTATAATAATTTTTTGATACACAGTAGGGAATCTTGATGTGATACAGAGGCTGATACCCATTATCACTACATATTATTATTGAATATTGATTCTTTATTACAGTGTTTTATCTTGGCTTGTGGTCTCTGTCTTTTGGCTTATATCATATATCTAGCATGGACCTAGACAGTATCTTAACTGGATTGTGTGCCAATCGGGAGGATATTGGGGTATTTGGTATCCATGCCTCACCAGGCAGCAATTCCAATGAATCAGGGAAACAATCAGCCATGAATTGTGAATTGGCATTTAATTCCCTTTCTAAGGGTCTTAAAAACCTAAGATCAAACATATGGCACTTACGTTTGTTCCGGGCATATCTTCATAAAAACATAGCCCCTAGGGGTCTCAGAATTCGGCTACAACCATTGGTTGGCAGACAAGAAGACAGATTATCTAATGAGTGGCATGAAGCCTTACAGAAAGGGTCCATGCTTTTTGTCAACATATTGGCCCAATATTATGAACGTATGATTGATACTAATCTCCAGGAAGTCAAACCTATGAGTTTAGATTGCAAAAAATTTGAGTCTCAATCTACATTTCAAGACTCTATTAACAAATTATCAGAGGAACTCACAAACCATGATAAAATTACTAAAGATAGAAAAATAAAAAAGTTTGAAAGAGATTATATGGACTACCAAAGGGGGCGTCCTTTTGACTCCCAGAGAACAGTGAGATTTATGGGTACCAGCTCTGGTTCTACATCTAATGTTCCCAGTAATAATTTTAACAAAAAAAGACCGCGGTCCATTTTGAAAAACAGGGATCAAACCAGTGCCAGCACATCAGGGGAGGATTCTTCATGCACCAATTATGATAGTTCCAGTAACAAGGATTCACCACATAGAAAAAAATCCAATAGAGCAATCCCTTTAGACATGGTCCCAGGCGTAGGGGTGGACGCAAACACAAAAGTGGCAAACATGCCCAATTCCCTCGAGGGATTGATCCAGAATTTTCTAACCTAAATCAGGGGGTCAATCAAAATGTTTTGAATTTGTCTAAAGAAACATTGTCTGTACAGCATTTACAACTTCTGAATAAAGGTTTAGGTTTTATCCCTGGGTTTTTTTGCAATGAATATAGCATTGTCACTGATGTTATGAGCTTCTGTCGTAACCTGAATTTGAAATTGTTTTTTGCAGATAGAGACTCTCAAAGAACTGATGAGTTTAGATTTATTAAGTCTGATTTTCAACCACCTATGCAAACATGTTTCTGTTTTTATGCAAGCGGTCCTTAGGGACCTACACTTTGAATATAGGGAATATGACATAATGAGATCTAATCTTTCCACACAGGAAACCACTGCTCTCAATGAGCTAAGGGAGAATCAAAATATTGCCATCCTTCCAGCAGATAAGGGGGGAGCCATGGTTGTGATGGATATGAGTTCATATTTGAATGAGGGCCAATCTCAACTGTCTGATAAAAGATGCTATATGTATATGGCCTATGATCCCACCACTCACTTCAAACAGGAAATAGACACTTTTCTTAATCTTGCCCTTGAGGAGGGCATCATAACCAAAAATTGTGTTCTTCAGTTAACTGTCAAGGATCCACAGAAACAAATCTTATATTTACTTCCAAAAATACATAAGTCCATTACAAATCCTCCAGGCAGACCAATTGTATCAGGAATTGGGTCCTTGACGGAGCCTTTATCTGCCTTTCTTACTCAATATCTTAAACCACTGTTGTGTTTTGTCAGGGCTAGATTGCAAGATATGACCCAATTTCTACAGATCATACAGGATTGTCAACTTGAACCTGGGTGGCTCATGCGCTCATTGGATGTTAAGGCCCTATATACTAGCATTCCACACTGGGCTGGCCTACAGGCCCTACAATATTGGTTAGATAGGGCTGCTTTATACTCCCCTGGGTTCAATACACTGCTTATCTGCATGACGGAACATGTCCTCAATGAGAATGTCTTTTATTTTCAAGGACAATGCTATTGGCAGTTGCAGGGTACGGCGATGGGAGCATCTTTTGCTCCCATTTATGCCAATTTATTCGTGGCATTCTTTGAGGAATGCATGATCTATGATTCACTACACAATATCTATCTGGTGGAAATAGATATTTGGCGCAGGTACTTGGATGATTGCTGGATGGTGTGGCGGGCAGATGTCAGGTATTTACAGGAATTCATTGAATACCTCAATCAAAATGTATGGGGAATTGAGTTTACGGTAACACACGATCTTCAAAGCATTAATATTTTGGATGTTACCGTTACCAGAAACACAGACCATATGTTGAATATGAGATCTTATCGCAAATACCCTCAATACAACACTTTGTTGCATGCTTCTAGCATGCACCCAGGCCACACCATCCGCAACATCCCTAAGTCCCAATTTATGCGTATCAAACGCCTAAGCTCGACACAGGGTGATTTTGATAGGGATGGCTTGGATCTTTATCATAGGTTTGCCAATAGGGGTTACAGACATCAAGACATTCTTAATTCCTGGAATTGGACTAATAACATGGAGAGAAATACTTTGTTACAATATCAATCTCAAATCAGGGATAGCTCTACGAATATCATTCGGTTTGTCACCACCTTTGGCAGAAATTCCAACGCTATCAAGGGCATCATCAATAGACATTGGAATATTCTCATGGCCAATGAATATTTGAGAACCATATTGGATCAACAATGCCATTTCTCCTACAGGAGAGGCAGAACTCTTGGCTCTCTCTTTTCACATTTCAAACATATAGAAAGCGGGAGAGCGATACACCAACAATTGACTATGTCAGGGGATGTGTTAGTGGGCACATTCCCATGTGGCCACTGTGGTTCATGTAAACAAATCAATAAAAGTAAGGAATTTACAAGTCGCAATACCAGTAAAGTGTATCAATGCAGAATATGTGGCAACTGTAGCAGCAGTTGGGTGGTCTATCTGGCAACATGTCGGTGTCAAGCTTTTTATGTAGGTCAAACCTCTAGACCACTCAGAACACACATCAACGAACATAGATCAGACATTAAAACTATGAAGGAAACTAATGCCTTATTTAGGCACATTTTGAAACATCCTGAAGCACAATTTTCTTTTGTAATTATAGATAGAATTCTGGGGGACCGTAGTAATCCCCAGGGATGGCACAAAATACTTACTCATAAGGAACAACATTGGATCATTACATTGGGTGCTCTATTCCCTCCTGGACTTAATGACCATTTGTAAATATGAGGATATAGGTTGGTACATCTTATGTTTTATGTTCATACATAATGATTTATATATCTCATTTACATCATGAATATTTAGGAATATTGGTTTATAGTAATCTCTTTGCCTCTATCTCTCAAATTTTTTTTATAGTTTTTCTAATGTGTCATATAGGATCCGATGAAGGACAGGCATATCCACATATCTGCTTCGATCACAGCTGAAGGAATTATATTGGAACATTGGACTAAGCATGGATTTTCGAATTCGGCTACATCATCAATTGCTAACCACATGTTTTTTGTTGGAACACTCATTGCACTTTTTTCATGCTTTAGATGTGATGCTCTTTATGGTTATGACAGCATGCATGGTATATGTTCTCAGTATAACTGCACTATAAGTTATATTATTTACATTCATGTTATATAATTCTATGTGTGGGGGTTAATTTATAACATATTTTCTATTTTCTATTTTTTATTTTCTTAATTTTCAATGATGTATCTATTTTTATGTTATATTTGCTACATATTGTCAAGTTATGATTGCATCTACTATAATGCATAACTTCAGTTTATATTTTGGGTTCTTTCTCTTTAAATATATACTGATTGCATTTTCCATCTGTCTCACAGGTGGGGTGTGTCTATAAATCGATTGCATTTTTGGTGAATTGTTCATACACTGAAGAAGGCATTGGTTGCCGAAACCGGTCTGTCTAATAAAGGGTTATTATTTAGCCATCTATATGTATTTGACCTAATTATTTTCTTTTTACTACTTCTGGATCGCATATTGCTGGCCTTTTGTTGTTTACTTGGTTGGTTCAGCCGCGCATCTACCTACCTGCATAGCATCATGTTGGGTTCTGTTGTATTTTACTACAGCCTATTACTGGCATTTCCTTTAGTGTCGAACTTGTAAATAAAAGATAAGTGTTTTAACACAAAAAACACCTCATTACTCACTTGTTAGTTAATTCCTATACAATTAGTAGAGGTGAAAATGAAAGAAATACATATATATAATCTAATGTATCTACTTATACTGATTATGTTGTCAGTCCTGAAATACCTGATATGGAAACATTTCAAAGTGATATGTAGTAATGCATTCTATTAACAAATAAAAGCAATATTTTAAAACATACTGCACGGTGGAACTGACCTTCCAAAACAGCTTTGTGAACCTGGTGCTGGTGTACCAACCTGCCAGTACCCACACCACCTTAAATTACAAAACATTTGTTCCAACATGGCATTGGTGTAGCAGCCTGCCAATACCCACACCACCTTACATTATAAAACATGTGTGCAAACATGACATTGGTGTACAAGTCTGCCAGTACCCACACCACCTTGAATAACAAAACATGTCTGCAAACATGGTGTTGGTGTACCAACCTGCCAGTACCCACACCACCTTAAATTACAAAACATGTGTGTAACATGGTGTTGGTGTACCAGCATGCCAGTACCCATATCACCTTAAATTACAAAACATGTGTCTGAACATGGTGTTGGTATACCAACCAGCCAGTACCCACATCAACTTAAATTATAAAACATGTGTGTAACATGGTGTTGGTGTACCAGCTTGCCAGTACCCATACCACCTTAAATTGCAAAACATGTGTCTGAACATGGTGTTGGTATACCAACCTGCCAGTACCCCCACCAACTTAAATTACAAAACGTGTGTAACATGGTGTTGATGTACCAGCCTGCAAGTACCCACATCACCCTGAATAACAAAACATGTGTGCAAACATGGTATTGGTGTACCAGCCTGCCAGTACTCACATCACCTTAAATTACAAAACATGTGTGGTAACATGGTGTTGATATACCAACCTGCCAGTACCCACACCACCTTAAATTACAAAACATGTGTGCAACATGGTGTTGGTGTACCAGCCTGCCAGTACCCACACCATCTTAAATTACAAAACATGTGTGGTAACATGGTGTTGATATACCAACCTGTCAGTACCCACACCACCTTAAATTACAAAACATGTGTGAACATGGTGTTGGTGTATCAGCCTGCTAGTACCCACACCATCTTGAATAACAAAACGTGTGCAAACATGGTGTTGGTGTACCAACCTGCCAATACCCACACCACCTTAAATTACAAAACATATGTGTGAACATACTGTTGGTGTACTGGCTTGCCAGTACCCACACCACCTTGAATAACAAAACATGTGTGTAACATGGTGTTGGTGTACCAGCCTGCTAGTACCCATATCACCCTGAATAACAAAACATGTGTGCATACATGGTGTTGGTGTACCAACCTGCCAGTACCCGCACCACCTTGAATAACAAAACATGTGTGCAAACATGGTGTTAGTGTACCAGCCTGACAATACCCACACCACCTTAAATTACAAAACGTGTGTGAACATAGTGTTGGTGTACCAGCCTGCCAGTACCCACACCACTTTGAATAACAAAACATGTGTGCAAACATGGTGTTGGTGTAGTAACCTGCCAGTACCCACACCACCTTAAATTACAAAACGTGTGTGTGAACATGGTGTTGGTGTACTGGCCTGCCCGTACCCACACCACTTTGAATAACAAAGCATGAGTGTGAACATGGTTTTGGTGTACCGGCCTGCCAATACCCACACCACCTTGAATAACAAAGCATGTGTGCGAACATGATGTTGGTGTACCAGCCTTCCAGTATCCATACCACCTTAAATTACACCAGTTCCATCATTATTTGCCTCATGATCATCAACACTTAGGGGTAGTAAATTCTCATCTTCAGGTGTCAGACTTTGGACAGTAGAAGGATGACCACCTGGGGTGTTATGTGTAATTGCATTCTGCTTAGCTTTATTCCTGATACATGACCTTATATTATTGTTTCTCTTCCTATGCTGTGCCAATGTATGATACCTTCACCCAATTATATTTATATCTCAATACTTGGGTCTACACCTTAGCTTGCTTTGTCTGTTTCAGAACCCTTTTACAAATAGATATTATCCATACATCTTAAGTGTATCCATGAGGATACAACTCTCCTCAAGTATGAAGATCTCTCTCTTGTCTTACTCCCTGATGCTCCAGCATGTCCTTGAGAGTAACAAAGTCAGTATCACTAACTGCATTAATTCAAATGAAATAAAAGCAGTACACCTCGTAGCATGACTTATATCAGACACTACAGAGTGAATCTGTTCATTAATCAATAGTGCAGCCATACCCCCTCAACTCTCCAGATATTCTCAGAATGCCCAGATTTTCACCTAATATATATATATTTTTTTTTTGTTGATTCGTCATATAATTTGTGTTTTTTTCTGGCAAATCACTGTAGATCACTGAGGAGTGAAGTTACTAAACAATGATACACATTTGAGGTTTAGACTTCATATCCTTCAGAAATGCATGCTAACACAAAGCCTGTAATTCGAGCAAATTTCTATGTTTATAAGAACAGTATTTTAAATCTGTCCCTATTTTTGGGGCTTTGCCTCCCCCCATTATTTTAAGGGTTATGCATATTTCTTGCTCTAAGTAGTTAAGCGGTATGAGTGCAAATGTACTTATTTCTGTGAACTTGTGCATATCTGAATGTCTTCTGATTTTTTCTGTTTATGTGTTTGTGCATGCATGCGTGCGTGTGTGCATGCATGTATGTGTGTGTGTGTGTGTGTGTGTGTGTGTGTGTGTGTGTGTGTGTGTGTGTGTGTGTGTGTGTGTGTGTGTGTGTGTGTGTGTGTGTGTGTGTACACAGAGTACTGAACTGTAAACTAAATTGCTTGACAAACTGCAGGGCATGTGTGATTGTAATACTGCACAGTATTTTTTTTTTTTTCCAAGACTTTTGGTTTTCTAATGCCATGACAGGAATGGTCCCCATTCCTAAGTCAAGGTATAATTAAATTCATGAAATTAGTATTGTTTCAATCTTTGATGTTAGCCAGAAGTGCTCTTCGCAGCACCTGCTATGTGCCCAATAATGACTCCTGAAATTCATACAAAGTTACATGTATCAGTAACATATCTAAATGCAATTGTAAATTCTTTTTTATAAGACCTGTTGCTCCTACAGCTACCTGAACTGTCTGGGTATCTTTCTTCCACGTTCCCCTTGTTTCTGCCTGCAAATACAGATATTTTATGAGTTTGTGTCTCTCTGTATGCAAGACACTGTAGTCATTGGGTGTAGCGATTTCAAGAATCAATGCTACTTTTGTCTTCTTTTCATTGACTACTATATCTGGTTTTCTTGCATCTATTTTTTGAACTGTTAGTAATGGATGATCCCATGTGATATAAACTTCATCATTTTCTATAATGCTTTGTGGATCATGCTTTCAGTGTTTTTCAGCTACTTCACTATTATAATATTTGCATAATCTCCAATGCAACAGCCTTGCAACATTATTATGCCTTTTATTACACAGTCCTTCAGCCATTAGTATATCACAACCAGCAACAAGATGTGTGACTGTTTCTAATTCTATTTTACAAAACCTACATTTGTTCTGTTTCTCCCACGTGTTCAATGGACTTTATAAACCAGTATGTACATACTTCACTATACTGGGCTTCCAATATTAACCTTTCATCTTTTTGGGTTAAATTCATCTCTCCTTAACCATTCCTGCATTCGATCCTGATCAACATGAGGTTGTTCCATGAGTTTCCTATACTTGCAATTATATTTATGCATTTTCCACATTTATTGCCTTCTCATCTAATCCTTCACCTTATTTTATTTCTTTTGTTTGTTGGCACATTCAGTTGCTGCCTGATTTTTATCTACTTCTGATTTGATTTCCATTCCCACTTGATGTAGATATGCTTCTGCTAGACTAAGCAGGGAAGTCATCTTAGACTTATTCTCCTCATGTTTCAAAACTTTCACTACATTTGGGTCTTGTGAGGTCAGCAGATATGTATGCAGTCCCACAATTGCAGATATATACATGTAATCAATTTTGAGGAGGCCCATACCACCTTCATAATGGGGAATATATAGTCTTGGAATGCACTGATTTTGTCGTGATTGCTGCCATGATCTTTTAGACATAATGGCAGTTAACTATCTTATATAATCTGATTGTCTAGTGTCTACAAAAATACACCTCACAGAGCAAGTCTAATTGGCTTACAGTTTGCATACCCTTCGTATAAATGAATATTGTCTTAAATACCAAGGGAAAACCTTGGTATAAATGGATATGGTCCTAAATACCAAGGGCAAACCTTGGTATAAATGTATATGGTTCTAAATACCAAGGGCAAACCTTGGTATATTTTATTTTATTTATTTTATTTTACATTTGTTAACTAGGGGTGTCTGACTGAGCCGAAAAGGCCCTTTTTCAGCAGAGGCCTGGGGAGAAAAGCTCCACATAGAAAAATTACAGATACATTTAGTTATTTAGACATGATCAGTATACACACAAATTACAAAAGACATGTTTTTACGGTGGTATGCAGCACATCAACAGTTACAGTGGAGAGAACAAGCAAAAAAGTATTAATTTAAAAATAAAGGTAATTAATAGATTTGTGGTGTACAGCTGACATTTGGAACATAGATACAATACATACATAGTACACAGGTACAGTACATACATTGTAGATTAGCCAGTGTTTGTGAGTAAGATTGAAAACTATTATCAAGTACTCTAGGTTTAATATGTGTACCTTATCTGCTTTCACTAGCCTGGGGAGCAACCATGGCACTGCCAACTTTGCTTGAGATTTTGCCTGATGAGGTCTTTAAAGGAGGCTTTGGATGATGTGTTTTGAATGCTAGTGGGGACAGAGTTCCATTTTATAGCCACTGAACTACTATATAGTGCATCTCCAAAGCTATTGTAGCTGTTGGTGACTTCTAGTAGTAGTTTGCTTGATGATCTAAGAGGCCTTTTGGCTGAGTGATGTTGTACTAGGTTTTTGAGAATAGGACACTTATCGGGGAGGTAACAGATCGAATGACAGAGACAGATCTGATTGTAATTTAGGAGGTTGGGCAATTCAAGCCAGTGGAGCTGTCTCAATGCAGTACAGTGATGAGGTCTATATGAGCAATTTGCAGCAAAGCGGGCAATTCTGTTATAGCAGGCTTCCATTTTGCTTAGTTCAATTTTGTTGAGATTAGTCAGAATGGGAGATGCATAGAGCATGGTGGATAGAAGCTGGTACCGAGCAATGGCTGATTTTGTGTTGTTGGTAAGAAATGGTTTGCTACGGTAGAGTGATCCCAGTTTGGCATGTACCCTTTTAATAGTTAAGTTGAGATGACTATCAAATTTTAGGTGGGAGTCTATGGTTATTCCCAATAGCTTAGCCTGTGCCACTGGAGTGATTGGAGTACCATTTGTGGAGTAGATAGTGAATTGACTGTTATCAGTGTTTTTGTTAGAACTGATTATAATCATAAGCTGAGTTTTATTTGGATTGAGGATAAGTTGAGCTTTGGTAAGGTAGTTTTCAATGACAGACAATGATAGTTGAGTTGTTTGCAGGAGGGTAGGAATGTTTTGTGCAGCACAGATTAAGGTAGTGTCATCTGCATACTGAAGATAGATGCATGCTGTGTGATGGTATGGAGGTCATTTGTGAAGATTGTGAATAGTAGTAGTCCTAAGATAGAACCTTTGGGACTCCTATAGTTATGAGCAGCTGAGGAGAGAGAGAGAGAGAATTTTCCCATTTCACAGCTTGGTACCTGTAAGTTAAGTAGCTTTGGAACCAGGTAAGAGTGGAATTTGATAGGTGATATTGGTTTAGTTTGTTTAGCAGAATTTGGTGCGAGACTGTGTCAAATACTTTGGACATATCCAAAAAAAGATTTGACACTTGTAGGCCTTCATTTTTGAGACTGTTTACTGTGTCTGTGAAGCAGAGGAGGGCTGTAGTGATACTATGGGCAGGTCTGAAACTATGCTGAGTAGGTGACAGGATGTTGCTGTCTAGGAGATATTTTAGCATCTGTGTGTGGATGCATTTTTCTAGGATTTTGGTCAGGGGGGAGAGTAAAGCAATGGGTCTGTAGTTATTAAGTTCAGTGGAGGTCCCGCCTTTATGTATGGGTGCAACATAGGATATTTTCCAAAGTTTGGGCACATAGTTTTTAACAATTGATCTGTTTATGAGAGTGGAGACTGGGATAGCAGTAGCATCTGCTGTGAGTTTCAAGAAATAGCTGGGGAGTATGTCGGCTGCTGTTGATGAGGTTTTTAGTTCAGAGAGCATGCTTTTGATTGAAGTGGTGGAAACTGTTTTGAGGGTAAAGCTTGTATTAGTGTTATTTGTGTTATAGTGAGGAAGGAACTGTCCTGTGATACTAAGGATAGAATTGAGTTCACAAAGTGGGAGTTGAATTGTGTTTCGATGGGAACTTTAGTGTCAGGGATGGTTGGTTTGGGGGTAGCCTTTTGGGTGGGTTTTAGTAGCTGGTTTACATTTTTCCAAAATGTTTGGGGGTTGTGTTGGTATTTAGTTTGTAATGTCGTATAGTAGGAGTTTTTGTCCAGCCTAATGCATATTTTGCATGGTTGCACAGTTCTTGGTAGTTAGTTAGGCTTTGTGTTTCTTTGTTTTTTTGATAGTAAAGCCAGGCAGTGTCTCTGGACTTGAGGATTTGTTTGGTTTCTTTACTGAGCCAGGGGTTTGTAGAGGCTCTAACCTTGATTTTGTGCAATGGAGTGACAGTGTCTAGGTGTTGTAGAAATGTTTTCTTGAAATATGCTATGGCCTGGTCAAGTGGGAGGATTTTTAGGGGGGTCCAGTCACAGTTACAGAGTAAAGTATTGAGGACCTCAGGAGAGAATTTTTTTTGTGTTTCTAGTGGATATATAGTTAGTGGTTTTGCATATGATTGTTTTACTATGTATAAAGTATATTATGTTGTGGTCACTTAAGGTATCTGAGAGACTGCCTGCGTGTGGGTACAATGTGGGGTTGTTAGTTAGGATCCAGTCAAGGATAGATTCTCTTTTAGATTTTTTATCACATCTAGTTGGAATTTGGACTAGCTGCTGGTAGCCATGGATATTTATTAGATTACTTGGTGGTTCTGATATGCAGGTGAACCAATCTAGGTTGAAATCCCCCAGAATAAGGGTTTCTTGTGAGTATGTGGAAGAACACCAGGATAAGAAGTCTTCAAGGCTAGTAGGTGTATTACCAGGTGGAATATGGATCACAATTGTGGTGATGACTTTTTTAGGGTGAAGATGAAGTTGTGAGATAAGTATGTCCCAATTATTGGGGGAGGGGTAGGAGTTTGGTAATTGATGTACAGTTAAGTTGAACTTATACAGGAAGGCAGTTCCACCCCCTTTACAAAGTGGTCTGTCTTGTCTAATGATATTGTAGCCAGTAGGGAGAACTTCTGAGTTAGCTATGTTTTTATTTAGCCAGGTTTCTGTTAAAGCAATTATGTCTGGGGAGTAGTGTGATATTGTGGCCTGGAGTTCAGGTATTTTATTTTTGATACTTCTAATATTAATATTTAGCATTAAAAGATGGTTGGTTGTGATGCTGTTGTTGATTTGCCCAGGGATGAAGATAGTGGGGGTGTTATGTTCTAGCATTGGTGTAGGAGCAGTTTGTGTTAGGATGGATTTGGGCCTGGGTTGGGATGGATATCCCCACTTATGGTGAGCCTGGTGTTAAAATGGTGATACAGATGTTGGAGTTTGGTGAGAAGTGTGAGAAAGTATTGTGTTTTCTTGGAGTAGGAATGAGAGCATATGTGTTTAGTTTTGAATTGGTCTGTTATGTAGTTCTTGAACAATTGTGGGCAGATATTATTATAATGTGTGGTGTCTGTATATGAGAGTGCATAATGTAGTGTTGTGCTACTAAGTTTAGGGATATTGCTAGAATGATAACTTGTGGTGTTATAAAGAATTATGAGAAGACAGACAACTTAGTTGTGTGATAGTCATGGTTATAAAGTTTAAGTTGGTACTAAGTGGGGGTCTGAATAGGAATTATAGGGTTGCACTATATGTGGATGGGTAAGGTGTGTGGGTGATGTAAAAAATGCCTAGTGGGAATGAGAGTGATTGGGAGTATTTTGTGTAGAGTAAGTTGGTGTGGTTTAATGTGATCTGACTTGAGGGGCTGTGACTGATGGAGGTGATGTGAGGGTGCACTGTGGGTGTGGCTGTGATTACTATAAATGCAGAGGTAGTGGAAGCAGGTGGGAATAGGGGCAGGGCAGGGGAGCGGAGAGAGCCCAAGCATTAGCAAGGGCGAACGGTCCGGGGCAGAGCCCACCAAGACAAGAATAAAAAGTAAGTATTACTTTACAAATCTGAACACTTTAAACAAATTCCTGAGGACTAATGGCTTACCAGCAAGCAGAATGCAATTGCTGAAGAGCACTTGTGTCCTGGTGGAAGACTAGAAATTTAGAGATGGCTCCATGCTCAGCAGGATTCTAATACAGACTTAGTATTGGGGGAGGGAGATAGCACAAGAGGTGTAAACCAGGTGGAATGCAAAGAAACCAGAGAGGCAATCAGTGGAAAACTATCGGTGAAGGCCTCAGAGGGGGTAAGTAAGAATTCAAACTACCTGTAAAGTGAAGGATAGAAGAGACAACAAACTTTATTAAGGTTGGGAGTGTGTCTTCACATTGACTTGCTGATTAGTAACCAGTTTGTGCACAGATTAGAGTAGGGAGATACATTAGCAATGAAGGGGAATAAAAAAGAGATGCAAATAAACAGGCGGGCCAAGTGATAAAACTAAGGCAGAAAGCACTGAGAGGGCTGCTTGATTGTTAATTTAGTCACAGGGATCTGAATTAAATGTATAGTGTCTATTGGACAGTTAGGATTACAGCACTTAGCTGGGGGGGACACAAGGCTACAAGGCTACAACAGTCAGTTTTATTAGCACTCTGAGAACTACTAAGAAATACTGCTACTGTGATAGCTTCACTCTCATAAACATACAAGTAGTTTGGCCATACCTTACTTGGGCAAAAAGGAAGTTTCTTTGTTCACCAGTGAGAGTGGGGAGCTCTGAACAGCCTACCTGCCCTTGGAGGAGTGGTTTCTGCCCAGAAACTGTAGTTTTATTGGCCATTTGGGCTAATTTCTATCTCTTTAATCTTTCTGATATAAAAAATGCATTTGCGTGGTTTTGCGCTCCGGGCAGCACTGGTTAGCTAGGGTTAAACTATTCCCTACTCCACAAAGTCTACCCTTCAGTTTTTCCCTTGGAACTAGACAAACCTTCAACTTTAGCACTCAAACCATTCATTTTACAGCCCAGCACTTGCTTAAAACTCATAACAAACACTAACTACCCCTAGCCCCCCCTTATACTGTCCAGAAGGACAAGGCTCTCTATTCGTCCCCACCACTCAATCAGAAAAACAGCTCACTCTACCTATTCAGGCATGTCCAAAGGGTAGTTTCCGGTGTACTCTCTAGTCCAACTGGTGAATCTGGGCATTTTGAGGCAATGTTACAACTGCCTCATGTAAACAGACAACCCTCTCCTCCTACCACCAAACACTAATATATGCAAGAGATGCAATTATACAGCCAGACTGGAGGCAATGTCCTCTCAACCCCAGACTGTAACTGTCTGTCAAGAGGAGAAGGGTAATACTTGCAACACACCACCAGTCTCACATAGACCTAACAAACCAACACAGGCAAATAACATACATAAATATACAAAAACATACTCGGAGGCTCTAAATAAAAATCTGCAAAAGCAACAGAGACCTCCAAAGCAGACATCCAAGCAACCTCCACAACCCATCACCAACCATGAAACACATACTTCACAAAATCAGTGTGCCACGCAATCACAACCCTTAAGGCAAAATAACATACCCAACACACTTGTGATAGGCAACTCTATAGTCAGACACACTGATGCCCCACTAACAAGGCTGGACAAGGAGAAGGTTACAGTTAGCTGCCTGTTTGGCATCAGGATCCGCCACATAACACAAGCACTCAGGTCACTCCAGAACAAGTACAAATATGACTCTGTCATTGTACATGTTGGTGTGAATGACCTGAGACGTACCTCTCTGGACTACATGAAAAGAGACATGGAAGAGATCTCTGATCATGTAGCCCAGGCAGGTATGACCCTGACCCGGAGTAGCATCCTGCCCTCACCAAGAATGATGCCACAGTATAAAGAAAAAATGATCAACTTCAACAATTGGCTGTTTTTGGTGTCATTCAAAGGGGATCCAGTATCTGATTGCCTGGGATGACATGCTCGACAGGCCACGTTGCTTCACAAGAGATGGCTTGCACCTGTCACCCTTAGGCTTTCAAATACTGGCAAAGGCTCTTGCCACCCCCATAGTGCCTTTTTTAGGCAAGGCTCAAAAGACAAACCCACCACCGTAAATAGCACAAGTAACCAAAAACCGAGGGTAATGCTACTCAATGCCAGAAGTCTAAACCTTAAAATGCACACACACGAGACACTCCTCAGTATGGAGAACATCGATATCTGTGTAGTAACAGAAACCTGGTTTAAGGCTCCAGAGAGCACCCCAGCACTACCAGGCTATAACTCATACCATACCTTTCGGCCACAGAACCCAGACCGAAACACAAAAGGTGGGGGTGTACCCATATTCATCAAGGATACTCACACTTCCAGGTTAGTGGCACAGCACGATGCATCAGAGATCATCCAAGTGCAACTGACAATGGGCAAAACTGCAATCCAAATTGTAGCTTGCAACAGATCACCCACCATGACCCAGGACCCCCATTCCGCATTTCTGGAAACACTGGGAAATATGAAGGTCCTATTGAACACCCTAATACTGGGTGATTTCAACTACCCGAACATTAACTGGAAGAACTACTCAAGTACTAACTCTCTTGCCCAACGCTTCCTAGAATTTATAAACTCGAATGCTCTGGATCAACTGGTCAACACCCCCACTAGAGGGAACAACATATTGGACCTGGTCATCACCAACATGGGTGACCGGGTTCCATACCTGACGTCAACCCCTCACTGGTTAGATCAGACCATAGACTAATCACTCTGAATATTCACATTCCGACCCCAACCCCAATCAAGGAAACCACAGTGAAAAACCTTTTAAAAGCAAACTTCACGTTGCTTAAGACTGAGGTGGAAAGGTTCACAGCCTCCACTCCAATGGACAATGCTGTCCAAGCTGCTGAAACCTATACAAAGGCACTCTATGATCACCTGCAGGAATGCATGGATCGTGCTATCCCAAGTAAAACCAAGACTCACTCCTCCAAGAAAAGGAAACCAGTCTGGTGGACCCCTGCCATAAACAGGCTCTACAATAGAAGGAGGAAACTAGTACAGATAAGAGCAAAATCCCTAGAAGGAAAGACATCCTGATCAGTATCAGCAAGATACTACGATCCCTCATTAAATCATCCAAGGCTAGCTTCGAAAGAAAAATTGCCAAGGACTCCAAAGATAACCACAAAGTGTTCTTTATCTATGCCAAGAACCTAAGTGGAAACTCTCAGATCTGCTCTGATTTGGTGCAGAATGGCACAAAATACACTGAACCGACTGATATTGCCAACATTTTGGCAGACAGGTTCAGTGCAAACTTCACACCCCTCTCACCCTCTAAACGGCCCATAACCATACCAGAAGAATGTAAGGCCTTGGCAATCACTGACACACAGGTTAAAACAGCCCTATCCAAATCCAAAAACACAGCCTCAATGGGACCAGACAGTGTACTAGGCTGTGGCTTACAAGAGCTCCAAAATGAACTAACCCCTCACCTAAACACACTGTTCAAACTCAGCCTCTCTACAGTCTACATACCTATGCAGTAGTGCACATCAACAGTTATCCCACTCTACAAAGGTGGCACCACAATGGACCCCAGGAACTATCGCCCTATAAGCCTGACTAGCCGGTTCTGCAAAGCTATACAGCGCATCATCATGGAACTCATTAACAGAGACATTGGGAACATTCAAACTTTGGACCCCACCCAGTTTGGCTTTGTTAAGGGCAGATCATGCCTCCAAAACCTGGTGGACTTCTTTGAGACAGTTACCAAGGCATTAGATGAGGGTAAGGTGGTCCACAGAGCCTACCTAGACCTCGCAAAGGCTTTCGACACCATTCCCCATTCTGGTATTATAGACAAACTCACCAACCTGAACATTAACCCCTATGTCATGAGATGGGTTGCAAATTGGCACACGGACAGAACCCACACGGTGAGAGTTGCAGACTTTAGGTCTGATTCTAAACCAGTTATAAGTGGCGGCCCCCAGGGCTCAGTCCTAGGACCCTTCCTGTTCAGTATATACTTCTAAGGGGTACAGGCAAGCGCAGGAAGACTTTGGCTGACCAAGTTCGCAAATGACTGCAAACTGGGGGCCATAATTGATTCTCCGGCTGATACAGACACCCTCCAGAAGGGTCTCACTGAGACAGATACCTGGTGTCAAAATCATGGCCTCAAGCTGAATGCCAAAAAGTGCATAGTCACCCTCTTTGGAAAAAACAAAGTACCCACGAACTACCACATAGATGGTAATCCCCTAAATACAAAAAAAGTAATAAGGGATCTGGGGACCCAAGTAGATAGCAATCTCTCCTTTGATAATCATATTGCCAAGGTGGTTAGAAAACCCTTCCACGTGGCCCACCTAATCTCAAAAGGATTCGCATCCAGAACAAAGGCGGTTTTTGTGCCTCTCTATTCATCACTTATTAGACCCATTATATAATACAATGCTCCATTTGGGATGTACCTTACAAGACACCTGCAACAGCTGGAAAGGCCACAAATGTACCTCACCAAGAGGATTACTGGCCTCAAACAGATGACCTATGCAGCCCGACTAAAGAAATTCCAGCTGTACTCGGTTGCATACCACTTACTCAGAGGTGATCTCTGCTTGACATACAAGGCCATGTCCAAACCAGAATTGATGGATATGCTCCACCTAAAAAAAAAAACAAATCCCTGAGAGCTACACGCTCTAGGGGTATAAACCTTACAACAACAATAAATAGGATGTACTGGAAGGATAGATTCCTGACCCAGAGACTCCCCCATGCTTTGGAACAAGATTCCAATATACATCAGGCAGAGCCCCTCACTAGCACTCTTCAAGAGAAACCTTGACCGGTGGATGGGAAACAGGAAATTTACCCCGGGGATCAATGCAGTGGCTCTGCTGGACAGAGGCACAGGGAACTAATGGCTCTGCTGGTCAGAGGCACAGGGAACTAATCTAAGGGGGGTGGTAAAAGCCAACACACTCTGGCTAGACTTATAAATGCCCTTGGGAAGATAGCCTAGTACTTACCTATGAACCTATAAATAGAATGTCTGCGTGGACTGACCCTGCTCTTGAGGCTCAAAATGTATATCCTTGTGTAGTTTTGAAGTACTGATTCCTTCTTATACTGTATGGGTGGAGTGGTAGCCGCAGACTGCAGATTTGCTTGAGTGTGCTCAGCAAGCAAAATGCAATTGCTGAAGAGCACTTATGTCCTGGTGGGAGACTAGAAATATAAAGATGGATGTATAAATGGATATGGTCCTAAATACCAAAGGGCAAACCATGGATATGGTTCTAAATACCAAGGGCAAACCTTGGTATAAATAGATATGGTCCTAAATACCAAGGACAAACCTTGGTATAAATGGATTAGGTCCTAAACAGCAAAGGCAAACCTTGGTATAAATGGATATGGTCCTAATTACCAAGGGAAAATTTAACAAAATCTTGTGTAGTATTCATAGTCCCAAGGTTCATACCAACACTTATATGTAAATATATTAACTGCCGGCTAATTGTGGTGTCTAAGGCAAAGCAAAAGGCTGTACAAAGAAATAGTCACTTTTTATAACTGTTTTAAATAAAAAAAAATAGTTTAGTTATGTATGTATTCATCCATTAATGTGTAAAGTCTTGACTAATTTTGGCTAGTTTCAGAAGTTTTTGACAAGCATGGGACTGTGCAAGCCTGCTTGAATTATTGGCAGGTAGTTAATGCAAGCAGGCTTCAGTGCATTTATGCAAAATTAATTTAAAAAACAAGATAAAGGTGTTATTTAGTGAAGGGACACACAGAAGGAAGTTATTTGAGGGTTATGCTGGTGGAGATGAGAGAGAAAGAGTATTATGTTTTTGTCAGGGGGATATGACAGGGAAGTTGGGAAGAAGATGCAGAAGAGAGAATTAGGGAATGAGAGAAGTGAAGAAGAGAGGTTGGAGTAATCCTCAACCTGGGCCAGAAGACCTCAAACAGATGGACATATAGGGGAAGACCCTGATGTCATATGGGCAGAGGCCTCTATTAGCTAGTTGGATCCAACCTGGGCAATGAGTTTTGTACTCACTGAAGGAGGTTCCAGATGGTCAAAGGTGTCTCTCCACTGCCTGCTCAACCACATCCTCAACCAGATCCTGAAGCTCAGGACTTTGTCGGCTTTCCTTCCTGCACTGAATCAGGGTGCCTAGAGGACTGGATCCACTGCCCAACCATTTGAGGACATCCCTGGGTGGCCAGAGGCTGATGGAGGACATTCCCTGACCTAGAAGGAACATGGTCAGGCTGTTTCTGGGATTTCTGGACAAGTGCAAAAGAAGACAGTAAATGGAAAATAATACATAATTAAAAAAAAAGAGAAAGAGAGGGAAGGAAAATGATACTCAAAATGGAGACAATAAATGCAATCATAATTTGGTGTTACACCAATTTATATTTTATTGATAGTGCTTACTAAGGAGGTAAACTAAATGAACTGGTAATACATTTTACAGAGTAAATATTCTGCAAAATGGAACTAGTGACTGTGCTGAAAAGTTGCTTATTGGTATTACAGTATTTCTCCAGTTCTACTCTGATAATCATTTACATCTGAATGACTTAAAAAAGGACAGATTTCCTTCATTTTTATTTGCTATTGAATGGAACACAGAATGCATTGCTTAATCCTACATAAGGATTTCATAAGCATAATAAATTCCTCTACTGACTAGAACCATTGGTGAGCCTGGTGAGTCTGCTTTGGGCTTGGTCATGATTATAGGCCATGGTGGAATGATTTTATCTGTGTGCATAGCTGTGTAACAATTATTTTTATTTATTATTTTTTTTATCATATATACAACAGATGCAATCATTATATAAACAGAACAGAACAGTAGGATTGATACAATAAATGCAAAGTGCTCTCAGTGATGAGCGAGATCATTGTATTCACTGACAATTTTTTATTTCATATCATTACTTCTTCTTAATTTTGTTTTCTACCACCAAATGCTGCAGAGCACATTGACTTCCTATGGTTTGATACATTATTTACTGGCTCCAGATTGTCTGGTGGAGGTTGGGGTTAAACTTCCTTAGTGCTCCATTGTTTTGTTACAATCTTCAGAGGTTAACAAGAAGCTATTTACTTTAATTGTGTAAT
This sequence comes from Protopterus annectens, assembly GCF_019279795.1. Classification (NCBI taxonomy): domain Eukaryota; kingdom Metazoa; phylum Chordata; order Ceratodontiformes; family Protopteridae; genus Protopterus; species Protopterus annectens. Next base: position 45,641,953 of record NC_056737.1, on the reverse strand, counting down.
CTGAAATATGCCTGGTAGAGATTACATGTGTTTTCCTGACCCAATATCAGCAAAAGTAGCTGTAAGGCAGAGAGTTCTATTGTGCGGTAAAATAATTTAAAAAGCTTAGCCTGCAAGAAGTCGTATGCAGGTCATTCAGTTGCTGGTTTGTCCACCCCCCTTCTCTGCCTAGGGTATGGTGGCTAACTCTTGTTAGCCATCTTGTATGTGCATCAACTGTTTTTGAAATAAATGGCAAAAACTTCATTTGCATGACTGTTTTACAAAATTAGCACAGCAGAAAATAATTTCTGGCTTATAGTGAACACTGCATTATTTAAAAAACTTTATGCATTTCACATTATCCATATATGGAAGTGTTTGTTGAAATAATTTGTGTTTGTTTATGTACATGTAGGTGTACATGCATATATGCATAAATACACCTATTTCAGTAATATTTATTACATACGTATATATGTGAGTGTGCATGTGTGTGTTTGCATATACATACATACATACATACATACACACACACACACACACACACACACACACACACATATATATATATATATATATATATATATATATATATATACATATACACACACACACACACACACACACACACACACATATATATATATATATATATATATATATATATATACACACACACACAAAGAGTCTATATCAGTTTGTCAAAACCACAATTCAGTGAATTGCTGTTCAATAAACAAAAAAAAAAAAAAACGTTCACATTCATTGAATGCATTACTTAGGGAAAGGAGTTACTTGCCCAACATTCCCACAGTAACACACACCACAGTATACCAAACCAACAGATGGGTGTGGACCCCCACACCCCCTACTTATTTATACCAACTCGAAGATCACACTATAGTGGAGAAAAGGGTATGTTTCTGATTTTGGGCAAGTAACTCCTTTCTCTGTGTAATACATCCGCAAATGTGAATGTTCACTTAAGTGAACGTTCACTGTTTTTTTTTCATTGAACAGTAGTTTGCTGAATTGTGGTTTCAACACACTGATATAGACCCATAAATAAACTTTATATATGTTTACATGCATATATACATTTTTGTATGCCCATGTCTGCATTTTGTTATCCTAACATCATTTAAAACCAGATGAAAATGAAGAAGAAAAAGTTGAAAATGAAAAATACTTACTTTCAAATTCTTGCCTGTTCTCCTGAACCCACTGATCATACCCACTGGGCCAGCTGGTCACCTCTTCACCTTTGCAGATCATCATATCTGTACTCACTCTGCTGTCCTGATTGTGGGATCCATGTCATGGATGACTGGTAGTCTCCCAACTCCGGCCAGATGGCAATCTTTTTCTACTCACTTCTGGCTTCTGCATGTTGTAGCTTCTGTACATATGACTCCTGCAAGAGGAAGACAATGATTTCTGTCTCCTTATCTGACCAACTTGGAGTATGAGACTGGGTTGTACAGATGCTACCATCCTATCAAGTGCCAGTATAAAAGTGAAGAATGTATGAGAAGAGCAGAGGATCAGAAGGTGTGACCCAAGTCCTCTGAGGTAACCAAACAAATATAGACATACTGGAGCCCTCCAATAAAGGTTTACTGCTCAAAATGAATGAACTGTAAGGCAAATGAAGAGCAGTCCAACCACCAGGCTGAAGAAACTTTTAACTTTTAATAAAACACAGTAAAATCACAGAAGTATGACTGTTTTTTGGACTAAGCCCTTCTTCAGATAAAAACACATTTCAAACAAATCATATTTAAACAAGCGGCAGCCAATAATACCCTTAGTTTTGCACTCTCCTCCTTTTTAAGCCAGCTTTCAAAGGAATGACATCATTTAAACCAGGAGGTTTCTGAGCTGTTAACTCTATAATCCATTTCATCTCAATGTATTCAGTGTGATTCACCAAATCACCCCCCCAGTGTTAACATTTACAACCTGCAAAACCTTGAACTTAAAACTGTGCCCAGCATTCTGTCTAATGTGCTGAAAAAAAGTGCATTGTGTCCATTCAGTAATCTGATAACTGAAAGATGCTTCAAAATCCTTTGTTTTAACATGCAATTTGTTTACAACATAAAATGAAGTACAACATTGGCATAAAGCTAACTAAATCACATTTTGTGTCTTGCAGTCTGCATACCTATTCAAATAATATTTTTTACTAGTTTTAGGATGTACAAATACATTTTCTTTCATGATAAATGCACAGGCTTTGCATTGTCTGCACTGAAAAGTCCCTTTTCCTTGACTTATACTTTTATGCATGCTCTTATGTTCCTAATAAAACAAATCATTCAAGTTTTTATTTCTTCTAAAATCAAATGAAGGGTTCCTATGCACTTTATTAGCAATCTTAACATCAGTGTGCAAGATTTTCCAGTTACGTCTAATGTCTCATATACCTCATATATCATTACTGTATGTCAACATCACATCTATTAAAAGCACATTTTAATGGTGTATCAGCTTCTGAGGACTTTTCTGTGGAGAACCATGGCTTAGCTTTACCCCTTCAATGAAACTTACTGTTACTTATGATAGCTTCTGTTTTAGTTTATTTTTTATACCCTCCTAGATTCTAAGTATAAAATAAAATTTTTTAAATCACTCAAGGTATCCTTCCACAGGAAAAAATGTCATCCGTGAATCTAACATAATGACATAGTTGTTCCTTCCATAGGTTCATAGGTTCATAGGTAGGTACTAGGCTATTGGCCCAAGGGCCTACGTAAGCCTAGCCAGCAAGGTTCCATAGCTTACGCCACCCATGCATGCATCTTATCAAAAATGACCATTTCCTCCGAATAGGCAAGCACAAGGTTTGCGTATGAATTAGGACATGGCGTGCCCATCGCAATCCCCTGCTTCTGTCTATAGCAATTTTCATGGCATAGAAAAAAGTTATTTTCCAAAATAAGCAACAATACCTCAAAGACCAGTCTCCTCTTGTTAGCGTCAAAATGTACCTTATTAATCAAAATATGTTCAACAGCTGATATGCCATATGTATTACTGATCACACCAAACAAATCCTTAACATCCAATGTTACTAGTATATAGCCTTGTTTCTCTTATGTAGTTAAAAATTCATGCAGACTAGTTAAAAAATGGCCAGTGTCTTTCAATACTCTGGGGAAAATTTCTAGTACTTGCTTTAAAGTGCTCAGTTAACCAACCCCTCCTTGAGACTATCAGTCCCATTGTCTTTTTAAGTCCTTGTGCACCTTAGGGAGTACTTTAAATACAGGAGTAACAGGATGTTCAACCAAAAAGAATTTTATAACTCTTCACTTAGTAAACCTTCCTGCATCAATAGCATTAGTTTATTTCTTACTGTGTTAATTGTCATCTTCACATTCAAAAGAGAATCCTGCGTAAATGTTGATGTATCCTGTAGAAAAGTTAAATTCTTCTCTTTATAAAACTCCTGATTCATCACTACCACAGCTCCACCTTTCTCGGTGGGTCTGATTATTATTCTATTGTCATGAATCAAAGAATTTAAGGCATTCCTTTGTAAAGATGTTAAGTTATGGTATTTATTTCTTCTTTTGTTATTCAAAAAATGTTTTAGTTCATCTTCACGTACTTTCAGAAATGTACAAACAGTGGGGTTCATAGTGGGTACAAAAATACTTGGTTGCCTTAATAAAGTCTTCAGCCTATTTGTATTATTGCAAAACATTTGTCTTAGAGAAACATTTCTTCCTTAGCAATATTAAATCGATTATAACTTCATTGTAAATCGATTATAACTTCATTGTACACAGAACCTACACTCAGAATAAATAGTCCTTTGTTTAAAATGTATATTTGTTCCTCAGAAAGTACATAATCAGAACCATTGTAAACAACATTAAAACAGTCACTAGTCACATTGATTTTTTCCATTTCTTGAACTCCCTGCTGCCAGAGTAATCTTGTTTCTGATTCACCTTCTTTTTCACTGGCACCGGTAAAACTGGAAAAGAAGATTTGCTTGTAGAAATAAATATCTTCGGCTGTGCTCCAAGTCTTTCTTGTTCATCTGCCATGTTGTTCTATTGAGGTGAAACCACCAGGAAATGGCAAGGGATTATAAGGATTTTGCCACAGGGAATATATTTACTTGGCCGCGGAATTGCGATGTGAAATGGAAGCAGTAAAAAGAACAAATGTGCATTTTCAACCATCCAGAACACAAAGTGAAGGTTTATCTTATGTAAATGCACATGAAATTGCTGTTACAATACAAACAGATAACTGCATGGTTGCTATGGCAACTGAGGGTGTACAGAATATGCCTGAAAGTGTACCATCGACTCAACGTGTTGGAGAGGGGTCATCTGACTCAACACAAGCTTCAGCTCAACAGAACAACATGGAGGATGAACAGGAAAGACTCGGAAAATGGCTGAAGGTATTTATTTCTACAAGCAAGTCTTCTTTTCCAATTTTACCGGTGCCAGTGAAAAAGAAGGTGAACCAGAAATGAGATTACTCCTGCAGCAGGGAGTTCAAGAAACAGAAAATGTCAATGTGACTGGTGACTGTTTTAATATTATTTATAATATTTCTGATTATGTACTTTCTGAGGAACAAATATATGTTTTAAACAAAGGACTAATATTTATTCTAAGTGTAGGCTCTGTGTACAATGAAGTTATAATAGATTTAATGTTGTTTGGGAGAAATGTTTCTCTAAGACAAATGTTTGCCAATAATATGAATAGGCAGAAGACTTCATTAAGGCAAGCAAGTATTTTTGCACCCACTATGAACCCCACTGTTTGTACATTTCTGAAAGTATGTGAAGATGAACTCAACATTTTTTTGAATACCAAATGAAGAAATAAGTACTATAACTTAAAATCTTTACAAAGGAATGCTTTAAATTCTTTGATTCATGACAATAGAATAATAATCAGACTCGTCGACAAAGGCAGAGCTGTGGTAGTGATGAATCAGGAGTTTTATAAAGAGAAGATTTTAACTCTTCTACAGGATACATCCACCTTTATAGAGGTTTCTCTTTTGAATGTGAAGATGGCAATTAACACAGTAAGAAATCAACTAATGCTATTGATGCAGGAATGTTTACTAACTGAAGAGTTATTAAAATTATTTTTGGTTGAACATCCTGTTACTCCTATATTTAAATCACTCCCTAATGTGCACAAGGACTTAACCCCCCCCCATGAGACCAATAGTCACAAGGAGGGGTTGGTTAATTGATCATTTATCCATATGGGTAGAGTGCACTTTAAACCAAGTGCTAGAAATTTTCCTCAGAATATTTAAAGACACTAGCCATTTTTTAACTGGTCTGCATGAATTTTTAACTACACAAGAGAAACGAGACTATATACTAGTAATATTGGATGTTAAGGATTTGTTTACTGTGATAAGTAATGCGTATGGAATATCAGCTGTTGAACATATTTTGATTAAGAAGGTACATTTTGAAGCTAACAAGAGGAGACTGGTCTGTGAGGTATTGTTACTTATTTTGGAAAATAACTTTTTTCTGTGCTATGGAAATTACTATAGACAGAAGCAGGAGATTGGGATTGGCACTCCATGTGCCAATTCATACGCAAATCTTGTGTTTGCCTATTGGGAAGAAATGGTCATTTTTGATAAGATGCATGCATGGAAGGAACAACTATGTCATTATGTTAGATTCGTGGATGACATTTTTTTCCTATGGAAGGGTACCTTGAGTGACTTAGAAAAACCTATTATATACTTAGAATCTAGCACAAATTTTTGAGATTCACTATGCATAGCTCAACAGAGACTATAGACGTTCTGGATGTGCATCTAACTAGAGAAAGCAAGGGTATTTATAAAACATCATTGTACAGAAAAAGCTGTTGGAAGAACAGTATTTTGGCCTATGATAACATGCACCCAAGGCATACCTTTGATCACATAATCAAGGGCCAGGTCAACAGGATCTCCCATCTCTGCAATGTTGATAAATGTTTTGAAAATGAAATTGCAGAGTTATGGGCTAATTTGAATAAAAGAGGGTATAGAAAAGCTAAAACAGAAGCTATCATAAATAACAGTCAGTTTCATTGAAGGGGTAAAGCTAAGCCATTGTTCTCCACAGAAAAGTCCTCAGAAGCTTATACACCATTAGAATGTGCTTCTAATAGAGGTGATAGTGTAAGGTTGATGTTGACATACAGTAATTATATACAGGGTGCATGTGACATTATCAGACGTAACTGGAAAATCTTGCACACTGATGATAAGATTGCTAATATAGTGGGTAGGAACCCTTTATTTGGTTTTAGAAGAAATAAAAATGTGAAGGAATTTTTTACTCAGGAATATAAGAGCATGCATAAAATATATGTCAACAAAATGGGACTTTTCAGTACAGACAGTGCAAAGCCTGTGCATTTATCATGGAAGAAAATGTATTTGTACATCCTAAAACTAGTAAAAAATATTATTTGAATAGGTATGCAGACTGCAAGACATGAAATGTGATTTATTTAGCTTTATGCCAGTGCTGTACTTCATTTTATGTTGCAAAAACAAATTGCATGTTAAAACAAAGGATTTTGAAGCATATTTCAGTTATCAGATTACTGAATGAACACAATGCACTTTTTCAGCACATTAGGCAGAATGCTGGACACAGTTTTAAGTTCATGGCTTTGCAGGATGTAAATGTTAACACTAGGGGGGTGATTTGGTGAATCACACTGAATACACTGAGATGAAATCTATTATAGAGTTAACAGCTCAGAAACTTCCTGGTTTAAATGAAGTCATTCCTTTGAAACTTGACTTAAAAATGAGGAAAGTCCAATACTAAGGTTATGTTTGGCTGCTACTTGTTTAAATATGATTTGTTTGAAATGTGTTTTATCTGAAGAAGGGCCTAGTCCCGAAAGCACTCATACTTGTGTGATTTTTAACTGTGTTTTATTAAAAGTTAAAAGTTTCTTCAGCCTGGTGGTTGGACTGCTCTTCATTTGCCTTACACAAGCCCTCTGAGGTATAACCCAATCCGTGGAAACTTATAGGGATATTACCTATAGAAGTGATAGCAGTGTCAAGTTTGGTTTACTAATAGTACTGGAGCAGGCACATGGACTTCCCAATTTGTTTTTCATAACTATACCATATTTTACTATGTGAAACAATGAGAAGTTCATCAACTGGACATGTCTTTCAGTGATTATTTCTTTATATAGAGGAATGTTCTTCTTAGGATTTTAGAATATTACTATGGTGGTATTGCAGTCATTTATGGTATTGTGATCTTAAAAGTATTTCAAATGGCATTCTTTTCATAATTACTATTTGAAAATGCATTACATTAATAACATTTTTAAATTTTATTCCTGGCTTCATTCAAAGTAAGTGACTGTTGAGGTGTGGCTTCTTTGACGTATGTACGTGGACTAGGGTTCAGAACACTCCAGTCTAAATGTTAACTCATTGCAGATGTAGCTTTCAGTGCTTTGGCATACTTATGTATGATGGAGACATGTTGTGTGCTGTCACATGTTCTTGCACTCAGCACCACTCAGCACAGCTCATCCATGACCAACCAAAGTCATAACATGTCTATGATGGTTTACTATCAAAATGTCTAGGTAACTTACCTTGACTATTCACAACCCTGACCTGGAACACAAAATAAATCCATCTGACTGCTCATGATTTTGATTCTTTCAAAGGAAAGAATCAACATTCAGCTGCTCATCATGTAGAACAAAACATACACTACCAAGCAGAAAATGTCCTACTGTTTTGTAGGGGGGCAAGCCCCCCTGCACCCTCCACACCCTCTGCTACTTATATATTCTAACTCCAAGGTTGCACTACAGTGAGGAAAAGGGTAATTTTCCCAATCCCCACTGTAGTGCAATGCACTTCAAAACACTGATGTTCTGAAATTGCAAACACAAGTTACGTATCGACGTTTCAGTCGATAGAAATTGTGTTCCCAGTTTTCCCTCTCTTCTCCTCTGTGTTCAAGCTTCTGACTGTCGAGGTAAGTCACCTTGACATTTTGATTGTAAACTGTCTATGACACCAGATACATCAATGCAAAAGACTGATTAATTGAAATCAGCTTGGCTGAACTTCATTTGCAAAAGAAGCATGTAAATGGGCAACAGTTTTCACCAACAGTCATACAGCCACTATTTTAACTGCTCAGCGAAGTTCCGCAGCGATTTAGATAGGAAAGTGAAAAATAGTTTAAGTAGGGTAGCAAATGCATAAATGTGAAAATTATTAGAAAACTGTGGAAATTAGTTTTAGTGAACAATGCTACTATGCAGAAACTCACTGGTTTTAGGGTAAGGTGAGGTTCATTTACAAATACTGTATGCTGATGTCAGAGGACTAGCAAAATATGAATTACCATTTATTAGTTGTATTTATTTATTTAACATTTGTTTAGCGGGAAAGACAGTTTTCAGTGGAGGCCCAGGAAGAAACACTCCAGATACATGTCTTTGTAACCTGGGAGGAAACCAGAGTACCAGGAGAAAACCCACATGAAAGCATGGAGGACATGCAGACTCCACACAGAAGGCACTCCAGCCAATAATCGAACTGGAGAACCCTCTTACTGTGAGACAACAATGCTGACTGCTGCACCACTGTGCTGGCCATATGACATGTTTAGCAAACTTAAGGGGGGAGAACACTGAACATTTTTATTTTATGCTGATCAGATTCTGAGAAATACATGATGATATTGGAAATGATAGATGCTTATGCTGATGCTCTATATCTTCTGTACAGACATTCATCATGACTGTACTAACAGAAAAAGCTTGCATTACAGCAAATAAAATATAAGAGGAAGTCTTATTTAATTTATTACATTAGGAATGTTATCTGCTAAGATTCTGCAATGAAATTAGTAAAGCTGTTGTATTCATCCCTTATGTTAATGCTGGTATACTTTTGCTTTGAACATAGCTGTCAAGGTTTTTTCTTTGGCAAGGGATTTAGGTGTCAAGACTGCCAATGTGTAGTAATACATTTACTATGGAGGAAGCTTTAAGTGCTGTGTTGCATCATTGATGAGTGGATTTCATTCCTGTAAATCTTGTTTTACTAGGGACATGCATGTATTTTGTTTCAAGTGAATGCATGATGCACCAGCAGGGATTCAGACAGAGTAAAGACAGCTTCAGGCCTGAAGAGAGCATGCATCCTCATCAGGACTCTCAGGGCTTATGGCAAGTGCCTGTTTGACAAAGAAGGCCAAACAAGATGAGAGAGTTTAGGCACGGTACCAAGTGGTTTTGGATGTCAATGTAGTTGGGGTGGGATGGGGGGCCAGAAATTGACTCAGTGCAGATAAAGGGCCAACAGTGACATGCCAGAACAAAGGCTGGGCAGAACACAGTTGTCTATATCAATACTGGTGGGGGAACTCCTACAAAAATGCCTTGGACACTTGATGAGGATTGCCTACTCTCAATATCGGGAGAACATTACAACACCAATGAGAAAGCTAGAGGCATAGTTAGAGGTGGTGTGGACACTGCCAATTACCAACCTCAATAGCACCCACATTCATCCAGTCAGGAAGGTTATTGTATTCCCATGCCAAAATTATGTACTGAAAATTGCTGCAGAGGATAACTGGGAGTGTATAACACATGGCATGTCTTATCAACAGGTGAATCCTCCTTTTTTGCTCCATAGGAAAGTGACCAGAATATGCATGTAAGTAACCTCCTCACCTAATTTTACAAAATTCATTACTGTGGTCCAAGATCTCACTAACTATGTCATCAATTAATACTTTACAGGGTCAGCAGCAGAAACAATCAGTTCCACTGTGCCAGCACAGCTGGAAGATGTCAACCGCAGAAAAGCTGTTGATGATGATGCCATAAATTTATATTTTATGACACAGACTGATGACAGTAGCACATGGTCATTAAATGTAATGGCAGGATCACACACCTACAGCAGATACATACATAATTCTGCAGGCAGTGACATAGGCTCACACAGTCAGGTAGATGAGGACATTACTTTGCAGGTAGTATGGGAAGGGACTGCATGTAGCTCTGTTTGCTCTACAACAGGAATACCTTCAGGAAAAAGGTACAGTCTCAGAGGTATCAGTCTCCACTGTAACACCTGTGAAAATGGGGGTCAGGAGAAAGCACGTGTACAGCTAGCTCTAAACTCACAAAAAGCCTTCGCTGTCCAGCATCAGATGTGCAAAGACATTGTTCAGGCTCAGGTCACTGCCACAGACAATCAGCTAGAGGTGATCAGAGTACTGCAGGCTGTGCGTGAGGATTTCCACCATCACACTGAAATGGTAGAGAGCAGGGATAATGCCATAATCACACTCATTTGCAGTATGACATCACACACAGCAACCATCTCCACCTACATGTGCACATTAGTCAGGACTTACCAGATTCAAATACGAAAAAGTGGTGGCCTTAGATGAGGATGGGGTAGTGTTTAGATATGTTGAGGCACAGTAGGTCATACATCAAGTAATTCTTAGTAGAATGCCATAAAAAGTAGAGGGGATGTAACCCAAAAATAGACAGGCAGGCCTCCTTTCCATTCACCTACATGTATGAGATCATCTCATTTGAAGTCTCAGTCATGCAGCACTGTGAGATCACTGTCTATAGGATAACGTGTATCCAGTAGGTCATGTCAATGTAGCAAATCAACATTAAGCTCACATGCTAGTACATCCTCAAGATCACAGATGCTGTCACCTACACTATCCTTAGGGGATATTGTGAATGTCACATTTGACCTACTATAAGTCAGGATGCACAGTGCAACCAATGAAAATATCACAAGAGACAATTCAGCAGCACATGTTTGACTTGGTAACGTTAATGCTTACAATAACAAAAAAATAAAAATAAAAAAAGGTGTAGGGATCTGCAGACTTCATGAACAACAGTATTGAGGGCCTAACAAACAGGGGAGATGAAAGATTACAGGAGTAACACACATACTGCCAGCAAAACTAGGACAGTAGCCATTTGACCCTCAGCACTTCACAAATTGATCTTACTTCTAATGATACAAGGGTTGGTATCTATAACAAACTGAATTACTGTTGTGCAGTACCTTAATAGATGAATAAAAAGTATGTATTAATTATTAGAAAAAAAGTGCAGAAACATTAGAGCATACAATTAGAACTCTTGCACAGTTTTCCTTTCCGGTGGAAAAGAGCACCTCATGTAAACTTTAAGGTGGAATAAAGCAATAATATATGCTGAAATATGCACATTTCTTCACATTACACAGTCAAGCCCTTCAAGAGTTATTATCAAGAAATGAATACTCTAGCAAAAGCAGTACCTGCATATTTTTCTGCCATCCTTAACCAAAACAGATGCAGCAGAGCAATACAAAATGACATATTTCACGTTTTACATCCTGCCAGTACATACACTCTGCAGATTTCTCTAAACAGTCAGGTATAGCTCTGATTATATGGTGTCAATAAACAAAGTATATAATGTAAAAATACTTTAAAGGTAAGAAGGACGGTCTGATGTACAGTAACAACAGGCCTTGCACCATACAGCATAGCCCACACAGAGCACTGCATGCATCAGTTATACTCTGGTTTTTTTTATAAGAAAGGTAACACTAACTTGAATGTCAAGGTCCATAGTTATGAATTAGATGGCACTTTTTGCCTAAGTAGCCATAAATTGTGCAGGAGCCTGGCTAATGGGGTCCCATATTACTACTGTTGTCGGCAGGCCTCCAGTGCTATCATCACATGTAGAAGGACCTATACTGGGAGCTGCACTGCTTTCATGGGACTATTCACCACCAGGCCAGCACATAATTGTGCTGTGCTGAATGCAACATGAGGTAAATGTCCTGCATCCAGTAGCTGGGTCATACTGATAGGCATCCCCCGACAAATCCAGGCAATGAAATGGGCTTTAAGTAGGCCAAACAATGATGATCTGCTTCCAGGACAGGGTGGTATTGTAGCTTTCTTTGGCAGCTCCTGTAGGGTTATGTACAGGTGTCCTCAGCCATCTTGAGTGGGAGGCATGCATCACCATAAAAACACAAAAAAGAAAAGGAGGGAAGACACAACAATGGAAGGGTGGTTTACCACTAAGAAATACATTTTCCAAATGATAATTAATTACATAATTGTAGTAAAAATTTCATCTTACCAACAGGGTGACCATGGGGCATCCTACTATGCTAGAAGAGGCAGTAGACTGGGCTTGTGTGCTAGGTATGAAAATCATGGGCACTGCCAAGATGCTGGGCTGACAGGTTGGTGATGTACCCCCATGCGTCACACACTACCTGGCAGTTAGTAGAATGGTAGCCTTTCCTATTTCAGTACCACTCCTCCAGTGGTCTAGACAGGGACCTAATGGTAACATGGGTGCAATCTATCTCTCCAATCACCTCTAGGAAACATGCCATCCTGTAGAAAGCACTCATGGTTATGGCTCATTCTTGTGGTGACAGAGGCAGACAAATATAATTATTTATATGTGTCAAGAGTATGTAGAGGAACTGATGAAGTATTCTCAAAGCAGAAGCCTGAGATATACTGAATGTGTCCCCAGTCTGTCTCTGGAAGGTCCCTGTGGCATACTGAAGGCTATACATACCTTAGTATCCACAGGTATAAAAAGGCCACACATTCACCCATTTAAGATCTGTGGGCCAAACAAACTCATTAAATCCCTTACACTAGCTCTGGCCACTCTAAATGTATCAAGAATTTCTTGAGCAACAAAATTATAGAGTCTTTCTTTGTCTATGCCTATGCCTTCTTGGCCATCAAGCACTGCTGGGCCAAGCAGCATCTCACATGCTGCCAATTGGTGGAAAAGTTCTATGCCCAGCTCAAAGCATGAATCGAGGCATCTGTCAACATAAGATATGAACAGAATGCCAAATTCAGGAATAAACTCAGATGGTGAAACTATTTTGGAAACATACTATACAATAAGAGAAACAAAACTCATAGCCCATAAAAGCAAATTTAATACCACATAATCTACAGATACACTGACAAATATCAACAAAGAACTCAGAAACAAAATCAAATCCTCCTAAAGTAAGTATGAACCGAGAATTGCTACTTCTGCCAAGGACAATCAAAAACTACACAAAGAACATTTTTGACTCTTCAGCAAATAAAAACTTTCTTACAGAGTCAGTGGAGCTTACAGGAGTACACTTGTCTTTAGTAGACAAGGCTGTGGATTCTGTTCCTACACCAGATAGATTTATTCTTGACACTGCATTGCAACATAAGTGGGGTGCTGCACTCCTGAGTGTGTCATCCTTCAAAAGAGAAATTAAACTGAGATCTCACCTGCTTGAGTTGGTGGTACCTCAGATGGATGTAAAAATCCACAGCACCTCTCAAAAAGAGTAGGGGTCCTTTATTTATATGCAAAAAGAACTCTTATTTACAACTAATTTACATATTTACAAATATACAAATGTATAGATATACAAAAATATTTACACATATTCAGAATTTCCTTTATAATCATGCTAAATGTTTATCCCTTTTAGATCCCCACTCCTTTTTCCATTACCACCATCTCATTTTACTAAAATTGTTGCTAAAATTCATTTACCATTAAACATAATTGCATTTCTTCTTTCATTCCGTATAACCCATATGACATGACAACTTTTATCTATTCTTTTAAAATTTTTTTTCTATTCTTATAGTGTCCAGATTTAATCAGATCTATGTTTATTTTAGTCACTTCTTGTACATCTTTTGAAACAAATCTAATTTACATCATAACTTTTTACTCTTTTACATTTCAAAAATGCATTTTGTAGTTTCTTCTTGATAATGTAAACATATTCTATCACTTTTCTTTTCATATTTCATATTTCCTTTTACTGGTAATTTACCTATTACCAGTTTCCACAAAAAAATATTAACATTCTACTTTCTGATTATACCATTTGCTTCTTTATTATAGCTATATTTTTCATCTGTTAGAATTTTACATGGATTTGCATCATAATGTTTGTATCAATACATTCTTACATCATACTTTTCTACTTTTTCTATATCACTAATTTCTATCTTCTACAAAACTATTTTTATTGGTAACATTTCATTTCTTCATTTATATCTCTGTTTTTATTCTTTTTTGCCATATCCCAAAATTCATGATACTTATATTTATACAATCTTACTACTCATATCATATCTTTATCATTTGTCCACTTTTACACTTTTTTCAACTTTAACAAAACATCATAAACCACTGGGTTAAGTAATCCCAAACCTTCTTTCGCTTTATTTATGTACAAAACTTCTCTTTTTAGTGGGTTTAATATAGAACTCCATATAAATGAAAAAAATATATCTGCAAGAATTCATTTACAAATACTGTTGGCAACTTAAATGCACTTGCTAAGTATACTATTTTTTTCCCATCAGTACTGAATTTGATAAATAAGCCTTTTTTTCAGAGTGATAATTTATATGTTCTCCAGAAAAAAAACAGGCTTGTTTTATTTTCTTCTAGTGTTTTTCCGATTAAATTGTACTTTCATCTTTATCCCCAATTGTATACCTAACACAGAAATTTCATTCATTGCAAAATATATATCCCTATCTTTACTACATCACCTAAACCTTTACTTTTCTGCTTATTTAAAGTCACCCATATCACCAAATTTTTATTTATTGCATGTAAATTTTGTTTTGTTTTTTTCAATTATTATAATGCCATTTGCATATGTTAATAGAACTGGAATTCGTAGCCCTTCAGGTGGTATATACCATGCCTTCTTCATTTTGTAATTTATTTCACTTACTATACGTCTGGCAGTTGGCTTAGAGGATTAAGGAGCTGCTGGAAAGCTATTTCCTGTTGTCCAGTGGTTACAGGTTTGCTTCCCTCAGCCTCCAATACTAACCTTGTGACTCTGAGCAAGGCATTTAAAATCTGACAGCACAGAGGACTAAAACTCCAACTTGTTAATGAGCAGCTTCCTATGACAAGGGTACAGGGTTTGAATCTTTCCACCTTCATTTAATGGGGGGATTAGCTTAATGGTTAAGGTATTTACCTCACAAACACAAACTACAGGGTTTGATTCTCACCTTTAGGGAAAATGGCTAGGTTTAAAATGGCACATAAGGGCAGCCTAGTACTAACATATGAACCATATGAGCTATCACATTCATAACTAATGCAAACAGTGTGCAACTCACTGTGGGTTGACTTTTAAAACTCAACGTTTCTAAACTTGAAATGTCTTATGGTTGAGACCAAAAGATTGAAGTTTTGAAACTTTGAACTGTTTAAATAGAGATTGCCATACAGCAAGGCATGGGAAATTTATCATTTGTGTCTCTGTAGTGCAGTCTTGGAGTTGGTTTATTTAATTATCAGGTGGTGTGGGGGGTCCCCCACAAGAATATAAAAAAATTGTTTTTATTGTTTTTTTTGTTTTTTTTTCGGAGTTTCAAAGTTTCAAAACTTTGATCATATGGTCTCAACCATAAGAAATTAGAAGTTTTGAAACTTTGAGCTTTAAAAGTAGATCCTCAGTGGACATCCCTGTCTTATACCTTTCTCACTTATATTATTTTTTTTTCATTATTACCCATAAGATTTCATGTCTAATTGTATCAAATGCTGTATTAAGGTCTCCTATCATTACTTTTCTTTCTTCATTTCTATTTATAATATCATCCACAATTTCTCTATCATTAATAATGCTTGACAACACCTGTTTATACTTTATATATATATATATATATATATATATATATATATATATATATATGCATATATATATATATATATATATATATATATATATATATATATATATATATATATATATATATATATATATATATACATACTATCTTCCATAATATTTATAATGTTAGTTTCAAATCTCTTTTGTATTATTTTTAAAAAGATCTAGTAATCATTATTATTCAATATTATTGGTCTCCAGTTTTATTTTAATTGTCTTCTTTCTTCCATTTTTCATATTTAAGTATTCTACTAGATAGTTCTTTGTAAATACAACCTCCATTTAACTATTCATTAAAAATCTTTAAAAACTATTTTCTTGCCAGTCCCTTAAATTTTTATACATTCCATACCCTATTCTATCTGGTCCTGCAGCCGAATCTATATTGTCCTAATACTTTACCTATCTCATTTAAAGAAATCTGTTTTTACAACTCTGTATTCTCTTTTCTGTTAACTTTTTTAATTTACTTTCCATGTTTTTTCACTACCTTCTTTTTTTCTTTAACATTTCTAGTAC
The DNA here is from genome assembly GCF_019279795.1 of Protopterus annectens. Taxonomy (NCBI): domain Eukaryota; kingdom Metazoa; phylum Chordata; order Ceratodontiformes; family Protopteridae; genus Protopterus; species Protopterus annectens. The sequence continues at coordinate 45,625,654 of NC_056737.1, read as the reverse complement.
ATATTGTAGTACACTATTCATAATCTGTTCTTGAGTTCTTTCTATTTCTCCTTTTGCATTTTTTATTTCACTCATTACACTACCATCTTCCTTTAGTAGTCTGTTTAAGTAACTCAATACTTCTCTTTTTCTTTGTAAAAATATCTTTGCTTATATAACAATTCTTGTATTTTTTCCTCTTTCTTATAATTATTTTTCTTTGTCAAAGTACTTTCTATCATGTTCTAAATCTTCCAGTGCATCATTTCATTATATGTTTTTTTATATTCTTCTTTCTCTACTTTTCTCATATCATATTGTCACAGTAAAAAATATTTTTTATATTTTTCCTTAAATATGATCCACTTTTCTGACCAATTTTTGTAAAATGTTCTAATAGTAATATGATCTTTCCATAACTGTATTACTAATCTCAACCCTTCTTCATCTCATGCTTTTACATTTATCCTTTCTACTTCTTTGTCTATTTTTATATATTTTATTTATTTATTTTATTTTACATTTGTTTACCGGGAAAGTCCAACTGGATATATGTCCATTTTTAGCGGAGGCCCGGGGAGAAAAGCTCCAGAAAGCAGAGTATAAATACATTAGGAACAATAGAAACATTTAGAGATAAGTATAATATGCAGTTTTCAGTAGGGTGGCAAACATGGATAAAACATAGTAGACAACATTGTAACACAGTCATTGTTTTCCTTTATCTCTAGCCATATTGCAAGATGAACAGAAATTCCTGTTTCAACTACCTCCCTTCTCCTATAACTAAAGCTCCTGATACTATAAACTAATATATTTCATTTCTATACATACCCCTTTTGTAAATCCATGAATTTTTGTCCCAACTTATAACTTCTAACATTTTTCTTAAAAAATGTCCTTTCTTTTTATGCTTGTATCTTACATTACAATTAAAGTCTCCTGTTTGGTATAATACTCATATTTATCACTACATAATCTAAAAATCTGATGAAATAAGCTTTCTTTTCTTTAAATTATTATAAACATATAATGTAATAATTCTATATACTTGTTTTTTCCATTTTAACTCTACAATGGTTAATCTTCCCATTTTTGCTAAAGTTACATCTAATATCTTTACTGCATTTCTACAGGTTATGGCTATTCAAGAACATCTCTCATTTTACATATTCTACATTATCATTCTTCCCCATAGTTTCCCTGTTTGTAATTTTTCTTCATTCATTAAAAATGTCTTGTGTTTCTAATATAATTTCATCTACATTCCATGTATGTCACCACTCCAAAATCTCATTGACCTATTTTTTTCATATTTGTTAATAATCAAGCTACTTTTTCTAAAGTACTTAAATGTCACATTTACAGACTGTATGTTGTGTAGCAGAGTGGGAAGTAACTAAGATAGCATTCTACCTGTTCTACCTGTCCTTCTAAAATCTGTAAATCTCCATCTCAGTAATCCCAAACTTTCACAATAACACATATCTCTAGTTAGCTACTTTATTTTTCAACTGTCCTTCTAAACTGTGGAAGCCTAAATTTTAGTAATCCCAAACTTCCATACCTTGACATATCTCTTGTTAGCTGCATTATTTTCCATTTAAAGTCTATAAAGCAGAAATGCACAACTGTGAAATTTAGTGCACTACGTACGCTGGCCAAACACTACTTAATGCAGCAGAGTATGGACAAATACGACTTTATCTACCCAATCCAGCCACCAAACAATCCTAATTATTTTAATCTCTTTCTCTGACTTGCTCTCTCTCATGGTATCCTGAACACATAGTCATCATCATCATCATTATCAACCCCCTTTTCCTATTTTCTACATGGGGTTGGGGTGTTGTGTTAACAGTTGCCATCTCTCTTGATTCAATGCTATACTCTTGCCATCTTCAACACTCATGCTGGACTGTCATAGACCTTTTCTCAAACAATCCATCCACCTTTTCCCTCCTTTCCTCTTACCTTCTTCTTGTCTGTCCCAAATATTCTTCAGCAAATCATTTTCTGCTTTGTAGCACATGTGCCCAAACCACTGTAATCTGTTCTCCTTGATATTTTCTGCAATTGGAACTACTTTGGCTTCAGCTATAATGTCCTCATTTCTTCATCTGCCCCACAGTGTACATCCTGCAACCTTTTTCAGGCATTTTATTTCCATCACCTCTAACTTCCTCATCTACTCTGTCTTTAGTGCCAAGGTTTCTATACTGGTCACACCACTGTTTTGTACACCTTACTTTTCAGTTTCTTTGGCATTTTTCTATCATATACTACACCTAATGGTCTATGCCAGTTGGTTGCAGCTCCTCTGATTCTAGCTTTGACCTCTTCATTCAGACTTCCCTTCTCCTCAAGCACCCCTCCCAGATACTTGAAGCTGTTAACCTATTCCACTATCTTCCCTTCTATCCCAATTCTCAGCTTCTTCTGATTTCTCCAGTTTGCTGCCATTACCACTGTCTTATCTGTATTTAGTTTCATCCCATGTGCCTTCAGTTCTGAATTCCATTCCCCTATCCTTCGCTGATGTTCTTGCTCAGAGTCTGCCTGTAATGCCACATTGTCTACATACAGTAATTTTGTTGATCTGTTCCCCCTGTGAACAACAGTGAGCTTACAGCTGAACCCTGATGTACCCCAGTCCCACTGGAACACCTATGTGAAACTGAACACTGTTCATACTTGAGTCATTGGGTCCTTGTACATAGCCTGCACTAATTCTACCAATGTTTCTGGGACTTCAAACCACTACAGTACTGCCCAAATCAGCTTTCTTGAGACCTTGTCATATGCTTCCTACAGTCCAGGAATGTCCACCTGGACTCTTTCTTCATCTCTAACTTCTTCTCAACTATCTGTCCCACTGCAAACATTGGGTCAGTTGTCCTGCATCTTGATCTGAAGCCGAACTGCTCATCTCCCAACTTACTTTCTACTACTCTACATATCTGTTTATCAGTCGCCTTCTCCAGAACTTTCATGCACTGTAACAGTAGTTTGATGCCTCTGTACTACCCACAATTGTGGATGCCCCATTTGTTCTTGTACAGTGGCATGAGTATTGATTATTCTCCAGTCATCTGGGATACATCTTTCTCTCCACACTACTATGAGTACTCTCAGGGCCCATTTCTCCCCTATCTCACACAGCATCTTTATCATATCTGTTGTGATCTAATCTGAGCCTGCTGCTTTCCCTGACTTCATTTTCTTTAGTGCTATTCTTACTTCTCCTAGGGTGGGCTCCTCTTCTTTCATTAGAGGCTGTGTCTGGGGCAATACAGCTTCTGTGGAATTTTCTTTATTAAGAAGATCCTGGAAGTGCTCCTTCCATCTGCCTATGATGTCCTGTGGACTGGTGAGCAGGTTGTTGCTAGCATCCCTTATGAAGGGTGTCCGACTATCTTCTTTATCTTTCCATCTTTGCCCTGTAACCTGATATAGTTTCTTTGTGCCACCTACTTAGTCACTTTCCAGAAGTTGGTAGAATGCCTCTGATATCCTATTCTTTGCTATTGCAACTCCTTTCTTAGCTTCTTTATTAGCCAACCAGTAGTCCTTCCTAGCATGGTCCGTCTTTTCTATCTCTCAATTTTTCCTGCACTCCTTCTTTTTTTTGATAACTTCCTGGAATTCTGCTTTCCACCACCAGCTTTCCTTATGTATCTGATGTCCATACCTAACTCAGCCACATATCTGTTCTGTAGTCCTCATGCATACTGTTTTGAGGTGCTACCATTCCTGTTCAACTCCACATATTTTCTCCTCTTCTTGGGGTGCTAGAGCCCTGAGCAATTCTTTAAACTGTTGTTGTCTCCTGTCAACTTCCAGGTCAGGCGCCTGGTCTCTGTTGACCTTAGACCCTTATTTGACCACTGCTTGTAGCTGACTGTGGCAACCAGTGGTTTATGCTGTGGGCTGACTGTTTCGAAGACTTTGCAATCACTAATTTTACCCCAGTGCCCTTTATTCACTAGGAGGAAGTCTACCTGAGTTGCATGTTGGCCATTCTTGCATGTGATTTTGTGACTGTCTTTTTTTCTACTATCAAGCCATTTGTCCGACAGAAGTCTAGAATGGTCACTCCTTTATTCCTGTTGTCCCACCCATATGCATGTACTGAGCACATAGTATCTCTGACAAATCCTGCAGAAAAGTTAACATAATCTCACTACCAAGGGAACTTCTACAGCTGAAGTTTCAGTCCAGCTGGAAAAGTAGAAAAGGAAAATATCTTTATTTAAGACTTAGTCCTCTGTACTGTAGTGTTGAATCTGATGGAGGGACCCCCTCCATGCAGACCCAAACCCACATCCACAGGCCTTATATTTTACCCCAGCAATATAAAATTTCCCTGCAAAAGAAATAAAAGCCTATAACAATAAAATTAAATACTGTGACTCACATGAAGTATTTAGAGTTTAAAGACCTTGTCTTTGCATCCATAAACATTCTACCTCACTGATTGTTTTTGGTGGAAAACCATCTGTCGGGGGAATTACTGCATTCCATTTAAAGACCTGATTACCTCCCCTGTCTCAGTTGTTCACCAGCTACTATAGTCTCATTTCAAGCCAAAGACACTACAATACTGCATGTTGCAGTTAATTTAGGCATATGTTGACAGTTATCTAGCAGCTTGTGTTACTGCCTTTAAAGTTAGAGGACCTGTCTTGCCTTCTGCAGTTTTACAGATTGTTTTGCGGGTACTTACTCCACCATGAACCTCTTAGGATTCACTCAACTTATTAATAGACCAACTGGATATGTCAAGAAACCCAACAATCTATCCTGGACTGGATTCTGGTTACCAACCCATCTAATTTTACCTCCTTAGGTACCCGCCATGATACACTAAGTGACCACCTGCCAGCTTATACCCACAGGAGTATTACACAACTAACAAAGGATCATAAGCACAAAACTACCCGTAATCTCTCCAATTTCTCCAGAGTCTTTCATTGAAGATCTGAAAGCAGTTAAGTGGTCCATCCTAAAAAGACTCCCCTTAAATGATGCAGTTGAATACTTCAATGCAGCATTTCTAAATATTCTTAACACCTTATCTCCACAATGTACAAAAGGAATTAAAAACAGCCATACCCCATGGCTCACCAACCAAAAAGGATCCCAGCCCATACTCAGATTCCCCCTCTTCAAACAGCTGCCTACTTCAATACATACTTCATAGAATGAATGCATAGCCATCTTAACCTCAAACTTACCTACATGCAACTAACTTCCCCTACCTTAGAATCTAGCACATCTCCTTCACAAAACACATCTAACTGCAACCTCTCTGATGCACACATAAACAACTCCACCCACTTTATCATTCAACTAGTTTCTATAACTCTCTTAAAAAACTTTTACATTAACTATAATCTTGTTCCTCATCAGATGACAACCTTCCCCTGGAACATCAAATCTAGCTACAGATGCAATAGCATACCCAATCAGCATTCTTATTAATAGATCAATAACAGAATCCTGTGTCCCTAATTTATGGAAAATGACACATATTATCCCCTTACATAAAGGAGGTAATTCCACCTACATTACACATTTCCATCCCACAGTGATCCTGTCTCCCATCTCTAAAATTATTGAAAGATGTACACATCAACAATTTCTCCACTATCTCTTACAAAATAAGTTAATCGCCAATGTGCAACATGGATTTCAGCCAGACCACACCACCTCCACTATATTACTATCATTTACAGTCATTGTCAATAAAGCTCACAACTCTAATAAACTCAGATCTTCAGTATTTCTAGATCTCTCAAAAGCCATTGACATGGTCTGTCATGGGTCTATCATCTCCATATATTCAGTTGTTCTCAAGCAACCTTGCCAACAGGCAAAAAGCTGTAAAATGGCAAGGGTCCATCTCTACATACATTCCCACTTCCATAGGAGTCCCACAAGGATCCATCCTTGGCCCTCTACTATTCAATATTTTTATCAGTAATCTATATTCATCTTCTTGCGAAGGTATCTTGATTCGATATGCAGATGATTCTACTGTCAGCTGCACTTCAAACATGTTAACTCACCTTCAAGAAATTACTCAACAAGTTGTCATCTCCATTGAAACTTGGCTTACAAGAGCACAACTCTTAGTCAACCACCCCAAAAAACAAACTCCTCCTCTTTACCCCAAAATCTCACAACTCTAACAAGGCATCTTTCAAAATCTTTTTGGCAAATGGCACTGACATTGAATTAGTCCACCATACCAAACTATTAGGAGTGATAATAAATGATAATCATAAATTTGATCTCCACATCCAAAGCAATATTAAGAAAACCCATCAAAGACTAGACATGATATACAGAAACAAGCATTTTATGAGCACACCCACCAAAGTTCTCTAGCCATAACCTACCTTTTGCCCTCCCTACTCAGTAGAGCCGCAATTCTATCCAATTAACAAACATCCAGAAAAAAAAAAAACTTGAAAGCTGCTACAACAAAATGCCAAGTTTGCTACTATTTCATCCTTCTTTAGCCATCACTGTAAAGCTCTGCATACCCTTAGCTGGCTGGAACTGCCCCTCCACCTCTCCCTTATTCAACTTATAACAATACAAATAAATAAATTCTTACTATATTCTTATACTATTCACATTTACAGAAAGCACTCTAAAATTTTCATTTTCACATTTCTGGTGATTCATGTTATACGTTCATAGCTAATTACTATGCTAGCTTTCTTAATAGCCCATTCTAAGACTAGCCAATTTGCCTCACATAATTGAAAGTCAAACACTGTAACTTGTTTCTGTGAGTCAAACACTTTAACCATTATACATATCTTTCCGAAGAACTCTCAGATCAGAAGGCAAACAGCTTCGCAATCATTACCTATATGTATATGTATAGCTATCTATCTATAGATATATATCTATATATTTATATATATATATATATATATGTATATATATATATATATATATATATATATATATATATATATATATATATATATATATATATATATATATATATATATGTATATATATATATATATATATCCATCCTTGGCCCTCTACTATTCAATATTTTTATCAGTAATCTATATTCATCTTCTTGCGAAGGTATCTTAATTCGATATGCAGATGATTGTACTGTCAGCTGCACTTCAAACATGTTAACTCACCTTCAAGAAATCACTCAACAAGTTGTCATCTCCATTGAAACTTGGCTTACAAGAGCACAATTCTTAGTCAACCACCCCAAAAAACAAACTCCTCCTCTTTACCCCAAAATCTCACAACTCTAACAAGGCATCTTTCAAAATCTTTTTGGCAAATGGCACTGACATTGAATTAGTCCACCATACCAAACTATTAGGAGTGATAATAAATGATAATCATAAATTTAATCTCCACATCCAAAGCAATATTAAGAAAACCCATCAAAGACTAGACATGATATACAGAAACAAGCATTTTATGAGCACACCCACCAAAGTTCTCTAGCCATAACCTACCTTTTGCCCTCCCTACTCAGTAGAGCCGCAATTCTATCCAATTAACAAACATCCAGAAAAAAAAAAAAAAAAACTTGAAAGCTGCTACAACAAAATGCCAAGTTTGCTACTATTTCATCCTTCTTTAGCCATCACTGTAAAGCTCTGCATACCCTTAGCTGGCTGGAACTGCCCCTCCACCTCTCCCTCATTCAACTTATAACAATACATAAAATCATACACAAACCATTAGCCTACCCAGCTCTAGCCCAATTAATCAACATATATTTCCCCTAAAAGAACTCTCAGATTAGAAGAAAAACAACTTCTCACCATAAATAAATCAAATAAATTCCCTGGACAAAGGGTAGTACTCGTAGTCAGTAGCAAAAAAATAGAACATCCTACCTCTAACCACCAGAACTATGTCTAACCCACCTCTAAATGTTCCCTAAGAGAATACTATAAAAAATCACGGACCTGCTCTTGTGCCAATCCTGGCTGAACTTACTCACTATACTTCACTCACCCCCTTCAACCGTGTTTATATCACGTTATCAAAAGATGAAAATAGTGAATGCTATTTCATCGGCCCCAAAACATCTAAACATGAAAATATCGAACATTCAGAACAGCAAATTTTTTCCCATGGAAAATATTTGCTGCTCCGAAACACATACACACAACACAAGCACATCAAACAGCAACCACACACATAGACTTACATTCCTACATCTAACGCTACACTAAACTAAACATACACTACTATCTACCCACTTACCTTAAACCAAACCCTAACCCTAAAGTCCGTCACTATCGCACACTCACCTAACCCATGCCCTAACCCTAACTCACTTAAACCGCCCCTAACCCTAAAGTCTGTCACTATCGCACACACACCTAACCTGTGCCCTAACCCTAACTCACTTAACCCACCCCTAACCCTAACGTACAAACAATCGCACACTTACCTGAACCCAATCCGTAACTTTCTACCACAGCACTAAGAATAGTGAAGCCACAGAAACGGCCAACCAAATTCTTTCCCGAGGAAAGAATTTGCTGTTCTGCAGCTTTGCTATTCCTAGCGTTCACTGAATAGTGTTCGATATCAGAACATTCAAAGTTTTAATACTTCGATGTTTTGATATAGACCCCTTCAACCCAAGTCACACCTCACAACCCTCTCCAACCTCTTCTTCCACTCCTTTCTTTTGTTTTTCCCACTATTTTACCTTATCCGCTTCATCGCTGCAAACCTTTCTTCTACCTCTTTCTCTTTCCTCCCTATTCACCTAAGCTACCTGAAGACACCCAACCTTGCACTGTTCTTATAATCTGCTTTTCTCTCCATATTTCTTCCTTCAGTAACCATAATATGAACATCATCTCTCATATTAAGACATCTCCCAATTTACCTTCACTATCTCTAATCAAGTAATCTCTAATATCTTTTTAAATATCTTATTAGAATAGTCTCAGGTCTCATTTATCGTACACCAATCTATGTAACAAATGATATGACTAAGGAGTTTTTCCTCACATATTTTCTCCAACTCATATTATTGTTTTTCATAGCACTCACTATAAAACATATATTCTATGTTTTTTTCATTACAACATTTTTTCCCTCCAATATTTTCTGGTGTAACATGATACTTTGTAATTTAAAATATTTGTAATTGATTTATTGAAAGCTTGTGATTGTGGAGCCATTCTCCCTGGGCCTCTGCTGAAAATTGGCACTTTCTGACCCAGTCAGACCTTCGCAATAAACAAATTACAAATAAATAAATTCTTACTATATTCTTATACTATTCACATTTACAGAAAGCACTCTAAAATTTTCATTTTCACATTTCTGGTGATTCATGTTATACGTTCATAGCTAATTACTAGGCTAGCTTTCTTAATAGCCCATTCTAAGACTAGCCAATTTGCCTCACATAATTGAAAGTCAAACACTGTAACTTGTTTCTGTGAGTCAAACACTTTAACCATTATACATATCTTTCCGAAGAACTCTCAGATCAGAAGGCAAACAGCTTCGCAATCATTACCTATATGTATATGTATAGCTATCTATAGATATATATCTATATATTTATATATATATATATATATATATATATATATATATACATATATATATATATATCTATATATCTATATATATATATATATATATATATATATATATATATATATATAGATATATATGGGTGCAGTTCAGATTATCGAGTTACCAAAAACTCAAACCCCATATGGTAGAGACCATATGATAAAGTGAATGAAAAAAAACATACAAAATGTTAAAGCAACATTTCTGCAGGGGGGAAGCCCCTCTGCACTCCCCACACCATCTACTACTTACATATACGAACTCTGAGATCGCACTACAGCAAGGACATTGGAAACCTCCTATTCTGTGCTTCTGCATACAGCGCAGAATGGGAGATTTCCCTTTTCTTCACTGTAGTGCAATCTCGGAGTTGGTATATTTAAGTATGGGGGTGTGAGAGGTGCAGTGCGGCTTGCCCCCCTGCAGAAATGTTGTTTTAACATATACATATATATTCTTTTGCATCCATTTCTGTTCTTTTTTCTTTTGTACTTATCCTTACTTATCCCTGTAAATTTTCTTTTTCTGTCTTTTACCCTGTTACCAATAGAATTCTTTTTTTTCTTTTACTACCTGCCAATTTATGCCTTCTTCCTCCCTTGTTTTAGAATCATATTCTATGTCCTCCTTATTAATTTTTCTCATCTAATTTTTCTTCTATTTCTACTTCTAATTCGCTTCTCTTTGTTTGTTTTTTTCTCTTTGTTTTCCTTTTTCCTTACTCTTATTTTCATTTTTGCAATCCATCCATAAATGTCCAATTTTGTTATGATGGCAGTGGCATCAGTTACCCTCCTGGCAAGCTCATGCCAGGCATCAACACTCTGAAAGAGACCATTGTACTGCTCCAGCAGGTGCTCTTCAAACTTCTCATGCAGAAAGAACAAGAGAAAATGTGTCATATTATTTTCACTGATACACCAAACTGGAGCTCTGCATTCCATAGTGCCTGAAGTAGTCAAGGCACCTCACTCAGGGCCACTCAGGGAACAAAATGGTAGCCATGTATGCACTGATGTTCATTTGTGGGCCACATGTATTGCACTATATCACAGTACCATAGCTCTGTTATATGTCTCTTGTGCTGCCCATTGTCACTAGGAATGGCTGTTGTGCTGCAGCATGGTGCTTTGAGTGCATCCGTGTAGTACGCATGAGTCAACTGCCTATGTGTTTCATGGTTACTGTATCGTGCATATCTAGATAGCACAATGTGCTATGGCATGCATTCTTAAACAGTGGCACTAAGCAGCTTCATTATTATGCCTGCCACAGTTGGCTGTTGCCAGTGTGACATAAAGCATTGGTGCCATTTTTGTAACACCACTTATTACAGTAAAACTGTAGAATACCGGAAGTTTTCTGAAAATTATGTGAACTTGTAGCTTTATGGTGATAAGGAAGGGGTCCCACCTGGTAAAGTACTTTAACAACAGCAGCAACAATAATCCCTGTAATGGATGTAAATTGTGCTGAGGCAGATGCTTTGTTGTACATGTAGCTGTGAACCCAGTAAGGTGGCATTCTGCCTATAGCTGTGTGTGTGTGTGTGTGTGTGTGTGTGTGTGTGTGTGTGTGTGTGTGTGTGTGTGTGTGTGTGTGTGTGTGTGTGTGTTTGTGTGTGTGTGAAGGGGTATGGCATTCCAGGAGTATGTGTTGAGGTATAGCTACAGTATGTAACTCAGAAATGGCACTAACTGCAGATAAGCAACATGCATACAAATAGGAGGCCATTGCCATGGCAATGGGGAGCCTGGGCATAACAGTAACTTCAGCTGATAAACATGTGCATAAAGGAGAGTTGTGTCATAAGTATGGGCATTCAATAGCATCCCATACACATTAACTGTAAGATTTGTTTCACCAACAGATGTAAGAGTAATCCACAACCACCATTACTAATGCTACTGTAGAGGTATAGGTTAAGAAACAGCCTCACCAAAGCAAGGTGAACATCTTCCACTTGCAATTCCCTCAGATGCTTCACTTTTACACCCATGGATACAGCATCTGAAATGTGCACTGCTTCAGAGTTGTGGATGCCCCAAAAGAGATTGATGTGGGGTGGTTTAGGCACAATCATGAGTCAAATATCATTCATGATATGAATACAAGACTTAGGATTAAACAGTGGATGTGCAGATTAGTGATGCAGGCACAATCAATTGCTGCCCACACAATTGTGAATGTGTGTTTTGTGTCCTGTGGATTTCTTAGTGATGTGTGACAAGTATGCAGTGACATGGCGTACAAGAACTGAAAGCAGCCAATGTGCTGCTACTGGGAAATTTGGCAGTAAAAGTTGTATACACAGGTGCCTTCTAGAGACACATTGCAACTGCTATCTGGTCTGTCTCCAGGGATCATGTCTTCCATGACTGTGAGTAGTCCAGATGTGGGAGGGAGGTAAACCATAGGTTGTCCTAAGTCTGACTATACATATGGCTGGTGGGAGAGCATCATTGTTGAATGTGGATACGTAGCCTGCCATGCCCCATCATGGGTATAATCCAGATAACAGACAAAGACATCTCTTTGTCTCAAAATATGGAATGCCTTGCTAAGCAGCACTTACACATTCCCATACTTCTACCCTTTTCCTATCATCTGTGGACACGCGGCCTGCCACCCCCGCTCATGGTCAGCTACCACTTTGAGGGTGATGATGCTTATCAGGATCAGCACATAATATACCTCATCAGGATGAACAAGCATGGTCACATAATTCTACCCCTTCCATTCCATGACTCACATCAAGTCCTTAACCTCCAAGCCAACAAAGTGGACACTGTCAGTGGCAATCTGATCCTTATGATGTAGGATGTGATTCCTAACTCCCATAGACTCAGAGTACATGAATACTATCTTTACCAGGTCTATATTAGTACATTGAAGTATGACTACTTTGAATGTACTAATATTGAACCCTTTGCATCGAAAGCTGAAAATAGCGAAGCTGCAGAATATTGAATACTTTCCTAGGGAAATTATTCAGTGGGCCGTTTCTGCAGCTTCGCTATTTCCTCGACTGTGGAGTGAAGGTTACGGACCGGGTTAAGGTAAGTGCGCGAATGAATGTGAGTGTGCGATAGGGACCTTAGGGTTAGGGAGCAGGTACGGTGAGTGTGCGATAGGGATTTTAGGATTAGGGAGTGGGTAAGGTGAGTGTGCGATAGGGACGTTAGCATTAGGGAGCAGGTAAGGTGAGTGTGCGATAGGGACTTTAGGGTTAGGGAGCAGGTAAGGTGAGTGTGCAGTAGTTATGGACCTTAGGGTTAGGGTTGGGTTAAGGTAAGTGGATAGCTAGTAGTGTATGTATGGTTTAGTGTAGGGTTTTGTGAAGTGTATGTGTGTGGATTATGTATTTTGGTGTGCTTGGGTTATATGTATGTTTGTTGGAACAGCAAATTTTTTCCCTGGGAAAAAATTTGCTGTTCTGAGTGTTCAGTGTTGTGGTGTTTTGAGTGAAATGGTTTGATATTAGAACATTCGATGTAGTAATACCTCGATGTTCTAATATAGACCCGTCTTTACCTCCCATGACCCAACCCTACCTCATAGTGTTGAAGTATCCTGTCACTGTACCCCCCCCCCCCGAGTGTGCAAGTGTTGTTGAATGTACCTTTCCACTGGTGATGTCTGTTGCACAGAGTGGCTGGTCAAGTCATTGCTCTGATGGCCTGGGCATGTTAATGCATGCATCATTTTATTCTGTATTGCCTGTGTCATGGCTCATAGATATGGACAAGACACCACCTTTTGACAATGGTGTAGTGTATTGTACCTGCCTCTATTATACTGTGATACCATGCATCCCCATCAATTCTGCTTGTGGGTAACACAGTGCAACAAAGTGCATTATATCATCCCTGCCCACATGAAAATAGCCCACAATCTACTGATTAGTGAGCTGGTGGTATATCAGATGCTGTCTGTACTGCCTGTATGGGTGTAGATAGCTAAAATTTGCACCACTGCTGGCACTGGCCCTGACTGTGGCCAATAACATTTGCTGCTGAGCAGTTAGAAATCTGATGCATTACTCCCCTCAAAAACCCTACAATTCTTGGTATAAAAGTGAGTATACATTGCTAAGCAGTACAGCCATTTTGTACATCTCTGAATTAGACTACGGGCCAAATTCAGGAAGCCTCCGTGTAAGAGTTATAACTCTTACACGGAGGCTGCAGTGAAACTGTGTGATGTCAGCATGTCATGCATATGCATGAGGTGCATGAGGCATGCTGAATCACACTAGCAACTCTTACACGGTCCGTGTAAGAGAGTAGGGGGCGTGTCTGTAGGCTAAGCCCTGCAAGCGGACACGCCCCCGGAAGACTAGAATGGCTGAAAGTAAACAGCCATGGAAATGTGAATAAACACACTAAACAGCACATGCCCCGATAGACCATCACTGTATAAAGTGAAGAGATGTTATAAAATTAAATTAAAACCTTTTTTTTTTTAAACTCCGTAAATGTTTGCTACTGTGTGCGCCCGTGTGCGTGGGTGTGCTACTAGCGCAATCACAGTTAGCAGTCAGTGGAAAAGGATATAAGAACTAAATATGCAAAGTAAGCCAAGAAGTAATAGCTTAGCGGTAGAGTTGCCGGCCTAAGAGTAGGCAGGCAGGGTTCGAGCCCCCACAACAACCTTTTTTTTGTAAATAAGCACTAAAAAGCCCCCTGACAGTATTGTACAAATGTAAATGTATTCCCTTTTGTAAAATGGAATGAAATGGAGCATATATTCCGAAGTAACACAATAATAAAAATAGTCAGAAATGTACTGATAGCTAAGCTGCTGTGAGACGGAGTGCCCGTAGCTGAGTAGTGTTTAAAAAGCTGCAAACTGCGTGCCCGTTGCTAAGCACCAGTTTAATAGGCTGAAACCGTTTGCAACTAGCTGTGCTTAGCTGAACATGTGTGTCACTAGCCAATTAAGGTTTATCCCAGCGCACACCGTTTGCGCGCCGCTCCCACAAGCTAACTGCCAGTGCGCATGCGTGAGCTCCGCGCAAACGAGCGCAGACCTGGTTTAAAGTGCTTAAAAGTGCCTTTATGGCACTTTGATTGACAGGTCCTGTACTCAGTTTGAAAGTTTGCTAAGAAAAATAAATTCCCACTGTCAGTCTCGAACCCAGGACCTTGGTAACATTAGTCTGTATGACCTACCACTAAGCCATACCTGCTTTACAAGAACACAGTGCTAAAATAAATATAACATGTAATAGTAGGAATCAGTATAAAGGCAATATAGGAGATGTACTATCCAAAGCATGTCAGGTAGAGTTTTAATGGCCAAATTACTGGATTCCCATACTAGTTCAGTGTGAACAGAAACAGCCCTGCTACATGTTAGCTTGTACATAATAACGTAAGGTAATGTACATATGTGAAGGTATGTATATCTACACATACATATATATAAATATATATTAATACATATGAAATATAGTCGTAGGTCTCAGTAGCCATACACACTCACTACAGGAAACAGTGAACATAATTGCAGCAACTTGAATCTGCAACACAGCCTGACCCCTGTGTGACCTACTTACCCTTCTAACTGCTTAAGGGTGGCCTCAGCACTTTGATTGACAGGTCCTGCACTCAGTTTGAAAGTTTGCAAAGTAAAAAAAATTCCCACTGTCAGTCTCGAACCCAGGACCTTGGTAACAATAGTCTGTAGGACCTACCACTAAGCCATGCCTGCTTCACAAGAACACAGTGCTAAAATAAATATAACATGTAATAGTAGGAATCAGTATAAAGGCAATATAGGAGATGTACTATCCAAAGCATGTCAGGTAGAGTTTTAATGGCCAAATTACTGGATTCCCATACTAGTTCAGTGTGAACAGAAACAGCCCTGCTACCTGTTAGCTTGTACATAGTAACGTAAGGTAATGTACATATGTGAAGGTATGTATATCTACACATACATATAAATAAATATATATTAATACATATGAAATATAGTTGTAGGTCTCAGTAGCCATACACACTCACTACAGGAAACAGTGAAGATATATGCAGCAACCAGAATCTGCAACACAGCCTGGCTCCTGTGAGACCTACTAAGCCCTTTAACTGCTTAAAGGTGCCTCCAGCACTTTGATTGATAGGCCCTATACTCAACTCAAAAGCAGAATATGAGCATACTAGTAGGCCCTACCACAAGACCATTGTAACACTAGTCTGTATGACCTACCACTAAGCCATGACTCTCATACAGGAATATAGTGCTAAATAAGTGGAACATGTAATAGTAGGAATGAAGATAAAGGCAATATAGTATGTCTACTACCCAAAGCATGTCATGCAGACTTTTATAGTCCCAATTACTGGATTCCCATACTAGTGTAGTGTTAACAGAAACAGCCCTGCTAATTGTTAGCTTGTACCCAATAATGTCAGCTAATGTACATATATGAAAGTATGTATATGTACACAGATATATATATATTTATATAGCAATACATATGACATATAGTTGTAGGTGTCAGTATGCATACACACTCACTACAGGGAACAGGCAAGATAAATGCAGCAACCTGAATCTACAACACAGCATGAAGCATGGGAGATGTACTAACCTTCACACTCACAAAACACTGTCAACAGCATACCAGCATGGTCCACGCCCTACAATCTGAAAGGGCAACGCCTATCTCACATACCCTTTTATAGCAGTGTCCTGAAATCACAGTGAGACATGCAATCAGTACACACCCAGCTGCATGCAATTAGCAAATGCTGCCTTACAATTGGTGCAGAGGCCATCACATGGACCTATGCAGATACCTACAAAAGCACTGAGTACCCACACTACACTCACGCAATACATTCATTGCACAAACACTACGGATAAAGAGAGAGAGAGAGAGACAGAGAAAACAACCAAACAAATATTAGGACTGCCAGCAGCAAGCAGCAAGGAGCAAGCAGCAAGCAGCACCACTGGCACAGCAACAGCTGCCACAAACACAGGTAATGCAAAGTAGCAGGTTAATCCTGTGTATACTGTGACACCTCCAAATGTATCATAGTTCACTATCTATAGGTATGTCCATGAGATAGGTTGTGTGTACATAGTCATGAAATATAAACATATGTAATATTGTTGTACATGTGGGCCATAACTAACACTTCCATAGCTTAGAACACAAGGCCAGTTGTGCATATGATGCAGTAGTTCCCAGGGTCAGTAGAGGTTCCTCCTCATTGGTGTGGGACCACTGTGTATGTATGGCACTGTTCAGGTACATATCCTGTAGTATGGCCAGGGATTAATATCAGTCTGTCATGTGGTGCTATGTCATCCAGGTTGAATGTAGCACACATCCAGGGATACCATTTCGTAACAGTGATGATATGTGTATTGCAATGATGAGGGTGGCTCTCACCTGGACATGTGAGAGGATAGGGAGGTTACAGTCATCTGGGATAACTAATAACACGTGTGTAGGACAATAGGGGGGGGTACCTGCACCTAAACTGTCTGCAACAATGTTGCCAATATCTGTGCATTTGGTGAATGTGAAGCATCTTAACACTGCAGACAACAGATGCCTTCCCGTCATGTGAATCTGCCCTGTGCTGCAGTAGCCTCCTACTATTGTTATACAATATGCCTGTATCTGTAGTCCACTGGACAGGATTAATAAGTGGTGTGCAGTTGTTCTGGGTTAGATAACTGTGTGCACAGTACATGCAGTATGTGGGATGTCTGTGGTAAGCATATGCAAAGGTGCTGGCGGTGTGTGTTGTGGCTTCCACTGGCCCAGTGGGCTGCATGGATAGCATCACTGTCATAACTACTGAATAACTGTGTAATAACATGCATACATAGCAAGGTAGTGTACTGTGCTTGTGGTGTTGATCGGATATGTATATCCAGGCTGAGTAATGTGTGTCCACATCACAGGGTTGGATGGCAGCACACATCCAGTATGTATGGATGAACACCCAGAATGTGTCAGACGTGTCACCTGTGCAGAAGTATCTGGCCATTACCTGTGCATCCCCCACAACACACACACATGCAACATATGGCAGAAGTACTATAGCAGTACACACATGTTCATAGGTTCATACTAGGCTATCTGCCCGAGGGCATTTACAAGCCTAGCCCATCGTTTTGTGGCTTACGCCACCCCTTTAGTATAGGAACTATACCCATTATTTTGCTGTGCCTCTGTCGAGCAGTGACACTGAGGTAATCCCTGGGGTATATCTGCGATCTCCCATCCATTGGTCAAGATTTCTCTTGAACAAGGCCAGCGAGGTGCTCTGCCTCACATATACCGTGATTTTGTTCCACAGCATAGGAGTCTTTGGGTGATGAATCTATCCCTCCAGCACGTCCTATTAATAGCCGTGTCGAGGTTTAAGTCTCCCGCCCTTGTGGCTCTGATGGATCTAGATTTTTTGAGGTGAAGCATATTCATCAAATCTGGGTTTGACATGGCCTTGTATGTTAGGCAAAGGTCACCTCTGAGCAAGCGGTAAGCGACTGAATAGAACATACATGGACATGCTGGAGGGGCATATTCCTAACCGAGAGGCTCCCTTCACTCTGTAATGAGCTCGAACAGTTGAGAATGAACAGTTCATAGGTTCATACTAGGCTATTTGCCCTAGGGCATTGGTAAGCCTAGTAGAATGTGTTTGTCTTTTGCCACCCAATCACAAGTTATGCTGCTATGCCCTTGTCCGACTTTAGTATACTGTGCCTCTGTCTAACAGTGACATAGAAGTGATACCTGGGGTACAACTATGATCTCCATCCACTCATCCAGATTCCTATGGAAGAGAGTCAATGAGGGACTCTGCCTAACCAGTAGTGTGAGCTCATTACAGAGTGAAGGGAGCCTCTCGGTTAGGAATATGCCCCTCCAGCATGTCCATGTATGTCAGTGCTGAGGTCCAGCTCTCCTGAGCATGTGGCTGTATGGGACTCTGATTGCCTGAGGTGCATCACGTTCATTACTGCTAGGTAGGACATGGCTGTATATGGCACGCACAGATTGCCTCTGAACAGGCAGTATGCCACTGAGTCCAGCTGGATTCACTTTACCTGGGCAGCATATGACATCTGTGTGAGCCATTGCATCCCCTTGATGATGTACTGTTGTCCTGTACCAGTTGCTGTAGGTGTCTGGTTAGGTACATGCCAAAAGGTGCATTGTACGCAATTATAGGCCTGATGATGGATGAGTAAAGAGGCACAATGACCTCTCATGCCATACATGTGAATCAGTCATGATTAGCTGGGCTATATAACATGTCTGTCAATCCACGTTGGCCATGTGGTAGACAAATGACAGACCGCTACCATGTTTCTTCCCCAGGTCCCCAACTACGTCTTCTGTACTCAATGGCCTAACACCTATGTTGTACTGTGCCACCAATGTGGAGGCGTGGGAATCTGCATTGAATACTGATACTCCCTCCCTTGTTCAAGTGTTGGGGCCGACAAGAATGGTAACAGCTATAACGTGGTAGTACTGGTGTGCTCCTGTGAAACCTGAAACAGGTTCATGTTACTGCACAGATATCGATGTCCAGAATGCTAGGTAGGGTTTTGAGTGCGTGCATCCTTGGGTCTAGACGTCCAGTGTTGAGTAGCATCACTCTTACTTCCTCATCCTTTGTGATACAAATGGATGTGGGTTTGCCTTATGAGCCTTGCCTAATACAGGCACTATGGGTGCAGCAGGAGGCTCCGCCAAATGTCAATAGGACTGTGGTGACAGGTGCAAGCTCTCCCTAGCAAAGCATACCACCCCAAGATGGCAGGCATTGGCACACCTGTGAATGACACCAGTATGTCAGTCAATTGTTGGAAGGGATCATCGTGCCTTGATATTGTGGCATCGTTCTAGGTGAGGGTAGGATGCTACTCAAGGTCAGGGTCAAACTGTCTCGGCCTACGTGCTCAGAGAGCTCTGTAATGTCTCATGTCATGTAGTCCAGGGAGGAATGTGTCAGGCCATTCACAGCAGCATGGACATTGACTGAGTCATACCTGTACCTGCCTTGGGGTTACCTGAGTGTTTGTGTTATGTGGCAGGTCATAGTGCCTGACAGGCTGCACACCGTGACCCTCACCTTGTTAAGCCTGGTGAACGTGATGTGAGTGTGCCTGATGATAGAGGCACCTAGTACAGGTGTATGAGGTGTGTTGTTAACTGTTAATGGCAGTGAGTGTTCAGCACATTGGCTTTGTGTGATATGTGTTGCACATGTTTGTTTATGTGGTAGTGGTTGCCTGGATGTCTGCTTAGGAGGTCTCTGCTGCATAGGCAGAGCTGTGGTCTGAGCCTACAAGTATGATCATGTGTGATCATGTGTTAGGTCCGCTGTTGTGGTAGGTCTACGTGAGACTGGAAGTGTAGTGAGTGATCCCCTTTGCCACCTGACTGGTTATGGCGGTATTGAGTAGACAGAGCCTAGCCTCCAGTCTGGTATATGGTTGCATCACTCACATGAGTTTGAATTTGTTGTTAGGAGGAGTGGGTTGTCTGTGTACATGCATCTGTTCTAACATTGTCTCTCGAGTACCACACTCACCAGCTGCACTGGCGAGGGAACTGACAACTGACCTCTGGACATGCTAGAATACTATTGTGAACTCTGTAATCACTAATGATTGAAAACAAGGTCCAGTGGGGAGTGAGGGTGTACTGACATTACCTACAACTGGTGACTGATATAAAAGTGTCAGTGAGCAAATGCCAGGTAACCTAAGTGCAATGTGTCACAATTAAGTAAATGCAACAATGACAAGCAGTCACTTGCTGTCATGTGTAACATGAAAGTACGTACAGTAAGCAATGCAGATAACAGTAGTGAGTCACAGATGTGTTGAGAAGATGTGTACTATGTGGAAGTAGCATACCAGTGAAATAACAAGCTAACAGATAACAAGCATATAAACAAAGGTAGATCCAGGAGGCCTGGATGTAGTGTTTGCTACAACAAACAAGGTGTAGCAATGTCAGTAAGATACAGCTCAGATATGCAGGCACTATAAACCTGAAACCAGATGTCCACAGCTATGAATGGCAGAGTACAGCCTATTGTCACACATGAGTGCAGACCACAAACCTCGTTAATGTTAAATAACTGGCCTGAAGGCCAACTGCCCATACCAGAAGTAATACACTTGTACACTGGGCCCACAATCAGCAGTTCCCAACTTCAATGGAGGAAAGATATGTGTCCTGCCACCACAGTGCTTGCCACCAACCTCCCTAATGTAAAACAACTGGTCTGAAGGCCAAGTACTTAGTACAAATGACATAGAATGATAGCTACACTGTAATCAGGTTTTAACCAATCAGTAATAAGTAGAAGTTAACACTCCCTGTATAGAATGTGTACCATGTATTGTTCAGATACTATGCTGATAACCTGTTTGTGTACCTTTCCAGATAGACATGGCACCTAAAAGGAATCCTGCCTACTCTGCTGCAGAGGATGACGTGATCCACCAGAGCCTGGTGCGTGACTATGCCATCCTGTTCTCACGCACCACCCAGAATCAGCAGGAGAGGTCTGCACTGTGGCAAAACCTCGTTAGCAGGATAAATGATGTTGGCATGCATGATAGGACATATGAGCAGGTGAGACATCACTGCAGTGATTTGATAAGAAATGTCCGCCAGCGTGCTGCAGATATCCGCAGGCAACAGGTTGCCACAGGTGGGGGGGTGGCCACACATCCCCCCCTCACCAGACAGGAGGGGCTCCTGCTAAGTGTTGTGGATCCAGCCCCAGAACAACAGCAACAATCATGCATCCTGATGGAGGTTGGATTCACACAGCAGCAAGACAGCAAGCGTGCAGGTAAGATGCCATATTCATTTATTGTTATTACTTTTACATTTGTTGACCCAGATAGTCTAGCTGGATATAAGTTCATTTTCAGTAGAGGCCTGTGGAAAAAAGCTCCACACATAACGTAATAAAGGCAGACAGACAAGTTGTCAATACAGACAGCCAGCATAATAGAATTGTACACCAGCCTGTTAATTAAATCAACATACATGTAAGGAAGTCAAACAGTTTAGAGTCATACACAATGTACCGTTGGTTTCAAAGCAATCCTACCTAAAGCATAATGGTTATGCAATAAGGCAAAAGCCATATACATAATAGTTAGGGCTCAGAAGGGTAGAGAAGTAGAAGGAGTATGACAGATACAATGATATGGAAGAGGCAGGCGTCAAGAAGGGAAGTGAGGAAAAGAAGGAAGACAGTCAAGAGGAGGTGGGAGGGATGGGAGAAGTAGGTCAGAGCATAGAAGGACATCAAGGTGAAAGAAACAGGGTAGAAGCTAGTTTCTATGCACAATGAGGGGTTAAAGGTGAAGAGAGGGTAGGGAGAGGGATGTTAGCCTGGACTCCAAGAAGAACAAAGCCAGTGGTTTTGGAAGTACAGTTTGAGTTGACGTTTGAAGAGAGGTAAGGGTGAGATTAGAGTTAACTCCTGGTATGTACATATGACTGTTCTGTACGCTGTTACTTCATGCACGCATAAGGTGTGCATGTGGTATGTATCTGTCATCATGATATATATACAGACATGATGTGCAGCTGATGTGTATAAGGGAACTAGTGTACTACTGTACTGTATCATGTGCAAAACGAATGGCACACATGTGCCCACTGATATTACTCTCTTCACACTTCCAGGTCCCTCCCATCTAGCAATGAGGCAGGCCATACATGCTGGTGAGTCTTTTTAACATTATCTGTAAAACAATTTATAAAACTAGGAAGAGTAGTGTAACTCTGTAGTAGACATGCTGGTGACTGTGTTCACAATAACTGTAATTGACAGGTAGTAAATTGAGTAGTGTAACACGGTACTGATGTGTGTGTTTACTGTGGGGTGTGCATGTGTGCAAGTGTGCCTGTGCCCAAGTGTGCATGTGTGTTAGTGTCCATGAGTGCATGTGTCCATTTCTGAATGTGTGCATTAGTATTGAAGTGCATCTCTTTCAAATATGTATTGAGACTGTAATCTGTGTTCCATGTTTTCCTCCCGTAGGTTCTGGTGCTGCTCTGGTGACCTGCAGCAGGGAACCTGAATCTTGTGCCCCAGGTACTGATGATGATGAAATGTCTGTAATGGTGCAGGAAGGTGTGTCTGGGTCCGCCATTGGTCAGCCAATTGACAGTACACAGCTTTCAACCCCGTCAATGCACACAGTCATCCTGCCGTTACATCCTTTGTCACCATTGTCCCTAGGTGATGGACAGTCAGCAGTGGGCATAGATCAGGGTAATGTGGTACCTGTGGTACATGCATCCCCACAAGGCAGCCATGAGCAGAGGCCTCCAATGGTACCACGCAGACAGTCACCCATGGGTTCTCGTGGGGGCATCCATGGCCGTACTGCCTCTGGCCGACGTGCCCAAGGAGGTATGTCAACCTCCACTATGTTTAGAACTGTCATGCAGGCACAGGCACGTATGGAAAGGTACACCAGACAGGGTCTGAGGGAGCTGAGAGCATGTCGCACAGCCATGACAGACGGCATGCGTGATGTTGCGAATGCTAAGCGTAACTTAACAGATGTCGTTGACAGACGTTGTGGAGGCATAGAACAGCTGCTCCACAACCAGATGTCCATGGGCCAGGGCGATGGTGTGCGTTTGCGACGTCGACGTGGCCGTATGCCAGCAAGAGCACCAGCTGGCAGTGGCCGCGGACGACAACAGGCCCACTCGCGTGCCTCAAGTGCCAGCACCAGCCCCAGCAATGCTGGGTCTGTGCTGTCATCCAGACGCCCCAGGAGACCACGTGCACGTGGCTCTGGACAGTCCTAACAGGGAACTGTGTCCAGTCAACACACCCATGCTTCTGATGACAGTACCCAGTCTGGGTTAGTACCGGATACGGCCCGTAGCACCCCTGCCAGGCACAGGTACCGTGTCCGTGCCCACAGACACTGATCTGGATGACCTGACAGGTGCAGTCTGTGGCTGTCCACAAAACCCTGTACATGGCAGCCATTATGTGGGACTGTGTGCGTGCTTACACACATGCAGAAACCTAACACCTAGGGCAAACACATACACACACACACTGCACCAACAACGGTCCACCCTGTACTGCTGCCCCTTACAAACACACATACACACACATGTCAATTGGTGTTACCAGTGGCCGGCTTGGGCATACCTAACCCACACCCTGTGCATATGATGACACTGTGCCACCTCCTGCATACTACAACATCGGTGCAGGTAAAGGTAAACACGTTGCTGATGCACAGGGTGACTACATAGATGTGTATAAGTAGTAACATGTTGGTAACTGTTGACTGTTGCAGTATAAATGTGTGTATATCCCAGCAGTCCTGCTGCAGTAACTGTATGAATGTCCTCAATTGTTATCTGCACCCATACTACTTAACAAAGTGTACCAGCTGCACACCATCACATGCTAACATTGACTATGGCAATGCGCATCTTGTGCTGTTATGTAGATTCAGCTACATGTATCTGTTCTGTCACACATGCATTTATACACACCCTGCTACCCACACACATGCACACGCTCACCTGCCATTCCCATTATTTATCACCCTACATGAGTAGCTGTTGATACATGACAGGTACACATTTCTGAAGTGCACTATGTTGTTTACTACTGGCATCCCCTTCTCTACCTGTACTCACAGGGTGCAGGCAACCTCATCAGTTGGAAGATGTAATGTGCATCAGGTACTGTAGTACCCTGATTGCCACATCAAACATGTTTCCCATACGGAAATGCACACACAGACACATCCCACATCCACACACTTGCCACATTCAGGCTTCAGAACACTATCTAGGTATATTCGGATACATGTGCGTGTTACAGTAGCATGTAACACTATACTGAGTACTGGCAGTTAGTTGTCTGTTGTCATGTTGTCTGTATAGAATAAAAGAATTGTTTGATTATCCTACTCCGTTTTGTGGACATTACTTGAAGAAGTGTTACCTTACATGTGTTATCAGTACCACCACCTTCTGTTTTGTAGTTTTGTTTGTATAGGGTGCTATCAACATCACTGCTTGTTAAGGGTAATGACCACCCTGCAGTGCATAGCCCCATGTGGCAAAAGCCACATCCCACCCCATCATTGTGCACACACACTAACCCCACCAACAGTAAAACACATACTTTCCATTTGCAAGATTCAAACCCATACCTAACTGTGCAATGACAGTAGAAACAGACACATTAGCAGAGTGTGCTATTTGCAGCAGTTGGAGAAATCTTTACTAATGCTGTACTTAGAGGGTGCTGACATCATCTGTGTGTAGGAGGAAGGATGTGCACCCTGTAGTGTGTTCTCCCAGTTGGCAAAAGGCAGTTAACCCTCCCAGCATAGTGCACACACATAAACCACACTCATACTAACACACATACATTCCCTTTGCAGGATTCAACCCCCTACCTAACTACGTTATGACACTGAAGAAAGATACATTAGCAGAGCATGCTATGCAAATTACTGGAGGACTTTACTAAAGGTGATATAGTTATACAGTCCTGACATCATCAGTGTTTCAAAAGGGGGATCTGCATCCTGTACGATACTGTCACGGTTGCTAATAGGGACATTTCCCACACACACACATCGATGTGTTGGAGGTTTGCATATGTAGGGGATCCAGAACTCCAGTGTGATTAGTATATGGTTTGATTGCAACAATAAGGGATATACTCCTAGTGGTGAGCAGTTTGTACTCATGTTTGTAAAGATCAGCTCTAGTATATCTGCCCCTCTTGTGGGAAGGTTGGTTACCTGTTCCATAGCCAAAGAATGTCTAATCAATGGGAAACTTAGAGCTTGGG
Source organism: Protopterus annectens (assembly GCF_019279795.1). Classification (NCBI taxonomy): domain Eukaryota; kingdom Metazoa; phylum Chordata; order Ceratodontiformes; family Protopteridae; genus Protopterus; species Protopterus annectens. The sequence continues at coordinate 45,600,194 of NC_056737.1, read as the reverse complement.
TATTGTGGCTTGTGTAATGTTCACAGTCTATGTTTGGGTAGCTGGCATCACCCAGTATGATGGTGTTTGCAGAGTAATCTAAACTCTCCTGTGTCAGCATGAAGGCTGTGTGGGAGTCCTGAGTTTGAGAGGGTGCTGTAAGAGCTCCTCTGTGTCTCTTTCCATGTGGTCCAGGGAGGTACGTCTCAGGTTGTTTGCACCAGCATGGACAATGTCTGCCTCATAGCTGTACTTGCTGTGGAGTGACCTGTGTGCCTGTGTTATGTGGCACATTCTATCACCCAACAGGTAGCGGACTGTGACCCTCACCTTGCTCTGTCTGGAGGGCGGCACGTCTGTCAACAGCTCATGTCAAGCAAGTGCACACCCCTCATAAATGATGTGGAAACCTTCAAAGGCCCAAGGCCTGTTGAAAATATGGACCAGACTGCAGATACCTGTATAGAGGCATTCTGTGGACACATTCAGGAATGCATGGATCATGAAGCCACATATGAAAGCATGACCCAATTCTCCAAAGGCAGATGTCCTGGGTGCCGGACACCAGCCATAAACACACTATACAATAGAAGGATGACGCCACTACATGATACAATAACCTCCCAAAATGTGAAGGCACCACTGATGAGTATTGGAAGACAACTACAGGCACCCATATGATTGTCTAAGGCCATCTTTGAGAGAGGATTCCACAAGCCACTGAGGATAATCACAAGGCTGCCTGTAGTTATGTTAGTAACCTGGGTGGTACTACCCAGATATGCTCAGAGGTAATCCGATATGTCACACAAAATATAAAACACACAGACATTGCCATCATCCTAGTGGACAGGTTCAATGCTGCCTTCTCTCCCCAACACACCAAAAGGGAAAATATGTCTCGCAGCACAGTGCTTCCCCCCCTGACATCACAGATGCTCAGGTAAGAGATGCCCTTCCCAAAGCAATAAACACTGCATCAATGGGACCAGACAGTGTCCCAGGCTGTGTTCTACATGAACCACAAGAAGAGCTACACCCAGACATAACACCACTGTTCAATCCCAGCCTTAATACACAATATGTGGCCAGAGAGTGGCATACAGCAACAGTGGTCCCTCAACATGCAGGTGGTGCCATCATGGATCCTGGACACTACTCGCCCCATATGTCTGACTAGCTTTGTCTGCAAAGCTATGGCAAGGATCATCATGAACCTCACATATCTAGATATTGTGGACCTACAGACATGTCACCATACACAGTTTGGCTTTGTCAATGGCAAATCCTGCCTATCAAACCTGTTTGATTTCTTTGAAACAGTCACCAAGGCCACTGTCAAGGGGTAGGAGGTCCACACAGCCTACCTGGACCTTGCATAAGCCTTGGATACAATACCCCACTTGTGCATTCTAGGAAGCTCACCAGTGTACATATTAACCCCTATGTCACTATGGGTATTGCACAGTGGCTCAAGGGCAGAACACACATGGTAGAATTGCTGGAGCCATGTCAGCCTCCAACCTGGTACAAGTGGTGTCCCACAAGGCACAGCCCTAGGAGCTGTCATGTTCATTATATATTTGTCATAGGTACAGGCCAACATGGAAGTACTGTGGCTCAGCAAGTCGCAGGTGACTGCAGACTGAACACCATAATCAACTCACCAGCTAACACACGCATCCTCCAAAAGGGACTCTTGCAAACACACGACTTGTGCCACAGCCATGGCCTCAACGTGAATGATAGAAAGAGTATAGTCATCCCCTTTGTCAAACACTAAGTGACCACAACGTACCACATATGTGTTAATCCAGTAAGTGCAGACCAAGGAATTATGGACCTTGGGGTACGCAGGTTGATAGCATTCTACCATTTGACAACAACATGGACAAAGTGGTTAGGTAAGCATGTTATATGGGCCACATCATCATGGGATCCACATGTAGGCCATGGGAGGACATTGTGCCCCTTTACTCATCCCTCATCATGCCCATAATTGACTATGATGAACCTGTCGGCATGCACCTTACCAGACACCTGCAGCAACTGGAGCTACCACATATGTACCTCGACAAGGGGATCAAAGTGCTCAAACAGATGCCACATACTGACTGGTTAAAGTAGCAGCAGCTCTACTCAGTGACATACTGCCTCTGCATAGGCAATCTGTGCCTGACATAGAAGGCCAGGTCATACCCTCACGTAATGGCCATGCTGCATCTCAGAATATCCAGATCCCACCAGGATACACGCTGGAAATACTTGAACCTCAGGAGTGATATACATAGGACATGGTGGAGGGGCACATTCACAACTCAGAGGCTCCCTTCATTCCTGATTATTATCCCAATAGAGGTTAGGCAGACTGACTCAGTGACTATCTTCAAGAGCGATATTAATGACTGGATGTGACATTGTAGGGTTACCCTGGGTATCACTTATGTGTCACTGTGAGAAAGAGGCACAGTATACTAACCTTGGAAAAGGGCATAGCAAGACAGATTCACAATGCATGTTGAAAGGCACACACATTCTGGCTAGGTGGATACATGCCCTGGGCAGATATCCCTGTACAAACCTATGGACCTATGTCTCTTTTCACCATTGGCCCTATGTGCTGTCAATCACCAATGTAATCTCAATACTCGGTAGCATGTGCAAAGGTCAGTTGTCAGTCACCTCTATGGTACAGTTGTGGAATATGTGTGTCATGTAGTAATGTCACAGCTGCCACATGTACACAGTCAACCCTATCCCTACCCATTGATGTACATCACATGTATGAGATGGAAACACATGGCCAAACTGTAACAACAACATACAAGTCAGTCAGATGCATGGACACATATGACTCAGTCATTGTCCATGCCACCACAGCTGATGTGGGATGTCGCTCACTGGGATACATGATATGGAACATGGAAGGGATCACTGAGCAAGTGACACAGGCTGGTAGACCCCTGACCTTGGTTGGCATCAGACCCTCACCAGGGATTCCGACAAATTACTGAATGCTAATGAATAAGTGTAGCTACAACACCCTAGCTGAATGGTTCTTAGCATGCAGTCACTGCATTGCTATGGAATACTGTCTTACCACTCCCACAACAGGTGAGAACATGCAGCTCCTGTACATCAACAACATGTAGACTTTATGCCCCAGACCAGGTGTGCATCCCTCACTACTAGGCTGATAGCATCTACATCTCACACTGTATATACACATCCCACATGCAGCATCTGCACAGAAGACCACAGTCATAATGTTACCCTGTGCAAATACCATGTATTCACATGTGGCAGGCATCACACATGGTAACTATTGAAAGTCACAGGTACATATGTGTATTTGGCACACACATACATCATGTGTTCATTGCCATAACCGGTGTAATCAATGTCATGCATTATTGTGAGGGACAACCCACACACATGGGCATTCTGTGTGTGCATAACACACATGGCATGTCTGTAATCAAAAGCCATACATAATTGTGATATCGTTTAGAAAGGGGTATGTGCATCCTGTAGTGTGTTTTCCCAGTTGCCAAAAGGGATATATCAATCATACACACTTACCCCCCTTCACACACACTTGCCACCTGCTGGATTCAAACCCCTACCTATGTTAAGGCACTAGAGACGGACGCATTAGCGCAGCACGCTATTCGCATTACTGGGGGATTTCCTTTCCCCTGATATACTTATAGGGTGCTGACATCATCAGAGTTTAGAAAGTGGAATGATCATCCTGTGGTGTGTTTTCCCAGTTGCCAAAAGGGATGTTCCTTTCATACACACTTACACACACACTTACCCCCCTTCACACACACTTGCCACCTGTTGGATTCAAACCCCTACCTGACTATGTTATGACACTACAGATGGACGCATTAGCACGGCGCGCTATTCGGATTACTGAGAGAATCCTTTTCTCCAATATACTTATAGGGTGCTGACATCATCAGAGTCTAGAAAGTGGAATGATCATCCTGTGGTGTGTTTACCCAGTTGCCAAAAGGGATGTTTCTTTCATACACACTTACACACACACTTACCCCTTCACACACACTTGCCACCTGCTGGATTCAAACCCCTACCTAACTATGTTATGACACTAGAGACGGACGCATTAGCACGGCGCCCTATTCGGATTACTGAGAGAATCCTTTTCTCCAATATACTTATAGGGTGCTTACATGATCAGTGTCTAGAAAGGGGGATGAGCATCCTCTGGTGTGTTTTCACATTTGCTAGGGGTAACATTTGGACCAAGTGTGTGAGCATGCCCAGTTCAGCCTTCCCATGGCATGTTGTGTGAAAGATGTCTCATTTATCTAAGTGTGTGAGCATGCCCAGTGTGGGCTTTACATATGTTGAACTCTGCAGCCCATCACATTTGTGGATGAGTGTGACCTTCAACAAATACCTCCAGTTTATGGTTGTGTGTTCTGTGCCATGTTGTGTAGTTACTGTCCGAATGCTTTTTGTGTGAACAAAACAGGGAGTATACTGTGCCTGCAGATTTTGCATGGGATACTTTGCACACAATTGTCAACATCCGTTCATACTGACCTAACACTGTAGCACTGTCTAGTGTAGTGTTTCAGTACTTTCACTGTGGTGGTCAGTATCCTGGGCTTTAGTCCTATCACTGCTTTACATTTCCATAGTGTGCACAACAGCCTGGTTAGGGTCCAGTTGTGCACATCTGCACAAAGGCAGTGCCTCTACAGACCCTGTTAATTACTGCCCCATAAGCTTAACAAGTGTAGTCTGCAAATCTATGGAGAGGATCATAATTGAGCTCATAAACAAAGATATAGGGGACATGCAGACATTGTACCCATCCCATTTTGGCTTGGTCAGGGGCAGATCATGCCTTTTGTACTGGGTTGACATCTTCAAATTGGTCACTTAGGCCATTGTTGGGGAAAGGCAGTCCATACAGCCTACCTTGGCCTTGCAAACACTTTCAACACAATACCCCACTCAGGTATTGTGGAAAACCCTAACAACTGAAATGTAAACCCATATGTCACAAGATGGGTTGCAAACTGGCTTAAGGACGGGACCCACAGGGTTAGAGTTGCTGGCACTATGTTAGACTCCAGGCTGGTCACAGGTGGTGTCACACAGGGCTCAGTCCTTGGCACCCATTGTTTGTCATGTACTTCCCAGAAGTACAGGCCAACATGGGAGGACTTTGGATGACAATGTTAGCAGATGACTGCACACTGGGCACCATAGTGGACAGTGCATCACACACAGATATCCTTCAGAAGGGACTCACAGTAACTGATAGCTGGTGCCAGGGCCATGGCCTGAAGTCAAAGTGCACAACATGTGTAGACATACCCTTCAGGAAAAGCAAGGTGACCCCAAGCTACCATATAGGTGGCAATCCTCTAAGCACAGAGGAGGTTATCATGGACCTGGGGACCCAGGTTGACAGTCACCATTCTTCTGAGACTCACATTGCTAAAGTGGCTAGGAAGACCTTCTACATTGCCCACCTGATCAGGATGGGATTCACATCCAGATCTAGTGGGTCATTGTTCCCCTGTACTCTTCACTTATCAGACCGGTGATCGAGTCGAATGCCCTATTCTGGCTGTATCTCACCCAACATCTGCAGCAATTGGAGACACCCTGACTGTCCCCCACCCAAAGGATCAAGGAACCCCAAAAGCTGTCATATGCTGCCAGATTGAAGACACTCACACTCTATTCACTCACATACCGTCTGCTTAGAGGTGACATGTGCCTGACATGCGAGGCCATGTCCAAACAGAGATTAATGGACATGCTCCACCTCAGACTCAGAAGATCCACCTGAACCACTAGTGCAGGTGACTTACACCTTAGCAGGGATGTATGTTGGACATGTTGGAGGGATGGAGTTATCACTGGAGACTCCTATGCTGTGGAATACAATCCTGGTCCATTTGAGGCAGAGCACCTTGCTGGCTGTGTTCAAGAGGTATCTTGACCTAATGCTAGTCGGAGAATGTGTTTGTCCATCAACACATTGTAAGCGTAGTTTGCCATGTCATATGTCTTGTTTAGTATACTGTGCCTCTGTCTACCTGTGACATAACATTGATACCCAGGGTAAACCTCCCATCTCCCATCCACTCATTAGGATTCCTGTTGAGGGGACTCAACCAGTGTCTCTATGGACAACCTGTACTGGTAGTTTACTCATGTGTGGGGTGGCTTCTGTGTTTTGGATAATGCAGTACAGCCTGTCCTATATATGTCAGTGCTGGGGTTCAGGTCCCTCATGTGCATAGCTCCCTGCCATTCAGATTGTACAAGGTGCAGCATGTGCATTGATTCCAGCTTGGACATGGCTTTCTACATCAGGCACAGCTTGCATCTGGGTGGACAGCATGGCAGTGTGTGGAGCTGCACTCTGTTTAATCAGACTACACATTACATGTGTTCCAGCTCTGTCATACTCCTGGTGAGGTACTGTTGTGGACTTTACAGGTGCTGGATGTGTGTGCATGAGGTACACCAAACAGGGGCTGTTGTGGTCATTTCTAATGCTGATGAAAGATAACTGCAGAACCAGAATGACCTCCCCTTAGCTAGATGTCAGACAGCATGGACCATACAATCACAACTGAAAACAGGACCCTCTCCACAAAGGGAAAGTGTCCTGTCTGGTGGACCCCAGCCATAAACTAACTGTATGACAGATGAGGGTTACTAATGCAAGACAGAGCTACATCTCCAAAAGGGAAGACAGCTGTGATCAGCACTAGTAGAAAGTTACATTATCTCATAAAGACATGCAAGGTCAACTTGGGGACATAAATCACCAAAGACAATGAAGGTAACCACACTGCTTTCTTCAGTTATGTCAGACACCTGGTTGTGAACCCTCGGATATGCTCAGAGTTGGTACACAACAACATATATTCCAGTGACCTGACAGATATTGGCAACATTCCGGCGGACAGCTTCAGTGTGATTTACCCCCTCCCTCACCCCCAAAACAAGATAGTTATCACTGCTGTATGTAACCTCACTGTCATCTTGGATGTCCATGTGAGAGCCACACTCAGCAAAGACAAGTACACAGCATCCATGGGACCTGCTGGTATCTCCAGTTGCATGCTATGTGAACTCCAGAAGGGGCTGGACCCATATATACAACTGCTATTTAACCTTAGTCTTGCTACAGGATATGTACCTGAACACTGGCATACGGCAACAGTGGTCCCACTCCACAAAGGAGATGCCTCCACAGACCATGGCAACTACCACCACACAGGCTTAACCAGCCTTGTCTGCAAAGATATGGGAGGAGTCATGGAGCTCTTACACAGACACATTACTGACCTACGGACCCTTGTTCCCACCTAGTTCAGCTTTGTACAGGGCAGATCCTGCCTTTTGCACCTTTGCACCGAAAGTACCTACCATGAAGATCCGGGTTCTTCAACACATGTCATATGCTTCCAGAATAGAGGAAGTCCAGCTTTGTTCAGTGTCATACCGCATACTTACAGGTGACCTATGCCTGACATACAAGACCATGTCCAATCAGGATTTGGTGGACATGCTCCACTGCAAGCAATCCAAATCCACCAGAGCCATGAGAGCTGAGTATTTGAACCTCAGCACATACATGTATAGGACATGCTGGAGGGACAGAGTCATAACTCAGAGGCATCTCACACTCTAGCAGAGTATCCCAGTTCATGTTTGACAGAGTCCCTCACTGACTCCCTTCAGGAGACATCTAGACAACTGCATATGAGACGGAGGCACAGACTAGACAGAGACACAGTCATGTTATTCAATTACATAAGGGGGTCATAATGTGCCACTACTAAGTCAGAGGCACAATATTCAGAATCTATTCTGTACACTTATTACCACTATAAGGGGTGGCAATAGCCACATCACTATGGCTAGGCTTATACATGCACTAGGGCAGACAGCCTAGTAGTACACTATGACACTATGAAACACCGGTGCATGTGTAGCTATTGTCAATCAAACAGTATGATGTGGCTTGGGGGGCTTGATATCTCCCTGTATTCCAACATTGTTTTGTCTATTCCTTCTAGCATGTCTAGGGATCAGTTGCTAGTGTCCTCTCCTGCTCAGCTGGTGAACCTGGGAATATTGAGGCACTGTTACAGTTGCCTCATGTACACTGACAACCCTCTCCTTCTGCCATAAAACACACATACATGTGAGAGATGCAACTATATAGCCAAAGTGGAGGCTGAGCTCTCTCAACATAGGACTAGCAAGACCAGAGAGAGGGTGAAGGTAACCACACACACATCTTTAATCCAGTCTCACATGGCACTGTCACAACTTAAGATCATACACATAGACACACAGAGACACTCTCGGAGGCTCTGATCAGAAGTCTACCAGAATGGCAGTGGCCACCACAGCAGACACTCACACAACTGCCTCCACAGGGCACAGCACATGCAACACATTGACCACAGAGTCGGAGTGCCAAACAGTCACAGCCCTTAAGGCCAAACACAATGACAGACACTTGTCATAGGTGACTCCATAGTCAGACACACTGATGTCCCACTCACCAGATCAGGTACAGAGGAGGTCACAGTAAGCTGCCTATCGGGCACTGGAATCCACCACATAATGCAAGCACTCAGGTCACTAAACTGCAAGTACAGGTCTGACCCAGTCATAATCCATGCTGGTGTGAACGACCTGAGATGTACCTCCCTGGACTACATGTAAAGAGACATAGAGGATCCCTCTGATTTTGTAGGCCAGGCAGGTATGACCCTGACCTTCGGCAGTATCCTACCTTCACCAAGTATGATGCCACATAACCAGAGACAAGATGATCAGCTGTAGTATTTTGCTTAGACTATGGTGTCATTCTAAGGGGGTCCAATGTCTGTCTGCCTGGGATGACATGCTGGACAGGCCACGGTGATTTGCAAGGGACGGCTTGCACCTGTCACCCTGGGCTTCCGGATTTCAGATGATGCTCTTGCCACCCCATTGTGCCTTTTTATGCAAGATTCAGATTCTACACCTACCACCCTAGAACACAGTAAAGGAAAGACACTAAGGCTAATGCTGCTCAATGCCCAAGGTCTCAACCTCAAGCTGCACACACTCTATGCCCTTCTCAGTATGTAGCACATTGATGTCTGTGCTGTGCCTGAAACCTGGTTCACAGCTTCTGACAGCACCCCGGCACTATCGGGTGTTACCTCATATCATGCATTCCGGCACCAGCATCCCGACAACACCAAGAAGGATGGTGGGTGTCCATATTCATCAAGGACACCATCACCTCATGGTTGGTGGCAACACACGATGCATCGGAGACCATCCAGGTGCCAGTGACCGTAGGCAAGACTGCTCTGCAGTTTGTAGCATGTTACATGCCACCCACTCAAACTCAGGTACCTCACACAGCTATCCTGCAAACACTGAAGGGGATAAATGTATCTCCAAACACCATCCTACTGGGTGATTCCAACTATCCACATATAGACTGGGATCACTAATCATGCCACAACACTCTAACACAAAGGTTCCAAGAGTTCATACACTGAAATGCCATGGAACAACTGGTCCCAATCCCCTCAAGTGGAGGCAACATACTAGAACACATCATCACGGACATGGGGTCACACTGTTCAACACCAGACGTATACCCATCATTGGTGAGATCAGATCATGGACTACTCTCAGTGGGAGTCCACATCCCACCCACACCCCAGATGGGAAAAGAAACGGTGAAGACCTTCTCAAATGCCGACTTCACATTTCTGAGGACTGGTGTGGTCTCTTTCAAGGCCCCCAGGCCAGCAGACACCATTACCCAAGCCACTGTATCACTTAGAAATGCCTTCTACCAGCACCTCCAGGACTGCATGGTTCAGGCAATCCCAAAAATAATGACTCTTTGTACCACAGGCAAGCATCCAGTCTGGTGGACCCTAGCCATAAACAAGCTGTACAACACAAGGAAGGAGCTACTACGAGATAGAGCGTAATCCGTAGGGGGAAGGCACCTATGCTCATTGTGAGTAAAATACTGGGTTCCCCCATACAATCATCCGAGGCATGTTTTGAGAGTAAACCCACTCAGGACTCCAGGGACAATCATGAGGCCTTTTTTACCTATGTTTGAAACCTGGGAGGAAACTCCCAGATATGCTCAGACTTAGTTCAGAATGATGTTGATATCACTGCACCTACAGACATTGGCAACATACTGGCTGACAGGTTCAGTGCAGATTTCTCCCCCCCCCAACTGGGGGGGTATGTACACCAGGGGATTGTAGCCCCCCAAACATCTCCACTGCTGGGGTGGGAACTGCTCAATCCAAGGCAGAAAACACTTTATCCATGGGACCAGATGGTGTCCCCAGTTGTGTGCTCCATGAACTCAATGAGTAATTACACCCACAGTTAGGGCAGCTGTTTAATCTTAGCCTCATCTCAGGATATGTTCCCTAGGAGTGGCATACAGCAATGGTGGACCCACTTCACAAAGGAGGTGCCTCCACCAACCCCAGAAACTACCATCCCATCAGCTTGACAAGCCTGTTCTGCTAAGCTATGGAGAGGATCATAATGAGAATTCTAAATGAAGACATGGGGGACTTGCAGACATTGGATCCAATCCAGTTTGGCTTTGTCAAGGGCAGATCATGCCTTTTAAACTTGGTTGACTTTTTCAAAACACTCACCCAGGCCATTGACATGGGCAAGGCAGTCCACACAGCCTAGCTTGACCTGGCAAAGGCTTTCGACACAATACCCCACTCAGGTATCATTGAAAACATCACCAGCTTAATTGTGAACCCATACATCACAGCATGGGTTGTAAACTGCCTAAGTGACGGAACACACAGGGTCAAAGTTGCTGGTGCCAGTTCACACTCCAGAGCTGTCACAAGTGGTGTCCCATAGGGCTCAGTCCTGGGCCCACATTTGTTCAGTATCTACTTTTCAGAAGTACGAGCAAACACAGGAGGATTATGGCTGACAAAGTTTGAAGATGACTGCAAACTGGGAAGCATAGTTGGAAACCCATCTGACACAGACATCCTTCAGAAGGGTCTCATAGACACAGATAACTGGTGCCACGGCCATGGCCTTACATTAAACACTAAACAATGCATAGCCATACCCTTCAGGAAGAACAAGGTTACCACTACTTCCCATCTAGGTGGCAATCCTCTAAGCACAACGTAGGTTATCAGGGACCTGGGCACCCAGGTTGACAGTGACCTTTTGTTTGACACTCACATTGCCAGGGTAGTTTGGAAGGCCTTCTACATTGGTCACCTCATCATGCAGTGATTCACATCTAGATCAAGGGAGGTCATTGTTCCCCTGTACTCATCACTCATCAGACCAATGATTGCATACAATGCCCCATTCAGATTGGATGGGCCCACAAATTCCTCGACAGGAGGTGAAAGGGTCTCAAACATATTTCTTATGCTGCCCGACTGAAGGAATTCCAGCTGTATTCAGTCGCTTACTGTCTGCTCAGAGGTGACCTGTGCCTGACATACAAGGCTATGTCCAACCCAGAATTAATGAACATGCTTCACCTCAAGACCTCTACATCCATCAGAACTACAAGGGCAGGAGACCTAAACCTCAACACAGATATTAATAGGATGTGCTGGAGGGACAGATTCATCACCCAGAGAGTCCATATGCTGTGGAACAACATCCTGGTACATGTGAGGCTGAGCACCTCACTGGCTTTGTTCAAGTGAGGTCTTGACCAATGGATGGGAGATTGCAGGTATACCCCAGGGATAACCTCAGTATCTCTGCTTGACAGAGGCACAGCAAAATAATGGGCATATTATCCATCAACTTGCAGGGGTGGCAGAAGCCACAAAACTCTGGGCTAGGCTTATTAATGCCCTAGGGCAGATAGCCTAGTATGAACCTATGAACCTATGCACATAGGCCTGGGGCAGTTCCTGCTATTAGGACAGTGGTCTGCAGCAGGCTATATAGTAGTAGTCGGTTTTAGCCATTGGTTTTTGACCATGGCTATTCCATGTTGCTTCTAGTTGTGGTACAAACATGGGTGTGTGGTTATCCATGCTATTTATTGCTAGTCACCCTCATTTTGTATCTTGTTCCATGTTTTTGCACATGTACATCACTGTATGACGTGCAGCTGTTTCCGAGGGTCATATGCGTGGATATGGATGTTAGTTGGGGTCCTCAGGTGTGCATATTGTACATGATATTACATTACTTAACACATGGCATTCATGCCTCAGGTGGTGCTGCAGGGCCACCTCTGTCGGATACACATACTACACTCCCTGTACATTTGGAAGCAGGTTGTGTCATGCTAGGCATCCCTGTTACTGTATGAGTGAGTCAGACCGGTATCAGTCCCAGTGTTCCTACTGACCAAGCGTATGTGCTATGCGTTGCCTCTTTGCCAAGGCCAGGGCATACTGGGCACGCCTCCTTCTGCCTACTGGGACAAGGTCAGGTTGTTCCTCCTCTGAGTCACCCCCTGCCTGTGGTGGCCTTGGCAATGGTGGGGGGATGTTTGGCCCAGCCCTGTGCTGGTCCTGCTGCAGCTGTTTCCGCAGGATCATATTATGTAGCATAGCACATATCATGATCATTTGGGTACATGTAGTTGGTGTGTACTGCAAAGCTCCACCAGATGTGTCCAGACACCGAACCGTGACTTGAGCAGCCCAAACACACGCTCTATGATATTACGTGTTTGTGCGTGTGCCTCATTATGGCGTTCCTGTTCAGGTGTGTGTGCATTTCTGATGGGTGTCATCAGCCACGGCTCAAGTGCATAACCTGCATCCCCCACTAAGTGTCCGTGTGGGAAGTCCCCATTGGCAAATGATTGGTACAGCTGCCAGATGCCAGATGTGGGAATCGTGGTAGCTCCCAGGGCAGCCAGCACACACATTCATTATTATGCCCTGGGCATCATACACGACCTGGCAGTTGATGGAGGGGTATCCCTTGCGGTTAATGTAGGCTCTACCCCGCTCACCGGCTGGTGCTTTGATGCGTATGTGCGTGCAGTCTATTGCACCCAGCACCTCAGGGTATCCCGCTATTTGCTGGAAGAGATGCATATTGCTGGCCACAACCTCACGGTCATTAGGGACATATATATGATCACTGACATGTGGTGACATGGCATCCAGGAACTGGTGCAGTACCCTGGAGGCTGATGCCTGTGATATCCCCATCATATCGCCAGTTGGTCTCTGGAAGGTACCTGTTGCTAATATTCTTAGGCCAACACATACCTTGGTTTCCACTGGGATGGGTTCCCCTCTGTTGGTTCTGTGTGTGAGGCGTGGCCTGCACAGCTCAACAATCTGCTGCAGGAGCTCTCTGTCCACTCTATAGCGCTCTACTATCTCCAGCTCATGTAACCCATGGTAGGTGACCCTGGGCCTCTATACTCTTATTTGGGCTGTTCCTGAATCAGGAGGCTTACACGGAGGCTTACACTACTCTTGAACTCCGTGTAAGCCTTCCTGAATCTGGCCCTACATTTTTGAGTGTCATTATTTGTATGGACCATGTGGCTCATTTAAATGGAGTTCCTCGTTTACATGTCATTATGAAATCATCAGCATGTACTGCATATCCCTCTATTTTTTCCCTTATAAAACAATGCTAATTGTATCTTAGAGTTGCCCAAGTTCTGGATCTTGCCATTATACTTGTTAATTCACACTGCACAATGCACTAAACATCTATGAATCTTGGTCACAGTGTTAGGAAACATTTTCAATTTGGAAAATCAGTCCATAAAAATCCAGTTACCAATTCCAATGCAACATTCATCTAAGTTGTTTTATAATACTATGGTCTGCTTTTTCGCTTTCACATCATACAATGTCTAAAAATAGTAAACTGTTCTCCATTCATGGATGTCTGAAACATTGTCAGTTTATTCAAAGCAGATTTCTTGCCAGTTAAAGCACATTCCCCTAACTCTATTTCAATAGCATTTGTAGACGTTGCCATCTAATCTTCATTCCAAAGTTGTCCATGTTCTCTAATTGATGTAAGGGCTTTCTGGAAATCTACAAATGTCTAAAACCCACTTGAAAAATAAAACTAAACACAGCCAGATAAACCATGTAAAAATTCAAGTTCTTTCGCCTCAATTCTGTCATGGCAACTAAAACTCTAGCTGTCTGTAATCACTGTCAGAGAAGGCAAATTTATTTCAAACTTTATATTGCTTACTTGATCAGCAAAGTACAATAACAACATCTGATCTTTAATCTTGAAAATTTCAAACCAAACCAAAACATGTCTAAGTTGTTTCATGTTTGCTGCTAAACTTTAAATAAAAAAAGGCCAGCTCTATTGTGGAAGGTTCTAGGAAGCCCTGACAGCCATTAGAGAATATGAGCCATTGTGGAATGAAGACAAGATGGCCACAATATCTGTAAATGCTGTTGAGTTCTAACAACAGCCCAGTAGATCTAAGTTTGATTAGTGTATCAGGCATCTGCTGGACATGGTGAGTGGAAGATGGCCATGTCTATCCTTGGGGGAGGGGGCAGACTGGGTTTGTCCAATGCCAGAATCTCACCAGGGATGGGCATTCAGCCACCAAGCTGTAAATGCTGTAATCCTGTACAGAAACATATAACTACACAGGAAGGGCATAGTGCCTCCCACAGTGAGATAGGTCACCTGTCTCCTGCTCAGCAGTTTGGTTAGGGATATACTAAATATCTTCCGTTACTGTCACAAACCTCCACAAAGGCTGCCTGTATGATGGCTTCTGTCAACCAGTTCTTACCCTCATTGGGAATATCAAGGATGGGTGAGCAAATTCATCTGGCCTAGCAGGATGCCCGATTATGATTAGGTGCCAAAAATAAGCAATAGAAATAAAAGTCAGTTTGCCTTATTTTCCTTACTGTTACATCTCTGGACTTTTAGGTGGCTTGCATCACCGTGGTTCACTAAATCCTCCAATACAGACTATAAATATCATGGGAGATTCTAGCATACAGAGTGAGGGTATTAAATAGGTGGTTGTATAATTACATGTTATGCAAAATGACATATTGTTTCCTACAGACATATAGGTTCTCAAAGAAAACAGCAGAATCACTTATGGACTAATGGTCTGCAGCCATATAATTATGTCTATGCAGAATTCAGGAAACTTCATCTCCTGTATTTTATTTCTGATCCATCCTTAAGCAGTGGCTGTTTTATGCTGTCTGTCAATAGTCCGCAGGGCATTTCTTTGGGCAAAATAAATCCCCAGAACCTTTGAAAGTTGTTCTTCTTCCTGTAGTTGCATTTATGTGCTTGGCTGATAGATCTTATCTTAGGAAAGTTATGGTCATGAGTTAAGGCTTCTAGATGGCTTTCTTCCTTCCAAGCTACTACCTTAAATGTTGTTGTTACCTGATTCATATTTTTAGCTTTGATGATTTTTGTCAAAAGCATACTCGTTGATTTTTCCCTTGTTAAGATATTCATTCTTGAAGTTTCACCGGAGGTGGCGGTTGCACCCCCCCTCCCAACTTTCCTAATATAAACATCCTCCAGGGTCACATCACTTCTAGTAAGGGAGAGTAAACATGTTGAAATGGGCTTTTGATATGCTTGCTTCCAACACTAAGGATTGCTCCAAGATTTTGGGAGGAAGGTGATGGGTCACATATGATGCAGTACCTTTTTCACATACAACATGTACATAAAAGAAGAAAAGGTCAACTTCCCTGTAAGATTTACACGAGGAGAACTAGTGTTGTACAGGTTCATAGGTTCATAGGTTCATAGCTTCATACTAGGCTATCTGCCCTAGGGCATTTATAAGCCTAGCCAGAATGTGTTTGGCTTTCACCACCCATTTTAAATTTATTTTGCTATGCCCTTTTTTGAGGTTAGTATACTGTGCCTCTGTCTAACAGTGACACAGAAGTGATACCCGGGGTAGAGAGTCAATGAGGGACTTTGCCTAACCTGGACTGGGATTTTATTCCAGAGTGAAGGGAGCCTCTGGGTTATGAATCTGTCCCTCCAGCACGTCCTATTTATTTCAGTGCTGAGGTTCAAGTCTCTTGAGCACATAGCTCGATGGGATTTGGATTTTCTGAGGTGCAGCATGTCCATTAATTCAGGGTTGGACATGGCTTTATACGTCAGGCACAGATCGCCTCTGAACAGGCGGTATGCCACTGAGTAGAGCTGGAGTTTCTTTAACCGGGCAGCATATGGCATCTGTTTGAGCCCTTTGATCCTCTTGGTGAGGTACTTTTGGGGTCTTTCCAGTTGCTTCAGGTGTCTGGTAAGGTACATCCCAAAAGGGGCATTGTACTCAATTATGGGCCTGATGAGGGATGAGTAAAGAGGCACGATGACCTCCCCTGATCTAGATGTGAATCCCTTCATGATTAGGTGGGCTATATAAAATGTTCTTCTAACCACTTTGGCCACATGGTTGTCAAATGAGAGATTGCTATCAACTTGAGTCCCCAGGTCCCTAATTACTTCTTCTGTACTTAATGGATTACCACCTATGTGGTAATTTGTGGGCACTTTGTTTTTGCCAAAGGGGATGACTATACACTTTTTGGCATTTAGCTTGAGGCCATGGCTCTGGCACCAGTTGTCTGTTTCTATGAGGCCCTTTTGGAGGATGCTTGTGTCGGCTGGAGAGTTGATTATGGCGCCCAGTTTGCAGTCATCTGTGAACTTGGTCAGCCACAGTCCTTCTGTGTTAGCGTGTACCTCCGAGAAATATATACCGAACAAGAGAGGTCCCAGGACTGAGCCTTGTGGGACACCACTTGTAACTGGTTTGGAGTCTGACATGGCTCCAGCAATTCTAACCATGTGGGTTCTGTCCTTGAGCCAGTTTGCAATCCATCTAGTGACATAGGGGTTTATATTTAAGCTGGTGAGCTTATCTATAATGCCTGAATGGGGTATTGTATCAAAGGCTTTTGCGAGGTCCAGGTAGGCTGTGTGGACCACCTTCCCCTCGTCAATGGCCTTGGTGACTGTTTCAAAGAAATCAACCAGGTTTAAGAGGCAGGATCTGCCCTTAACAAAGCCGAACTGGGTAGGATCCAGTGTCTGTAGGTCCCCAATATCTTTATTTATGAGGTCCATGATGATCCTTTCCATAGCTTTGCAGACCAAGCTAGTCAGGCTTATGGGGCGATAGTTTCCAGGATCCTTTGAGGCACCACCTTTATGGAGAGGGACCACTGTTGCTGTACGCCACTCTTTGGGCACATATCCTGTAGTAAGGCTGAGATTGAACAGTAGTTTTATGTTTGGGTTTAGCTCTTCTTGGAGTTCATGTAGGACGCAGCCCGGGACACCGCCTGGTCCCATTGATGCTGTGTTTTTGGCTTTGGAGAGGGCGGCTCTTACCTGAGCATCTGAGATGTCAGGGGCAGCACTCTGCTGGGATAGATATTTGCCCTTTTGGTGGGAGGGGGGGGAGAAGTTTGCGCTGAACCTGTCAGCTAGGATGTTGGCAATGTCTGTGGGTTCAGTGTATTTTTTGTCATTTTGGACTAATTCTGAGCATATCTGGGAATTATCACCCAGATTCCTAACATAACTAAAGAAAGCCTTGTGATTATCCTTAGTGTCCTGTGCAATTTTTCTCTCGAAGCTGGCCTTAGACAATTTTATGAGTGCCCGTAGTTTTTTGCTAATACTGATCAGTGATGCCTTCCCTTTTTGGGATTTTGCTCTATCATTTAGTAGCTTCCTCCTTCTATTTTATAGTTTGTTTATGGCAGGGGTCCACCAGACAGAACGTCTGCCTTTGGAGGATTGGGTCTTGGTTTTATTTGGGATCACATGATCCATGCATTCCTGAAAGTGTTCATAGAATGCGTTTATAAAGGATTCTGCGGTCTGGGCCGTATTTTCCACAGGCCCGGGGGCTTTGAAGGATTCCACCTCGGTTTTGAGGAGTGTGAAATTTGCTTTAGAGAAGTTTTTCACTGTGGTTTTCTGGGCAGGGGGTGGGGTCGGGATGTGAATATCCAGTGAGATTAGTTTATGGTCTGATCTTACCAGTGAGGGATACAATTCTGGTCTGGAGCATAGTGTCCCCATGTTGGTGATGATCAGGTCCAGTATGTTTTCCCCTCTTGTGGGAGTGGTAGCAAGTTGTTCCATAGCATTTGAGTTTATAAATTCTAGGAACCTTTGGGCTAGGGTGTTGGAGCTAGAGTAATGCTCCCAGTCTATGTTTGGGTAGTTGAAGTCGCCCAATATAATGATGTTTGGAGAGACATTCATATTTTCTAGTGTTCTCAGAAAGGCCAAGTGGGGTTCCTGGGTTTGGGAGGGTGGTCTGTAGCAGGCTATAAACTGGAAGGCAGTTTTACCCCCTGTTAGTTGCACATGGATAGTCTCTGATGCTTCGTGCTTTGCCACCAACCTGGAGGTGTGGGCATCTTTGATGAATATCGATACTCCCCCTCCTTTTGTGGTTCGGTCCAAGTTTTGGGGCCGAAAAGCATGGTATGAGGTATAATCTGGTAGTGCTGGGGTGCTCTAGGGAGCCCTGAACCAGGTTTCTGTTACTGCACAGATATCAATGTTCTCCATGCTAAGGAGAGTTTCGAGTGCATGCATCTTGAGGTTTAGACTTCTGGCGTTGAGTAGCATTACTCTTAGTTTCTTATCCCTTGTGATATCTATGGAGGTGGGTTTGTCTTTTGAGCCTTGCCTAAAAAAGGCACTATGGGGGTAGCAAGAGCTTTTGCCAATATCCGAAAGCCCAGGGGTGACAGGTGCAAGCCGTCCCTAGTGAAGCATCGTGGCTTGTCGAGCATATCATCCCAAGCTGACAGGCATTGGATCCCCTTTGAATGACACCAGTACTTAAGCCAATTGTTGAAATTGATCATCTTGTCTTCATATTGTGGCATCATTCTTGGTGAGGGTAAGATGCTACTCAAGGTCAGGGTCATACCAGCCTGGGCTACATGCTCAGAGAGCTCCTTTATGCCTCTTTTCATGTAGTCCAGGGAGGTACGTCTCAGGTCATTCACACCAGCATGGACAATGACTGAGTCATATTTATACTTGCCTTGGAGTGACCTGAGTGCTTGTGTTATGTGGCGGATCCTAGCACCCGACAGGCTGCTCACCGTGACCCTCTCCTTGTTCAGCCTGGTGAACGGGACGTCAGTGTGCCTGACGATAGAGTCACCTATTACAAGTGTATCGGGTGTGTTGTTTAGTCTTAAGGGCTGTGACTGTTCAGCACACTGGCTTTGTGAGATATGTGTTGCACGTGTTTTGTTTTGGGGTAGCGGTTGCTTGGGTGTCTGCTTTGGAGGTCTCTGCTGCTTAGGCAGATCTTTATTTAGAGCCTCCGAGTATGTTTGTGTGTGATTATGTGTTTGGTTTGCTGTCGTGGTAGGTCTATGTGAGACTGGAATTGTAGTGAGTGTGGTTTCCTTCTCCTCCTGACTGGTTATGCCAGTACTGAGTTGAGAGAGCTTAGCCTCCAGTTTGGCTATATGGTTGCATCTCTCACATGTGTTGGAATTTGTTGGGAGGAGGAGAGGGTTGTCTGTGTACATGAGGCAGTTGTAACATTGCCTCAAGATTCCCAGATTCACCAGCTGGACCGGAGAGGAGATTGACAACTGACCTTTGGACATGCTAGAATAATATTGGGAATTCCTTAATAATTGAAAACAAGGGCCAGTGGGGAGTGAGGGTGTAGTGCTTTTAATTTTTAGTGCTGACTTATATAATTGCTTTAGCGAGCAAGTGCCAGGTTACTTAAGTGCAATGTGTTACAGGTAACTTAAATGCAAAAAACGACCAACAGTAACTTTCTTTCAAGTGAAACAAGGAAATAAGTACAGTAAGCAATGCAGATATCACTAGTGATCCACAGAAGTGCTGAGAAGCCACGTATTAGGTGGAATTAGCGTTCCAGGGAAATAACAAGCAAACAGACAACAACAAGCATATAAACAAAGCTAGATTCAGCAGACCTGGATCTAGTCTATGCTACAGCAAACAATGTGTACCAATTTCAGTAAGATACAGTTCAAATATTCAGGCACTATAAACCTTTAACCAGAAATCCCCAGCTCAGAAGGGCAGAGTCCAGCTTCTTCTCCCACAAGATTGCAGACCACAAAACTTCTTAATGTAAAATAACTGGCCTGAAGCCCAAGTGCTTAAACCAGAACTAATACACTTTAAGAATAACAGACACTGGGCTCTCAATCAGCAGTTCCCAACTTAGAAGGATGAAAGCTACCTGTCCTGCCACCACAGTGCATGCCACAAACCTTCCTAATGTAAAACAACTGGACTGAAGCCAAAGTGCTTAATCCAAAAGACTTAGAATGATAGCTACACTTTAATCAAGTTACTACCAAGCAGTAATAAATACAACTGAATTCTTTAGAGAATGCCTGGATTAGTGCTCAAGTTACACAAACAAAGCTAGATCCAGCAGGCCCGAATCCAGTCTATGCCACATCAAACAAGGCGCACCAACTTCAGTAAGAAGCAGTTCAGATATGCATGCACTATAAGCCTTTAACCAGAAATTCCCAGCTCAGAAGGGCAGAGTCCAGCCTCTCCTCCCACAAGAGTGCAGACCACGAATCCTCTTAATGTAAAATGACTGGCCTGAAAGCCCAAGTGCTTAAACCAGAATTAATACACTTTTAGAATAACAGACAACGAGCCCTCAATCAGCAGTTTCCAACCTAGAAGGATGTAAGCTACCTGTTCTGCCACTACAGTGCAGACCACAAACCCTCTCAGTGCAAAACAACTGGTCCGAAGCCCAAGTGTTTAAACCAAAAGGCTTAGAATGAGTTACACCAAGCAGTAATAAATACAACTGAGTACTTTTAAGATGATGCAAAAGTAAAATAAAGTAGGTAGAAACACAAGTACAGTAAAAGCAGATGACATTTTTTTTTTTTTTCTGAACAAGTGCTGAGATCAAAGAAACAGATTTGAGTGCTGAAACTAGAAAACTGGCTAGTTATAAGAAAAAAAACTAAGCTAGAAGGCTTCCCTCCAACACAGAAGGGCTTGGGGGCTCAGAAGCCTACAAATAGTCTGTACCACTTAACAGGAAAGGCAGGAAACAAGCTTAAATTTTTTTTTCTGTTTCCCAGATGCTCTCTTTGTATACAGTAGGAGTGCCTGAAATCAGAATATGATCTCACTGCACTCAGTTGAGTGAGCAAATGAGATGGGCCCAGAAGGAGTATCCAAACACAAATTTACAAGAGGGGCGGGCAGTTTCAAGGCCACTAAGATTAACATCAAAACAAAAACAGGGAGGGTAGGTGGGACTAACTGAAGAGCAGAGTCAAAACTTCCAGTTCAGTTAATATTCCTGCAACACACAGTTAAAATCAATTTAAATACTGTATTTATTTGAAAAAAAAGTGCAGATAAAGGTACTTAAATTCTCTTATACGTCCAGTTGAATACAGCAAGTTCTTAGCCAGCCAAAGCTGAGGTTTTTAAGCAGAAAATATTTCACACTGTACCACTTAAATAGGCAAGGACAGGAAATCAAAGAATGTGGCTACCCCCACACCTGTAATTACTAGCAAATAACAAAATTCAGCAAACAGTGACTAACTTCCAGTTCAGTTAATATTCCTGCAACACACAGTTAAAATCAATTTAAATACTGTATTTTTTTGAAAAAAAAAGTGCAGATAAAGGTACTTAAATTCTCTTATACGTCCAGTTGAATACAGCAAGTTCTTAGCCGGACAAAGCTGAGGCAGTTGTGTATATACTATTAAAACTTTGCATTAATTTATATGGCAGTTTCTCTGTCTTACTGGTTTCTCACTACTTTATTTACATTTTTTTAGAACTCACATCAGTGAGCCTTTACACAACTAATTCTAACCCGTAAAATACTACATACCCCTCTACATTCTGTTTTATATCTTCAGTACTTTCTCACTATTTTCCAATTCATTCGCTTCACTCTCAAGACATTGGGGACATATTTTCTGGGAGTGTAAAGAGTTGGCAGACTTTAAAGATTTCCTGCACACTACTCTATCAGAGATATTGGGTGAGCAAATTAGTGTAACTAGGGAAATGATTTTTCTAAGCTATGCTACAGAATCAGAATTGCCTAGACATAGTAAGGCCTTGCTATATCTAATTATGCTGGCTGCCAAAAAGCAATTACTAGAAAATAGAAATCAAAGATTAAACCAGCTGTACAAGAAGTAGTGAGTATACTCACATAGATAGAATAACTGAAATTGGATCTTTAGAAAAGGGTAGTAGCAAATTACGGAGGAAAAATGGGAACTGTAAGAGCAACACATACGGGGGAAGAATGAGGTTTAAACTAAAAGGAAGGCAGGATTTGAATGAGCTATGTAATGTCTGACCGACAATGACTGGATAGACTACAAGTGATGTATTATGTTTGCAACTAAAATTGTGTCAGTATGGTCTCTGATGTGAAATGATTGCAACTAGGGCTATGTAAATATGGTTTGTTTTCATTTATATAAATGTGTGATTGCCTATGTCATAAGTGATAATATAGTAAAGATGCTTCTTGTTAAAAAAAAACTGCTTGAACTCTATAAGCCCCAAAAAGTATGGGACAAAGTCTATGCTCACACTGGATAGCCAGACTACAGAACTATATCCCAAATTCAATCAGTACTATATCTAGCCTCCATATATTTAAGTTGTCTCTCAAAAAAATTGTCACTAAGTCATGGTTATGCCCAGGCACTTCACCTGTATGATCTACATCAACATATACTTCACATTTATACTAGCTGCTCATCAGACTGTCTGTATCTTTCAACACCTGCCCTCTCCCCATTTTTAGGGGGACTTGTATCTTTTTTTTTCTTTTTATTTCCTAACATAATAGATTATACTTCTAATACTTTTGTATACACTGATTGGTATATTTGTCAGTGTTTTTTAATTATTAAATCAGTGGCGTCTCCTCATACTTTATTGTATACTATGTATTCCACTGTCAGGTTGCATGCACATTTTTTTTTCTTTTTGAAATTACACTACTGTTTTATTATAGCAATAACCCATGCCTGGGTGTGGGTAATGCTGGATTTACCCACGGTTGGCGTGGTTTGGTCCCGAGGGCGAAGCTAACTTTGTGGCCCCATGGGCTTAATATGGAGTTAGATTTACATGTATAGGATGAAATTTTTCAGTATGCATTATTTTATAAATGCATAGACATATAGGATGAATGATTTATATGTATAGGGTAAAATATTTAAGTATTTGTTAATCTAAAGATGTATAGGTGCATTGGCATGAACTTCTTAAATTATTAAGTTAAATGCAATAGGAATGTAAGGGGTTGCATTTTAAAAGTTTTTGATGCACTTTAAATGTTTCTGAAGCATTTCATTGCTCGGGATGGATTTTAGATTAAAATTTTCTTGACTCACTGATTAATTGATCAATCATTGTAGGGTAAAATGTTTTAGTATTTGTCAATCTAGAGATGCATAAAGGCAATAGGAATGTAAGGGGCTGCACTTTATATGTTTTTATGTACTTTAAATGTTTCTGAAGAACTTTATTGTTCAGGATGCACTTTAGATTTTAACTTTCTTGACTCACTGATTACTTGATCAATTCTTGTATAACTGAATTAAATAATGAATGTAGTGAAATGTATATAAAGCACACAATTCTTGTATATGATTTTTCCCTGGAAGGCTTGATGCCGAAGTACTAGGAACACAGTAAAGGTGGATGATGACCGTTTTTCCAGTTGTTCAGTGTGTTTTTTCTGAAATAAAATTAAGGTAAAATGCATTCTAACAGTCATTTTATTGTGAGCATGAACCATGAAATACAAATGAAGTATGGAACAGTTAGAATTCAGTTTCATGTAATACATGTGACCGTTTGTATGACAGCAAGCAGTAGCTATTGTTTAATCGTTTTTTTAGAAACTATGGGAAAGGAAATCATTTTGCAAAGATATATAAAAATAAACTTTTTTCAAAAGACTATGCGTGTTATTCATGAAAAACATGAAAACTGGTTGATTGTAAGTATTGATTTATTTATGTATGTTTGTATTTATTTATTTATTTATTTATTGACATTTGATTACCGGGAAAGTCCAAATAGGTATGAGCCCCCATTTTCAGCAGAGGCCCGGGGATTAAAGCTCCAAAGTATTACAAAGCATTTTAAGAACAATAATTTTGCAATCTGTAAAAGTAATAACAAAACCAACTACAGTTTAAATGTTTGTTTGTGTTTGTGTCTTTTGGCTTTTCCCAGTTAGGGTCGCCACAGCGGAACTCCGGTTCGCTAACGATTGGTAGTGTATTTCTACGTGCCGAGTTGCCAGCCCTGACGCACAACCTTCAATGAAGGCACGCTCATTCATGCATGTCTCCACACAGAAGATGCTCTAGCTGAGAATCGAACAGGACAACGTCTTTTTGTGAGGTGACAACTCTACCGCAGCACCACCACCGCAGTTTAAATAATTATACCAAATTAGACATAAAATGAAAACATTGTTTAAGAATAGTTACAAATGATATGACAATGATTTAATATTTAGAGAAATTTTAGCCAATGTATAGAAAAATTAATAGCAAGTTAATATAATACAAACAGGAATTGCAATATGAAGTGAGAGAAAAGCACTCTTTTGGTATATTTGGAGAGAAACTGATAGAAGTAAGGAAGTTAGTGAAGAAGGGAGAGTAAGGAAGTATAGGTATGAATAGGTATTTGTTCTCATTTAGGAATATGATTTATCCTGGTACTGAGCATGAACAGAAACAGCTTTTGGCTAGGAAGTCTTTCAGAATGTTTGTGAAGGATGGATGTGAGAGAGGGATGGTATTGACCTGATTGATACAACTAAGGAATTCTAAGCATTGAAGCTAAAGCGCCTTGAAATGAAAGCAGTGTGCATATGTGAAAACACTGAGAACTCCAAGTAAAGTAATTGAGACAATACCTATTGATATCAGAATATAAAAATAAAAATATATATAAGATCCTGTTTTTAGTTGTAGCAGAGGATCAGAAAGGTAATTTCCCTAATATTGAGGGTGTTTAGGCTGTGAAAGGTTGAGCATGGTGAAACATATTCAGAGTGTGCAAAGACAGATTAGGTGTGTACAGGAACAGCTGTATCTTTCACAGAACCACCTCAAATACTGTACAGAGCCATATTGGTTTCATGTTGCATGACCGTGCTGATTTATCTATAGGCTTAGAAATCTCTGGATTCAGATAAGTCCATACCCAATTCCAATAATACTGTCTCTGGAAAAAGTACTTGCTGCATATGGATTGAGAGTATTTGCAAATCCACAAAAGAGATGTGCTCAAATAGAAAAATTATTTTAACTGTAGTATATGCACATGAGAAATTTCACAAATTCATTAATAGCAAAGAAGTAAAGGCAGGCCATAAACTTTGGAAAAGCACTTTGAGAAATGATTTGTACACGACACATTTGAAATGACAGATAGTACTTATTAACCTACAACATTATGACCTAAACCTAAAACACAGACCAAACAAGAAATTACATGGTACAAGACTTGCTGGAAGAAAAATAAGACATTTTGTTTTCTTTTTTCAACAATTATCATTCAGTCCAGGATTACATACATTTCTTAAGCTCTGCCTTCTGTTAAATGAAAGCAGTGTGCTTTCTCAGCGTTTTTCTTGTATTTATTTATTCATGTATATATGTATGTATGGACTTTCTTTACCGGGAGAGTTCAGCTGGGTAACAAAAGATCCCTCTTTTCAGATGAGGCCCAGGGAGAAAACGTCCACGTGTAGTTTATGAAAAATAGAAAAAAAGACAGTGATCACATTAAAGTACATTCGGACAGATATTTAGAACAGTAATTAATAATACATTGAGACAAATATTAAAAATAGGTATCTATGAACTTTATAACATCAGAGAAAACTTTGCAAAGTAAAATCAAAGATTTCACAGAGGCACTAATAGTGCAGATAGTAAGTGACAGAATAGAAAAAAAGCAGTTGTAGCTTATTTTATTAGTGTTAGTGCAAGGAGTAGAAGATATTTTAAGATAAGTTGTAAGATTAGCAGCCAGAAAAGTAAAATGTATAAGTATTTTTGAAGCGTAGGTTTTAATATTGATTTATTATTATAGTGACTGACTGGCTATCCTGGGGATTTTTTGAATTTGTGCTTATTTATTCAGAGCTTACGTGTGCCTAGCTTGGACGTCTATAACTACAAAACTTGGATTGCTTCTAAAACCATCCGGACCTACAAAGCTGATAAAAGTATGTTTTTTTTTTTTTTTTTTTTGCACGTGCTCTAACTGTCTCAGTGCTATTTAACACTTTTGTGCTGCATTTATCGATTTGGTTGAATTTATCAATGTTTTTTGGCCTGCACTTGTTAAAGAAACACCATCTATTTGTTACTATACTTCGTTTTTTTTAACAGTACTCTAATATTTCCTAACCTCTTCTGGTACTGCAAAAGCTGTTCTGAGTTTACTAAAGTTCTTCTGAGTCTGCCAAAATGTTTCTAAGCTTTGCAAATGTTTTCTGTGCTGTTGTAGTTTTCGTACATTATGCACTTTTTTCTGTATTTTGTTGAACATTTCTCAGGGTTAGTGAACTTTTTTCCAAAGATTCCTGATACTGCAGGAATTCTAACTTTTGTTGTAAAGCATTTGTTACTGAACTTGAACTTAAAACCAGTTCATTTTACATTAACAGGCTTCTTTTGCACTCTGGTGGGAGCAGAGCTGAATTCAACCCATTCAAGTTGGAAACTGCTGGTGGAAAGTTTATTGTGTTTTTATATGACTGACTTGAGGGATTAACTGTATAAAAGTTTTTCATGCCCACGCCTTGTATATAAGCAAACCTTTCAAAATTAAATCCTCTATAGCAAATGCTCTCTATACTCTCCTACTGTTCACAGCTGCTCTAAGAGCTGGCAGTTTGTGCAGAGGGCAGTACCACTTCAGGTCATCTAACTGGAGCTGCTCAATGTTTGGCAACTTTTGCCAGAGGTCTAGAGAGATTCTGCTGAAATCCAAAACATCCATTGTTAAAATCAAACAAATAATACTTTTTGAGATTTTGTTGCATTTTGCTGACTGTTTTATCAATTTGCTGTCTCATTTTGCTGATTTTGTTATATTTTTCTGCACTTTAAAAAAAGCTGTTCTGTTGCCTTATGTAGCTAGTACATAGAATAGACAAGATTCAGATCTGCTGACTCTAGACTGTATTGTCACTCCTGAGCACTATTCCAGCCATCTTATATTAGAAAGGTCCTACCTACACCTGAGTTGGAGATTACTGAAGTAAAGCTCATTGTCTGCTCTCCTATTGGTAGTTTAGCTTTAAAGTACTTAATTTGGCCTGTATTTAAGCCTTGCATTTGTGCAGGTTTGTGCTCTTTTAACCAGAGCAGCTCAACATTTGGCGACTTTTGGCAGAGGTCTGGAGAGCAAGGGCGCCCACAGGCAGGTGCAAGGGGGTGCACTTGCACCCCCCTGGAATCGGCTGACTAATGTTATAATTTAAAAAAAAAGAAAGAAGTCCGTGCTGACATCATGCGTTCTTCTTTAAGAAGAACGGTCGCGGGCATGCTGACATCACCGCGCGCCTATTTTCAAGTTTTGCGAGCGGGAACTCACATGGACGGACAGTTTTGAGGTTCGTAAGCAGAAAATGGGACCATGAGCGAGCGGGAACTGAAATGGACGGATTCGCAAGCGGGAGGAAACGAGTGGAAGATGGGACACTTTCAGAGTAAGTGTGTGTTGTGTGAACTTACAAGTTAGGATGCTGATCTCAATCCCACTTAAGATGCTCATCTTTCTTCTTATTTCCTTTGTTTTGCCAGTATATTCTAAATCCATTCTCTTACAAATCTTTAGATAATCCAAGCCTACCTTAACCCTGTAACAGTGGCAGGGAGTGGACCCTTATTTTATTAGCTATGTAATGTTTTGTCCTCACCAATAATGACTGGACCTGCCGACACAGCCACTCCTAAGAAATTAATAGAGGACTTCCTTAGCGGACTGTTTTTGGGATTAAGTTTCAACACTGAAAATGTTGAGGCATTCACGTCCAAGTTTATTGTTGGTGAGGTATGGTTAATGCAAATTTTTATCCAGAGTGATACTCCAAACTCCATCTCTCACATGCAGTATGGAACATTTTTATGTTGTCTCGAATCTGATAAATAAGATCAGACACATTGCACATCAATAGGAGTGGTCAAGGAACTGTTTGTTTAACTTTATATAATCAGCTGTCAGCTGATAACTATCATCTATTCTTTTGTACTGGCCAGTAAAGACTTTTTGTAGGGAAATATAACTTTTGTAAAATACCTTGTGCATCTCTACTGTCTTTAAGGTAGCCTCTTCTTTAAATTTAAGGTAGCATTTTCTGATTCCCTTTTTATTGCATATTGTATAACAGGTTTATAGAGCCTTTCCTCACCTTAAAAATGAGTTGGGTACTAACTCAAATCATTTTTGTTTCTGGCAAAGATATTTTGATAGCAATATATTAGGTAAACAAATTCAGGGAAAGAAGTCTTTAGTAGTTCTACTAAGATATAATTTCCTTATACATGTCCTTGATACTATATGTACACAGAACCTTAGAAATAACTTCTATACTGGTTTTTTAAGTTATTCTCTATTGCATTAATCAATGATATATCCTCTACTTTTAAGTATGTTGCTCCAGATAATGTTTTGCATTTGAGATCCAGAGACTCATCTATTTTTTCTATTGGGTGACTTATCTGGGCTCAAGAGATTTCCCCTCCAAAGCCTTGCAAGTGTATTGGTTTTGTTCCAAGGTGTAACTGGATGATATTGCTTACAGCGGCTCCTGAATCACTTAAGTAGGTACTTAGGAGAACTCTTATCCATATTTGGGCATGTGATCTCCTATTAAAATCATCTTCAAGAGATGCCATGGAGATCATAAATCACTAATTAGAAAGGAAGGGATTGGCGAGTCTCTTTTTAAAAGAATCTAGCCTTTCCAAGAGGGCTTGAAATGGTCCCAGGCGTTTACTGTATTGTCCTTAATCTCCCCCTTTTCTTTTGCTTCAGTTTTTTTATTAGGCCCCTGACCAGCCCTTCTACCTCCCCTCACCCAACAGTTTCTCTGACCATACCCCATCTTTTGTTGCATTTGTTACATTTTCCCTTGAATTTTCCTTCCCTCTCTATCCTTTCTGATGTTTTTAGTTTCACCTTCATTAATGTATTCTGTCTTTATCTCTGGTTCTGGGTGATGCCTTCCATCTTTATCTGTTACTCCCCCTCATTTCCCATAGCGACATGATCTTGATGTGCAGAATGCAATGTGTGATAAACATCCTTCATGCAGTAGTAGCTCATACCGAAAGTTATCCTAGACTCCACCAGGCAATATAAACAGTGTTTCAGCAGGCCAAAAACCTGCTCAATGACAATCCATGTCTGAGGCAGGGCAGTATTGAAGTGCTTTTCAGTAGCTCCCTTCTGGTTATGGACTGCTGTTGTTAGCCAAAGTTTTGGTGAGTAACCTGCATCAACTACAAAACAAAGAGGGGAGACAAAACAAAAATAAAGGAGGAATTTTACTCAGTAATAGCTTTTACAGTCTATACCTATTTAAATTAGTATGACTAGAAAAAGTTTGCACTTATCAACAAGGAGACCATGTCAAATCCAACCACGTCAAATCCAACCACATAAGAAAAGGCAGTACAGTATGCTCATGTGCTAGCAGTCATAATCGTAGACATTGCTATGAGGCTGGGCTGACATGTTAATGATGCAACCTCCATGCATCACACACTACCTGGCAGTTGTTGGAATGGCAGCCCTTCCTGCTCTAATACTGCTAGCCCTGTGGTCTAGATGGGGTCCTAATGGCAAGATGGGTGCAATCTATTGCACCAAGCACATTATGAAATGATGCCCTACCATACAAGGCACACATGGTTTTTGTCTGTGCCCTGAGGCAACACTGGCTGATAAATATACTGATCCACAGGTCTATATCATAAGAGCAAAAGTTCAAAAGAGCGAATGCTCTTATGATCGAAAATGCCGGACATAGAAACGCTTTTTCTGGGGTTGCAGTACAGTGAGGATAGGAATGTTTGCCCTTTCCTCACTGTAGTGTGACCTTGTAGTTGGAATATATATTTAGTGGGGGATGTAGAGGGCGCAGCTCCCCACAATATAAAGTTTGATGTTTGTGCATTTTTGATTAAGTGTTTCATTCTTTTGAACTTTTGCTCTTATGATATAGACCCCTGAGCCACATATGCCGAGTATGCTAGGAACAGTTCAAGTATCCTTGAGGTGGAAGTCTGATAGCCATTCTGTTTCCAGTTTGTCTCTGGAAGGTTCCCATGGCAAGTATAGTGAGCACTACTAATAATACTGGGTAAGATTGAAATGTATAAACACT
Source organism: Protopterus annectens (assembly GCF_019279795.1). Lineage (NCBI taxonomy): Eukaryota > Metazoa > Chordata > Ceratodontiformes > Protopteridae > Protopterus > Protopterus annectens. The sequence goes on along the minus strand of NC_056737.1, from coordinate 45,569,698 downwards.
TTTAGAAATGTTTTTCACATAGTTAGGAAACTAGCAGCTACTATTATAAATGCACAAAACAGACCGCATTGATGTCAAAGCACTCTTAGAAGAGCGTTGATCATGATTTCACAAACATTTGTGCGACTAAAAAGTAGCAGTTTCAAAAACATAGTCCTTAAGCTATAGAACAGTGGACCAAACTGGTCACCGGGTACTATTTGAAAAGCCATGATCATATTTCACCAAGCCTAATTTAATGTGAAATACTATGAACAGAATGATGTCTCCCATTTTATACATCCAACTGGCCACATGCTATAACCAATTAAAAATTCACAAACTGAATATACACATTCATAAACAGACTAGATTGAGTGTGATACATGTGTCCTGTGTTGTGATATTGTGTGCCCCTTGGGACATCACACCCCTCTAACTCTTTAATGTCCCACATGTGTCATCTCCAAAATCTCAGATGTACAAGAGGTTGGAATAGTAAGATGTATGCAATACTGTAATCTCTATTGTATGGATAAAATGGGTTTTACGGAAATAGTCATTCAATCCTGGTAATGTGGTAGCATCTAATTTTAACTGCCACCATACCTCCTTAAAACTTAGTAATGTTTTCACATCACCACCTCGTGGGTCATGTTTGATATCAACAATAGCAAATTTGAATCCTTCTGTGTGTCCTTTCATTTCTGTGTGTCTATAAAGTGTGTTGGTAGTATCTTTCTTCTTAATATTGTAGACATGTTCATATATATGTCTTTTCAGACATCTCTCTGTCTTACCAACATAAAAACTAGAGCATTCTTTACATAACGCAATATAGATAACCATTTTCGTATTACAATTCCCTTTAATGAATCTCACTCTGGTTTTAATATATTTTGGATCACCACCTCTTTACTTTCATTAATAAATTTGCATTGATTACAACTACCACATTTACTGGTATGATTCTCCTTCCATTACTTTTTATCCTATGGATTGGTAATTGCTGACCCAGTAACCTTTTTATATTCTTTCCCATCTTGTATACTATTCCAGGTTGTTCACCCATAATTTCTGATATACTTGGGTCACTAGTTACTAAGTACCAATATTTATGAATAATATTATTCAATTCTTGGGATGTTGGGCAGTACAACATTATAAATGTTGCTTAATTATAATGCTTAATGCTTAACTCATGGTGTCAGTTTGAATTTTTATTGTTTGTTTCTTATTTTTGTAATAAACAACATCTATTTTACAATCGAAGTGAGTGTTGAATTTGCTTATCATTAGGAACGGCTTGTGGTGAACTGACACTTATTGGTAATTCTGTAGCCGTACTTTTTTATTAGACCTGTTGCTCCTACTATTATCGGAACTGTCTGGGTATCTTTCTTCCACATCGCTCTTATTTCTGCCTGCAGACACTGGTATTCTATGACTTCATCTTTCTTGGTACACAAGACACTGTAATCACGGAGTGTAGCAATTTTGATGATCAGTGTTACTTTTGTTTTTTTTTCATGGACTAGTATATCTGGTTTTCTCTCATCTATTTTTTGAACTGTTGGTCATGGGTGATCTCATTTGATATAAACTTCATCATCCTTTATACTGCTTTGCAGTTTGTGTTTGCAATGCTTCTCAGCTCCTACTATATTGTAGTGTTTGCACAATCCCCAGTGCAACAGTCCTGCCAGATTACTATGCCTTTCACTATACATTCCCTCTGGCATGAGTGTATCACACCCAGCAACAAGGTGTGCAACTGTTTCCAATTCAGTTTTACAGAATTTGCATTTTGTCTGTTTCTCCCACATGTTCAATAGATTTTGTAAACCAATGTCTATGTAGTCAATTATCCTGGGCTACCATTATTAGCCTTTTATATTTTGATTTCATTTCACCCTGTACAGATGACCCTGTATAACCCTAGCCATGTCTGTAAAAGCTTTTTTGCTGCCTTAAGATGACTTTTCTGTACACAAAACTCACTTCAAATTTTTTGTCCAAATGTGATAATTTGTTTACTCATTTTGCTACTTGCATCACTTTTGTAAAGGCTTGATCCTTTCATTCAAGTAGTGCTGATGTAATAGCCTTCCATACACATGTCAGCATGCAGGTTTCATCATATGTACAATGCCACTTTATTCCACTTTGTTTTCTTCCATTTCTCTGTGTCAGCCTTTTTCATTAAAAGCTGCCTTGCTGTATGAGTTGGCGTTGTCACCAGTACTTTGAATAAAGCGTAGCAGTGAACTTTGCACAAGATGTAGAGATAGTAATAATGCACCAGGCTGGAGTGAAGTGTCATACATCTTTACTTGTTGCTCATACGTCATGACTGAAGCATCTAACCACATGTGGCGGATCCTAGCACCCGACAGGCAGCTCACCGTGACCTTCTCTTTATTCAGCCTGGTGAGCGGGACGTCAGTGTGTCTGACAATAGTCACCTATTACAAGAGTATCAGGTGTGTTATTCAGCCTTTAGGGCTGTGGCTGCTTGGCACACTGATTTTGTGGGCTATGTGTTGTGCATGTTTTGTTTTGAGTTGGCGTTCGCTTTGTCTGCTTTGGAGATCTCTGTTGCTTAGGTAGATTTTTATTTAGAGCCTTCGAGTATGTTTTTGTGTATTTTTGTGTTTGGTCCGTTGATGTATTGGGACTATGTGATACTGGAGCAAACTCAGACAGCCCTGGTTGAACTATACCTCTCAGTTAGGAGAGGAGAGACAACTAAAAGGTTTTTATTAAATTCTTATTTTGGAAAGTAGAGCTGTTTTCACTGGTCTTTTGTGTGGTTTCAGAATAATTTGCTTTTGGATAGTGGTTATTTTATACCTCTCAGTTGTCCATATCTTTGCAGAATGAATAGATATTTGCTTCTTATTTTTGGTTTGTTCCTCATGCAATGAAGTCACTAAATGACAGACATTTGAGTTTCAGACGTCATAACCTTCAGAAAAATGCATGCTAATGCAAGACCTGTTATTCTATCAACTGTCAAGTTTATACAAGAGCAATTTTTAGTAGTGTTTGTATGTTCCTCCAATATATTTAGCCTTGTCCAGATTTCCTGCATTAAGAGGTTGAGAGGTATGTGCAAGTCGCTTTGTAGAATTGGGAATATCCAAACCTCTCCATTGTCCCCAATTTTGGCTCAAAATGTTTCTCTCCCCTAATAATCCTTCCTCAAAATGGCAATTTTGGGAGAAAATGTGATTGACGTCTCCTAGAATAATGGTGTTGGCTTAATGCATAGGGACACCATATTAGTTAGGAGATATGGACTGATGGGGAACATAGAGGGGACCATTGTTAGGTATGACACAGTAAGGAGTTTTGTTAATGCTAAGTTGGATGCAGAGGAATTCCACGTCATTATCTCACCTAGCAAGTCTGGAGATGAAATGTTCTTTAAGAATATGTAGACACCATCACCTTTTCATCTCGGGTGATAGGCCTGAACTTGTGGCAGGTATTGAAATCCTGCATTAAAGGAGTGCTGTCATCGGTCTTGAACTAGGTCTCTGATGCATATATTGATATATATATATATATATATATATATATATATATATATATATATATATATATATATACATATGTGTGTTTTCCAGTGGAAGCAGTCTTGTAAGGAGTATATGTTTTAGCTTAGGCTCTGAAATGGAAATTGGCTATTTACTTTTTGAATTTTTGTATAAAATGTTTTGAGTGAATGATATCTGTTCATGGATCTGATGAAATAAACATTGCTGGTAAATTGTCTGGTATAAAAGTACTGGGTTTCTTAAAAACATTGCCATCATTGGAAGCACTATGCTCATCCATAAAAACTGTTTTTAACATCACATTTCTCACAAACATTTTTAATTCTAAAATTGTTTGCACTAAATCAAGTTTAGTAGCAGGTATAAATGACAGACCTTTATTTAGCACTATAATTTGTTCTCATGTCAGTTCAGTGGAAATCAGATTAAAAACTAGATTAGTTATCTTCGATTGCGTGTCTGTGGGCCCAATGCACTTGGACCTTTCACCACAGGTGGAAGATCTGCTCTCAATGTCAGTTCTCTCTTGCGATTGTGTGACCAGATAATCTATCATTTGAGGATTATATTATTGGGGATAGCCATCATGTTCAAATCTGTAGTAGCTGTGCCAGTATTACCAGCAACTATACCATCTTGTGCAACGTCTGTTTGTGAATCAATATCAACGTGCACTGATTTGTTCTTTATATGTAATGGGGAGATTAGCCTTTTTGAACAGTTCATGTTGGAACTAAATCAGAATCAGTATGGCATCACAGTATCATATCAAACTCATAGACATAAGACACAGTTTCTAGATTTGGAGTTCTTTGTGGATAAAGACAAGCTAGTGTTTTTTAAACCATTTTATAAGGAAACAGCAGCTAATAACATTTTGAGTGCAGACAGCCTGCATCCAGAACATTCACTTGATTATCTCCCTTATGGAGAATTCTAGCGCATTAGTGATAATGTTCATGACAGAATCGCATTGGATGGGGAATTTAACATTGTTAGATGTAAGTTGGCGAAGAGAGGGTATTCTAGCCAGGTGTTAAACAGAGCTGAGGAAAAAGTGAGAAAGTTTTTTCTCATAGCAGGTTTCACAACCTGAAGCTATTATTGCACAGTAGGGTAAGGAGGGTGGAAACTGGTTCTAACACACAGGGCACACCTAGATGTGTGGAAGGTGCAAGGTGTGTGACGAAGTCAAGAGTATTTCAGGTACTTTAATGGAAAGAAGTTCATCACCCTGGGATCTTACAATTGCAGTATGTTTATGCCATTGGATGTGATTGTCTACCTGCAAAGTGGTACATAGGCCAAACCAGTTAAGGATGGAAAAATATGGAGTTAGATTTACATGTATAGGATGAAATGTTTCAGTATGCATTATTTTATAAATGCATAGACATATAGGATGAATGATTTATATGTATATGGTAAAATATTTAAGTATTTGTTAATCTAAAGATGTATAGGTGCATTGGCATGAACTTCTTAAATTATTAAGTTAAATGCAATAGGAATGTTAGGGGTTGCATTTTAAAAGTTTTTGATGCACTTTAAATGTTTCTGAAGCATTTCATTGCTCGGGATGGATTTTAGATTTAAATTTTCTTGACTCACTGATTAATTGATCAGTCATTGTAGGGTAAAATGTTTTAGTATTTGTCAATCTAGAGATGCATAAAGGCAATAGGAATGTTAGGGGCTGCACTTTATATGTTTTTATGCACTTTAAATGTTTCTGAAGAACTTTATTGTTCAGGATGCGCTTTAGATTTTAACTTTCTTGACTCACTGATTACTTGATCAATTCTTGTATAACTGAATTAAATAATGAATGTAGTGAAATGTATATAAAGCACACCGTTCTTGTATATGATTTTTCCCTGGAAGGCTTGATGCCGAAGTACTAGGAACACAGTAAAAGTGGATGATGACTGTTTTTCCAGTTGTTCAGTGTGTTTTTTCTGAAATAAAATTAAGGTAAAATGCATTCTAACAGTCATTTTATTGTGAGCATGAACCATGAAATACAAATGAAGTATGGAACAGTTAGAATTCAGTTTCATGTAATACATGTGACTGTTTGTATGACAGCAAGCAGTAGCTATTGTTTAATCGTTTTTTTAGAAACTATGGGAAAGGAAATCATTTTGCAAAGATATATAAAAATAAACTTTTTTCAAAATACTATGCGTGTTATTCATGAAAAACATGAAAACTGGCTGATTGTAAGTATTGATTTATTTATGTATGTTTGTATTTATTTATTTATTTATTTATTGACATTTGATTAAAGTATTACAAAGCATTTTAAGAAATCAATAATTTTGCAATCTGTAAACCAACTACAGTTTAAATGTTTGTTTGTGTTTGTGTCGTTCGCTAACGATTGGTAGTGGATTTTTACGTGCCGAGTTGCCAGCCCTGACCTTCAATGAACATTCATGCATGTCTCTTAAATAATTATACCAAATTAGACATAAAATGAAAACATTGTTTAAGAATAGTTACAAATGATATGACAATGATTTAATATTTAGAGAAATTTTAGCCAATGTATAGAAAAATTAATAGCAAGTTAATATAATACAAACAGGAATTGCAATATGAAGTGAGAGAAAAGCACTCTTTTGGTATATTTGGAGAGAAACTGATAGAAGTAAGGAAGTTAGTGAAGAAGGGAGAGTAAGGAAGTATAAGGTATGAATAGGTATTTGTTCTCATTTAGGAATATGATTTATTCTGGTACTGAGCATGAACAGAAACAGCTTTTGGCTAGGAAGTCTTTCAGAATGTTTGTGAAGGATGGATGTGAGAGAGGGATGGTATTGACCTGATTGATACAACTAAGGAATTCTAAGCATTGAAGCTAAAGGGCCTTGAAATGAAAGCAGTGTGCATATGTGCAAACACTGAGAACTACAATACCTATTGATATCAGAATATAAAAATAAAAAAATATATAAGATCCTGTTTTTAGTTGTAGCAGAGGATCAGAAAGGTAATTTCCCTAATATTGAGGGTGTTTAGGCTGTGAAAGGTTGAGCATGGTGAAACATATTCAGAGTGTGCAAAGACAGATTAGGTGTGTACAGGAACAGCTGTATCTTTCACAGAACCACCTCAAATACTGTACAGAGCCATATTGGTTTCGTGTTGCATGACCGTGCTGATTTATTTATAGGCTTAGAAATCTCTGGATTCAGATAAGTCCATACCCAATTCCAATAATACTGTCTCTGGAAAAAGTACTTGCTGCATATGGATTGAGAGTATTTGCAAATCCACAAAAGAGATGTGCTCAAATAGAAAAAATATTTTAACTGTAGTATATGCACATGAGAAATTTCACAAATTCATTAATAGCAAAGAAGTAAAGGCAGGCCATAAACTTTGGAAAAGCACTTTGAGAAATGATTTGTACCACACATTTGAAATGACAGATAGTACTTATTAACCTACAACATTATGACCTAAACCTAAAACACAGACCAAACAAGAAATTACATGGTACAAGACTTGCTGGAAGAAAAATAAGACATTTTGTTTTCAACAATTATCATTCAGTCCAGGATTACATACATTTCTTAAGCTCTGCCTTCTGTTAAATGAAAGCAGTGTGCTTTCTCAGCATTTTTCTTGTATTTATTTATTCATGTATATATGTATGTATGGACTTTCTTTACCGGGAGAGTTCAGCTGGGTAACAAAAGATCCCTCTTTTCAGATGAGGCCCAGGGAGAAAACGTCCACGTGTAGTTTATGAAAAATAGAAAAAAAGACAGTGATCACATTAAAGTACATTCAGGCAGATATTTAGAACAGTAATTAATAATACATTGAGACAAATACTAAAAATAGGTATCTATGAACTTTATAACATCAGAGAAAACTTTGCAAAGTAAAATCAAAGATTTCACAGAGGCACTAATAGTGCAGATAGTAAGTGACAGAATAGAAAAAAAGCAGTTGTAGCTTATTTTATTAGTGTTAGTGCAAGGAGTAGAAGATATTTTAAGATAAGTTGTAAGATTAGCAGCCAGAAAAGTAAAATGTATAAGTATTTTTGAAGCGTAGGTTTTAATATTGATTTATTATTATAGTGATTGACTGGCTATCCTGGGGATTTTTTGAATTTGTGCTTATTTATTCAGAGCTTATGTGTGCCTAGCTTGGACATCTGTAACTACAAAACTTGGATTGCTTCTAAAACCATCTGGACCTACAAAGCTGATAAAAGTATGTTTTTTTTTTTTTTTTTTTTTGCACGTGCTCTAACTGTCTCAGTGCTATTTAACACTTTTGTGCTGCATTTATTGATTTGGTTGAATTTATCAATGTTTTTTGGCCTGCACTTGTTAAAGAAACACCATCTGTTTGTTACTGTACTTAGGTTTTTTTAACAGTACTCTAATATTTCCTAACCTCTTCTGGTACTGCAAAAGCTGTTCTGAGTTTACTAAAGTTCTTCTGAGTCTGGCAAAATGTTTCTAAGCTTTGCAAATGTTTTCTGTGCTGTTGTAGTTTTCATACATTGTGCACTTTTTTCTGTATTTTGTTGAACATTTCTCAGGGTTAGTGAACTTTTTTCCAAAGATTCCTGATACTGCAGGAATTCTAACTTTTGTTGTAAAGCATTTGTTACTGAACTTGAACTTAAAATCAGTTCATTTTACATTAACAGGCTTCTTTTGCACTCTGGTGGGAGCAGAGCTGAATTCAACCCATTCAAGTTGGAAACTGCTGGTGGAAAGTTTATTGTGTTTTTATATGACTGACTTGAGGGATTAACTGTATAAAAGTTTTTCATGTGTATATAAGCAAACCTTTCAAAATTAAATCCTCTATAGCAAATGCTCTCCATACTCTCCTACTGTTCACAGCTGCTCTAAGAGCTGGCAGTTTGTACAGAGGGCAGTACCACTTCAGGTCATCTAACTGGAGCTGCTCAATGTTTGGCAACTTTTGCCAGAGGTCTAGAGAGATTCTGCTGAAATCCAAAGCATCCATTGCTAAAATCAAACAAATAATACTTTTTGAGATTTTGTTGCATTTTGCTGACTGTTTTATCATTTTGCTGTCTCATTTTGCTGATTTTGTTGTATTTTTCTGCACTTTAAAAAAAGCTGTTCTGTTGCCTTATGTAGCTAATACATAGAATAGACAAGATTCAGATCTTCTGACTCTAGACTGTATTGTCATTCCTGAGCACTATTCCAGCCATCTTATATTAGGAAGGTCCTGCCTGTACCTTGTGGCAGAAGTTTGCAGTCTTAGCCTCATCTGAGTTGGAGATTACTGAAGTAAAGCTCATTGTCTGCTTTCCTGTTGGTAGTTTAGCTTTAAAGTACTTAATTTTGCCTGTATTTAAGCCTTGCATTTGTGCAGGTTTGTGCTCTTTTAACCAGAGCAGCTCAACATTTGGCGACTTTTGGCAGAGGTCTGGAGAGTCTGTGGAAATCTGAAGCATCCGCTGTTAAAATTGAAAAAAATAAGCCCTGCCTGCAACCTTGTTACAGGTGTGTAGTATGAGCCTCACCTAAGTTGGAGATTAATGGAGTAAAATTCACTGTGTGCTTTCCCTTTGGTAGTTTAGCTTAAAATTGTTTAAATTTGCCTGTATTTAAGCCTAGCATTTGTGCAGTGCTGCACACCATGCAATGGGGTTCACTGTTGTTCTGTATAGACACAAATGCCTTGAAAGACAATTTTCTCCTAGACATCTGTTAGTAAATCTGCCTAAGCTTCCCTTCTAACTGAGAAGCATTGTCATAGATTTCATGCCTAGCCTTCAATAGAATAAGCCTCTTTGTTAATCCTAGAGCAAAAATCTGGTCAAACTAGTCCACTTCCCAATAGTAGTTATGGTAAAAACTTGCCATAATGAATGGTCAGTTTCCAACCATTTCTCTGGCCAGCCTGATTGATGTGGACATCCTGAGGCAATGTAGTAATTGCCTCATGTATACTGACAACCACTAACTCCTAAAATAAACAACTACAATATGTGAGAAATGTTATTACACTATGAATTTGGAATCAATTCTCTCATGTAACAACAAACAGGTTGACAGCACACATACATCACCTCTCACACAAAACAAGGTCACAACACATAAACCCATATATGTGGTGTAAACTTCTTTTTCATACTGAGAGTTGTAATTTCTGTTTGTGAGTGCTATATCTATGCTTTTCTGTGCATTTTTGTGAGGTTTCTGTGTTCTAATCAGGGAGCATAGTGTATCTAGAGGTCTGCTGTTATCCAGGCCTGGTTGTTTTGCTTGTTGCATTTCCTGTGTTTCTGGCAGCCATCTTCTGCTGGTAGTGTCTTGTCTTTGCTGTTACTGAGAGTAACAGGGTTGCCTGACTTTCTCTAGCATGAGTGAGTGGTTGAAAGAGCAGGGGCTAGCAGGATTGGGTAGTAATTTAAGCTTCTAGATTCTTCCATCTTTTCTGCTATTTATACCCTGTGTTTGCAGGGTGGTGCATTTGTTTGCAGATTGTGCACTGCCTCTGTGCTGTTTTAACCCATTGTGGGGTATCTCATTTGCATTTTTCCCTTACCAGCACTCCTGTATAGCTAATGCCCTCCCTTGCAACTACTGTGATTTTATCCAGCTCTACTCACACCTAGAGGTACTCTGTTCTGATAGTACCCACTCTACCATCCTTTACCTCTCTTCCACAGATTCTGACAACCATGGATAGACAATTTCCCGTGGTTTCTCTTGCTAGTCTTGTTGATATGGGCATCCTGAGACAGTGTAGCAACTGCATCATGTACATTGACAACCCTCTTCTTCTACCACCTAGGAACACAATATGTGAGAGATGCAATTACTTTAAGAACCTAGAATCCTTTCTGTCCCAATCAAAAGCCAGTACATCTGGCATGGAGAAGGTTGTCTGCACAAACTCCACAACCACCACACCTTTAACATCGCCCACACCTGTACAGTACATTCCTAAAATACATATGTGGAGGTTCTCAACAAAACTATACCTAAACAAAAGAGACATCTGAGGCAAAAGCACACATGCACATCACAACCCACCGCACCAAGCACCGCACATAGTATGCATGCCTGTGTCTCACAGCCTCTAAGGCCCAGCCATAAACCCAACATTCCAGTCATAGGAGACTCTATCGTGAGACACACAGATGTGCCCCTCACCAGGCTAGACAAGGGGAAAGTCATGGTAAGTTGCTTGTCAGGTGCTAGAATCCACCATGTCACTCATGCACTAAAGTCTCTCAACAATAGGTACTGTTATGACTCTGTCATTAGTCCATGTTGGTGTGAATGACTTGAGATATACCTCTCCGGACTATATGAAGACAGACATGATTGAGTTCACTGAATATGTGTCCAAGGAAGGTATGTCCCTAGCCTTAAGCAGCACCCTACCATCACCCAGAACGATGCCTCAGTACAAACAGAAAATGATTGACTTTAACAATTGGCTTAGTTTCTTGTGTCATTCGAAGGGGATCCAGTACCTGACAGCCTGGGAGGATATGATTGACAGACCACGATGGTTTGCCAGAGATGGCCTTCATCTGTCTCCCCTGGGCTTCAGGCTTTTTGCCTCCTCCATAGTGCCTTTTTTAGGGAAAGTCATGAGGACAAAATTACCAATGTGAAAAATTCTTCTAAATGAAATTTAAAGGTCATGCTGCTAAACGCTAGGAGCCTTAACACAAAACTGCACTAATTGTAAGCATTCCTCGCCTTGAAAGATGTTGACATTTGTGCAGTCACTGAAACCTAGTTCAAAGCTGTGGAGAGCACCCGAGCCTTACCAGGTTACTTGTCCTACCATACTTTCAGGCCTCAAACAGAGGGCTACAAAGCCAAAGGAGATGGAGTTTCAATATTTATCAAAGACATACACACCTCCAGGCTGGTCAAACAGTATGATGCACAGGAGACACTCCAGGTGCAGTTAACTATTGACAAAACATCTATTCAACTCATAGCTAGCTACAGTCCCCCAACCGTGACTCAGAAGACCCACTCCACCTATCTGGACTTACCTGACTCCATCAAGATTCAAACCTCCACCCTGATCCTGGAAGATTTTAACTACTCAACCATAGAGTGGAAGATGTATTCTAGCTCAAACACGAATGCCCAGATATTCCTTGATTTCGTCATGCCAGTGCATTGGATCAGCTGGTCGACACCCCCACAAGAGGTGAAAATATCCTGGACCTGGTTCTAACCAACATGAGTGGCCACTGTAGCACCCCTTCAGTGTCATCCTACCTGGTAAGATCCGACCATAAAGCAATCACTTTCGAAGTCACCATCTCCCCAGATCCCCCCCTTGCTGGGGTCGAACAAAAAAACTTTTCCAAAGCTGACTACAACCTCCTGAGTGCAGGTATAAGCAGCTTCACAGTCACCATCCTTTCATTTGGAACTAGGACTAATGTCCAAGCCTACACCAAAAAACTATATGAGCACCTATATAGCTGCATGGAGTCAGCAATACTTGACAGGACCAATCATCTTCCTCAAGGAAGAGTAAACATGTCTGGTGGACAGCAGAAATAAACAGACTCTATAATAAAAAGAAAAAAATTGCTGTCCAGAACCAAGAAGGAGCAGCTGCCAAGTTGGAAGCAATCTCTCCTTTGAACAAGCAAATAAGGTCACTGGTAAAATCCTCTAAGGCTAACTTCGAGTCCAAATTAGCCACACCCACTAAGGACAATCACAAGGCCTTTATTCGCATACATCCACAATCTCAATGGTAATTCCCAAATCTGCTCTGAGTTGGTGGTCAAGAATACCACATACACAAATGCCATAGATATAGCCAACTTGCTGGCAGACAAGTTCAGTGAAAACTTTACCCTCCTGCCCCCCATCAGTAAACAAGAAAATCTCCAACACCTGCCCCCCATCACCAGAGTTGTTAATGCCCTCTCAAGGGCAAAAAATACAGCCTCCACGGGACCGACAACACCCCTGGCTATGTCCTACATGAACTCAGGCAAGAGCTCTCAGCACCACTAGGCACCCTACTCAACCAAAGCTTGTGCACCGGCTTCATCCCAGCAAAATGGAGGACAGCCACTGTCATCCCTCTGCACAAAGGTGGAACATCCACTGACCAAGGCAATTATAGGCCCATCAGCCTAACTAGCCTGATTTGCAACACCATGGAACACATTATCATGGGCCTTTTAAACAAGGACATTGGCAACTTCCAAATGTTTGATCCCACAAAATTTGGTTTTGTCAAAGAGAGACCATTCCTGTTAAACTTGGTGGCCTTCTTTGAAACAGTCAACAAAGCCATGGATGAAGGCAAGACAGTGCACACTGCCTACCTTGACCTAGCCAAAGCCTTTGACACTATTCTCCACTCAGGCATAATAGATACACTCTCCCAGCTAGGCATCAACCCATATGTTACCAGATGGGTAGCTAACTGGCTCACTGATAGAACCCACTCAGTCAAAATAGGGGAAGCCACCTGTAGCAGTAGACCCGTAACAAGCAGCATACCCCAAGGATCGGTTTTGGGGCCTCTACTGTTTGGGATATACTTTTCTGAGGTGTAAGCCAAAACCAGTAGTCTGTGGCTGACCAAGTTTGCAGATGACTGCAAGCTGGGCACTGTCATAAATTCCCCTAGTGATGTGAACATCCTCGAAAAGAGCCTTAACCAAACTAAAGACTAGTACCAGAAGCATGGCCTCAAACTGAATGCCAAGAAATGCATCATTATCCCCTTTGGGAAAAATGGTGTCCCCACTAATTATCACTTTAATAACAATGTACCAAGCACACAATCAGTCGTGAGGGACTTGGGCACCCAGGTTGATAGCAACCTGACTTTTGACCACCACATTGCCACCATTGTACGGAAGGATTTCTTCAACATGGCCCACCTCATAAAGAAGGGCATTTCATCCAGGAACAAGAAGGTCATAACATCCCTGTACTCCCCCATTATCAGACCCATTATCCAGTACAATGCCCCATTTGGCATGTACCTTGCCAAGCACATGCAGCAGCTGGAGAGACCACAGAGGTTCCTGACCAGGAAAATCCAGGGTCTCAGACACCTATCCTATACAGATAAGCTAAATGCCCTGTCCCTCTACTCAGTCTCATACAGACTGCTCAGAGGTAACCTGTGTCTGGCATACAAGGCCGTCTCAGACCCAGCCTTGATGGAGTTGCTGCCTATCTATAAGTCAAACTCCATTCACTCAACCCACATGCAAGACCTCAACCTGGTCTGAGACATTAATAGAACTTATTGGCAGGATAGATTTGTGTCCCAAAGACTCCCCCATCTGTCGAATAGGCTCCCTTTCCATGTCAAGAAGAGTACCTCTCTATCCCTCTTTAAGAAGAACCTGGACGACTGGATGGGAAACAGAAAATACACCCCTGGGATCCCCACCTGTGTCCCTGCTGGGCAGGGGAAACAGGTGCTGACTTTGTGGGAACATGGGCAACATTCTTGGATAGGCTTATAAGGGCCTCTGGGACAATAGACTCATATCATCCTATGAACCTATAGACCTATAAGTGCTTCTTATAAGTCCTTAAAGGAAAACCCACCCTCTATTGTAATTAACTTTACCCTTTAATTTTTTAACCAGTTATACATTTTTAGTATAGTTTAGTTCAATTAGTTTGGTGTTATTTATTAGTTACTAGTTAAAAGAAGTCTCTACCCTCATTGTAATTAACCTTGGGCTATATTTTTCCTCCCTGTAATATTACCTAGATGTAGTTTAGTTTAACTTATTCACTCTCTAATGTAGCTCCAGAGGTTTCTACTTTAACTTCCAGTGAATTAATCCTGATCTTTTTGAAAAACCTGATATCACATTTCAAACAAATGTTTAAATAGATTTATCCAAAACCTACAACTATGTATGAATTATGTAAATGTACTAAAAGGCATATTAATGCATACAAGAAAATCTGATGCAGTAACCCTTATTAAATCAGTGTACCAACCCTAAAAAATTCTGGTCTTTAATAATACAATCCATCCTGAAACAACCACCACTTCTAATCCTGTCCCAAATAATGATTCCTTTGAAATAGCTACTCAGTTTAACACACACTTCATAGAAAGCATTGAAGTCATTACTAAAGATTTTCCACCTAACAATCCTGACAAGCCCTCTCCTCAGACAGCAAACACCCCATGTTTCATCATAAAACCTATCCAGATCTCTAGACTTCCAAGATGGCTGTACACTGAGTAACAGCTTCATTTCAGCTCTCCCAGTGTGAAAACAGAAAATCAGAAAAGAGTGCCAGTGAATTTGTCTTTTTGGGTAAATTTAATTTACTGGCTATTAAGAGCACTGTCTGCATACCAGCAAAGAATAAATTCAGAGAACCTGAAAGAAAACCAGTCACAAAAGATGTGTAGAAAACACTTGCTGCAAAGATTCCTGTAGCAAAAAGCAGTTCAAGCTCCAGCTTTGGTGTATGATATGGCGTCCAATAATCTAGAGGAAAAAAATAAGTAAAATGTGCTCAGAGCTGGTTAAAATAGATGAAACACTGAATGGGTATATTAACTCAAATAAAAGGCTGGAAAATAGAAGAATCTTTAAACAGTGTTGGGAGATGGCATAGGTGGGTGAGAGATGGCATATTGGTTCTGGTGTTTAATCCACAGACACAAAGTACAAAGTTTTATTCTTACCTCTGAAAGGGAAATTTGCTAGGCTTAAATGGCCCAAAAGGGCGGCTAGCCTGGTAATTACCTATGAGCCTATGAAATACTATGCATCCTTCAGTTTTTGATTGCATAGAATGTAATCCAGTGCATGAAGGCAATTTCTGTTGTACATAAGCCAGGTAGTCCTGATCTTTTTCTGTCTCAGGCAGTGCGATTTGAACATTTTTCCATCCTTATATATCTTCATTATCCACGTTTGCCTGTAAGCACCTCCTGCTTGGACAACACATATAATCATGTATTTTTTAACTTTTTATTTTCTTTCTTTCTTTCTCTGTCTCCTCAATGGTACCAAAAAGCAATTTTAAGCCATCAACATACCGTCTCCTTCTCTTTTCATTTAGCAAAGTAATGATCACGTTTCATGCTTACTTCCTCTAGTTCTCTTTCTGCTGTTATCCTGAATTATTCGTTGTGTTCCCTTAAGTTTAAGTTTGTTTGTGGTAGCACTTCACTCCGGACACTTTTTTACTGTGCTTTTACGTTAGGAGGCCTGGGATTATTCATTTAGTGGCAGCAGGTATTTCATGCTCTATCTGAGGTGGGAAGCACACAAAAGGGCTATACGTGTTTTCATTTTATTGGCCAAAGGGCTCAGTAGTCAGTTTTCTATATTTCCAGTGCTGGAGTAGCTGGCCATGACAGTGTCCTGTGCAGATGCTAACATCTAGAAACATTGCTTATTTTCATTATACTGTGAAAGTTCACTGTTCTATTTGTTGTTTTTGCACTTCTTTAAACTTTAAAGTTGCATTTTGAAACTGCTGCTCTGCACTGAAATACATTGTATCTAGGGTTTCTTAGTTAATATTAGGCATCTGTTTGTAGTTGCTTAACATGTGGACTCCAAGTCAGTCATTTTACATTAAAAAGGTCAAAGTCTGCACTGTTCTGGCAGGACAGTGTTGATTTCACTTATCTCAGCCGGGGATTCCTAGTGAAAAGCTCATTGTGTGCTTACTTGATTGGCCTAAGAGCATAGTTAGTGTACAATTTGTGCTTTTTCTGATTGTATATAAGTCTCCTGTTTGTGTGAAGCTGCTCTTTGTGTAGCAGTGGTTACAGGCGCCTTGTATACATGCAATCACCAGAGGATGAACTTTCCCTTGGAACTTTACTTCAGTCCTCCATTACTCACAGGACAGCTAGTTTGTGCGGTGAGTAACATTTATGTGTTTAGGACTGTTTAGGTCTAGCATATCTTATTACAGCACCCAGGACTATCTCTGCTCAGAGATCATCTGGTCTGGGTGCTGAGTAGCATTGCTGGTTAGGTTAGCTGTAGGTTATACCAAGTGACCTCCCTTCCCAAACTCCATCCACTACTACCCCTTGCAAGTACCCATTAGGACCTGCAACCATGTGTGGATGGGCACTTTCCTGCTATCTCTGCATCCAGCTTGGTGGACATGGTCATCCTGAGGCAATGTAGCAACTGCCTTATGTACACTGACAACCACTTAATTCTTGAACAGACAAAGTATGAGAGATGTAGTTACACACTGACACTGGAGACTAGACTCTCACATACAAACACAAAAAGCAGCAAATAGGTTCTCAGTGACTCACACATCACTCACCACACCCACACATATGAGGAGGTGCTCACATGTAACTTACCCAAACTTCAAAGGCCTCTCAGAGACTCTGCATGCACACAAGCAAGGCAATTCCCATCACAGTACATAAAGCCACAACTCATTGTGGCTCAACTACCAAGCCCATAAGATGAAATACTCCACAACCCAAACTTCTGGTCATAGGAAACTACAGATATCAGACTTGAAAAGGAAAAGGTTACAGTTCATTGCCTGTCAGGGGCCAGGATCTGCCAGATTATACAAGAACTCATGTCACTTACCTCTAAGTACCAGTATGACTCAGTCATACTTTAACAATTGGCTTAGCTACTGGTGTCATCCAAAGGGACCCAATACTTGCCAGCCTGCCAAGACATGATTTACAAGCCACACTGCTTTGCCAGTGAATGGTCTTCACCTGTCACCCCTATGCTTTTGGATATTGGCCAAAATATTATCCACCCCATGGTGCCTTTTTTTGACATTGCCAAATAAACAAACCTTCCAACATAACAAAAGCTACTAAGAACAAGCTAAAAGTGTTACTGATCAATGTTAGGAGTTTCAACAAGAAACTGCACTCCCTAGATGTTCTTCTCACCCTGGAGAATGCTGACATCTGTGCAGTTAGTGAAGCATGGTTCAAAGCCATGGAAAGCACTCCATCACTTTTCATATGTTCCGACCACACACTGAACATGAAAGAGCAAAATGTAGAAGTGTGTATATATCTACATAAAGAATAAGCACACCTCAAGGCTGGTCAAACAATATGGCATGCTTGAGCTACCCCATGTCCAACTAACCATGGGAAGAATCCATTACCACATTCTTGCTAGCTACAGGTCCTCTATCATGAACCATGAAACACATACTTCATACCTAAAGTTACTAGAATCACTCACCATCCAGCCCAGTACTCATGGGTGATTTTAAGTACCCCTCCATTAATTGGGAGGCATACACAACCACTAACATGCAGCCTGAAAAAATTCTTGCCTCAGTAAATTTAAATATCCTGGAGCAGCTAGTCTACACCCCCCCCCCCAAAGTGTGATGTCCTCTCTAGTAATATCAGATCATAAGGCAATCTCCCTAGAAATAAAGGTAAAACTAGTACCCCCACATAACCCTAAAAACTTTAAAAACTTATCTAAGGTAAAGTATCACCTATTAGAGGATGTCATAGCTAGTTTCCAAGCTCCACCATATCTAAAAAACACAAAAACCTACACAGTGGTGTACATGAAAGCCCTGTATGACAATATAAATGACTGCATAGAAATGGCAGCACCAAACTGAAACAAACCCAGGTCAAACTGCTAAAAAAGCCACCCTGGTGGACCCCTGGTATTAATAGGCTGTACAACAAAAGAAAGAAAATCCTGTTGAGAAGAGGAAATGTGCACAACAGGGCAGAAAGTCTGTCATTATTCTAAACAAGTGAATTGGGGAACTAGTGAAGTCTCTGAAAGCAGACTTTGATGTAAAAATAGCCTGCAAAGCTAGGGATAACCACAAAGCATTTTTCAGTTATGTCCGCAGTCTTAAGGGCAACACCCAAAAATGTGCAGAATGTTTTGTAGATGAGATCACTTATACTCAACTAGAAGATATAACAAATCTGATGGCCAACAAATTCTGCTCATATTTCACCTCCCCATCACCCCCAGTTCCCCCACAGGAAATATCCTCCACCATTCCACCACCAATTATCACCAAAGAACAGGTTGCCGCTGCTCTGTCTAAAGCTTAAGCATGGCTTCAATGGGGCCCTTGCCTCTCTGAGGATTCCAATCCCATTGAACATTCTTGTTAGATTCTCCCCTGTAAGTTTCTGATGTGGGATTTTCACATTGGAGTGACCTTTCCAGTCTCTAAACTTTTATTTTTTATATTTTTCTGTAATTTTTTTGTAATTATGTAATTAATTAATTTTGTTTAAGAGTTGATTGGTTGATAATTTGTATTTAAGCAAAAGGTAACAATGTTGCAGCCATGCTCTGAAGAAGTCTGAAGTTACAGACAAAAGCATTTAACAAGGGTTTTTTGTTTCTGATCAATAAACATATCTTCTATGGTCAATTCCTGACCTTTGATGTTTTATTGTGGACCCTGGGATCCCCTTAAACAGTCATTTGGTGTGTTTTTTGAGTTGTTGTTTCTAAGGAATAGTTGCTGTTTTTGTTGTTGCTGTTGTTGTTGTTGTTGTTACCTTTAAAATCCATCCAAAAATTCAACAGCATTTGAGATCAAGTTTAACAAAACATGCAGTTTCATTTCTTCATTTCACTTTGCAGAAGGTTTAAGTACCACTGACTAAGTCTAAAAAAAGGTAGGGAGATACCAGTTGCAACATGCTTCTCTACTACAGTATTCTTTCTCCTTTAAGTTAGTGCATATTGAGTGTTGTCATCATTTAGCTCACAAGTTACCCATTATATCCTGTACATACGCCCTCATGACCCACAGCCAAGGCACCACTTTGTGTTAGTACGGAGTAAAATGCTTTAGCAAAGTATCCACAGATAAACAGTACCTGTTCCCCTAGATATATGAAATGAAGACAACTACACATTCTTTATAACTATTTACTGGAACACCTTACAGAAGAATGTCCCTCCTGATTTTGCCGTATGTTTTGCTGTGTCTCTTGTAAAAGTTTTAACTTTCTGCTAAGTTACAGAGGACTATAGTCATTACTGACAGATGTTAGAGCTTCATACTTATTATTCAGAAGATAGATGTTGACAGAAAACATGTTATTCTATTATCTTTCTTAAGTGAATTATAGTAATATTTTTAAATAGTCCCTGATTTTGGGCTATTGTCTCACCATTATATGTATCTTTGTCTAGAATTTATATGGCAATGAAGTTGAGAGGCATGTTTCACAAATGAGTACAGCTGTCATTTCTCTCAAGGCAGTGCTTCCTTTATGTTTAAACTTTGGTAATTTACTATAGGCACAGGCTGTTCTTACCTGCTGAGAGCTTTGCTTAATATGTAGTAAAACTATTTTGGGTTAGCACTGGTAGCCTCTGTTATTATTACAACATTCATAGCCTACATGCACAGCTTGTAGTGCAAGCCTTATTTAATGTCATACTGTAAGCTATAGTATTGTACATTCCCTTCATAGCATGACTCTTACATTCCTTTCTGTGACACCTTAACAAAGATGTTGAACAAGACTATTTCATTGTCCATTGTCTCTGTATGGTTTAACTCATTGAACTTGCTTAGACCTAAATACTCTCATCATTCACTGAATTCTGAATAATTATGTATCTTGTATGTAAACTTATTTTAGTAACGGTCATAATAGGAAAAGGCCCACAGACCAGCTTACTTGCCCAGTGACAAATACATTTATAAATATATTCAAAATGAATAATAGCTGAGGTTTCACATGATTATTGACCTGAATTTTCTTGTACACGTATTTCGTTCTTAGTTTGCACATGCGAACACTCAGCATCTACAACTGCATAATATTTCACTGTGTTCACCACTATATATATATTACTTTCCAAAGTTAGACTGAAAGAAAGAATGGTGATTAAACATTGTAAAGAACAAGAAGTCTTACAATAGCTTACATAAATTTATATACTATGGCATGCCTCTAATGAAATCAGGGAACAGTTTTCCTCAAAATGAGATAAACATTTTAAATGCATTTAAAACTAATTGTAAAATTGTTCTAGGTCACCATCTATGATAATGAATCATTCCATGGAAAACTTCAGGCAAAAGAAGAATATCCTTGCTGAGCAAGGACATTATGTTCTAGAAAATCCTACTGCAGCATTTTCTACTTTTTGGCCACAGAACCAGGACCAAAACACAAAAGGCAGGGGTTTATCCATATTCATCACCTCCAGGTTAGTGGCACAGCACAATGCCTCAGAGATCATCCATGTGCAACTAACAATGGGCAAAACTGCAATTCAAATTGTAGCATGCTATAGATCACCCACCATGACCCAGGACCCCCATTCTGCGTTTCTGAAGACACTGGAAAATATGAAGGTCCTACCAAATGCCCTAATATTGGGTGATTTCAATTACCTAAACATTAACTGGGAGAACTACTCAAGTACTAACTCCCTTGCCCAACACTTCCTAGAATTTATAAACTCAAATTCCCTGGATCGACTGGTCAACACCCCCACCAGAGGTGACAACATATTGGACCTGGTCATCACCAACATGGGCGACCAGTGTTCTACACCGGAGGTCAACCCCTCGCTGGTTAGATCAGACCATAGACTAATCACTCTGGATATCCACATTCTGCCCCCACCCCTAATCAAGGAAACCACCGTGAAAAACTTTTCAAAAGCAAACTTCACATTACTTAAGACCAAGGTGGAAAGGTTCACAGCCCCCATGCTAAAGGACAATACTGTTCCAGCTGCTGAATCCCTTACAAAGGCACTCTATGAGCACCTGCAAGAATGCATGGATCGTGCTATCCCAAGCAAAACCAAGACTCACTCCTCCAAGAAAAGGAAACCAGTCTAGTGAACCCCTGCCATAAATAAGCTATACAATAGAAGGAGGAAACTAGTACAGAAAAGAGTAAAATCCCAAGAAGGAAAGACATTCCTGATCAGTATCAGCAAGAAAACTACAGTCCCTCATAAAATCATCCAAGGCTAGCTTCGAAAGAAAAATTGCCAAGGACTCCAAAGATAACCACAAAGTGTGCTTTAGCTATGTCAAGAACCTAAGTGGAAACTCTCAGATCTGCTCTGAGTTAGTGCAGAATGGCACAAAATACACTGAAACGACTGATATTGCCAACATTCTGGCAGACAGGTTTAGTGCAAACTTCACCCCTTCTCATCCCCTAAAGGGCCCATAACCATACTAGAAGAATTTAGAGCCCCGGCAATCACTGACACACAGGTTAAAACAGCCCTATCCAAAGCGAAAAACACAGCTTCAATGGGACCAGACAGTGTCCCAGGCTGTGTCTTACACAAACTCCAGAATGAACTAACCGCTCACCTAAACACACTGTTCAAACTCAGCCTCTCTACAGGCTACGTACCCATAGAGTGGTGCACAGCAACAGTTATCCCACTCCACAAAGGTGGAGCCACAACCTTGGCGAGTGGAGCGCATCATCATTAACAGAGACATTGGAAACCTCTAAACATTGGACCCTACCCAGTTTGGCTTTAAGGGTAGATCATGCCCTCTAAACCCAGTGGACTTCTTTGAGACAGTTGCCAAGGCTTTAGATGAGGGAAAGGAGGTTCACACAGCCTACCTAGACCTCACAAAGGCTTTCAACACCAGTCCCCATTCTGGTATTATAGACAAGTGCACCAGCCTGAACATAAACCCCTACATCACGAGATGGGTTGCCAATTGGCTCACAGATAGAACCCACACAGTGAGAGTTGCAGGCTCTAGGTCCGACTCTAAACTGGTTACAAGTGGCCTCCTCCAGGGCTCAGTCCTGGGACCTCTCCTGTTCGGTACATACTTCTTAGAGGTACAGGCAAACACAGGAGGACTATGGCTGACCAAGTTCACAGACAACTGCAAACTGGGGGCCATAACTGACTCTCCAGCTGATACAGACATCCTCCAGAAGGGTCTCACTGAGAAGGATACCTGGTGTCAAAATCATGGCCTCAAGCTAAATGCCAAAAAGTGCATAGCCATCCTCTTTGGAAAAAACAAAATACCCACGAACTACCACATATGTGGTAGTCCCCTAAATACAGAAAATGTAATAAGGGATCTGGGGACCCAAGTAGATAGTAATCTCTCGTTTGATAATCATATTGCCAAGGTGGTTAGAAAATCCTTCTATGTGGCCCACCTAATCACAAAAAGGTTCACATCTAGAACAAAAGAGGTTATTGTGCCCCTCTATTCATCACTCATCAGACCCATCATAAAGTACAATGCCCCATTTGGGATGTACCTTACAAGACACCTGCAACAGCTGGAAAGACCACAGAAGTACGTCACCAAGAGGATTACTGGCCTCAAGACAGATGCCCTATGCAGCCTGACTTAATAAACCCCAGCTGTACTCGGTTGCATACAGCTTACTCAGAGGTGGTCTCTGCCTGACATACAAGGCCATGTCCAACCCAGAATTGATGGACATGCTCCACCTAAAAAAAAACAAATCCCCAAGAGCCACATGCTCTAGGGATCTAAACTCACCACAACAATAAATAAGATGCGCTGGAGGGAGAGATTCCTGTCCCAGAGACTCCCCATGCCTTGGAACAGGATTCCAATCTACATTAGGCAGAGCCCCTCACTAACACTCTTCAAGGGAAACCTTGACGAGTGGATGGGAAACAGAAAATTTACCCTGGGGATCACTGCAGTGGCTTTTCTGGACAGAGGCACAGGGAACTTATGGCTCTGCTGGACAGAGGCACAGGGAACTAATCTAAGGGGACGGAGAAAGCCAACACATTCTGGCTAGGCTTATAGATGCCCTCAGGCAGATAGCCTAGTACTTAACTATGAACATAAAAACTCATATCTCATACAAGGATCTTGTATTATATTGTGTGGTCAAGGACCTAAGGTGTATTCTAATGCAATCAGTATCGGAACTTCATCCTAAAATAAAACTTGTATTTCATGCACCAGACTTGAGTATGTTGTCCTTCATCACCATGCAGTGGTGTAGAACATGATCATGGGTGGAAAGGTCCCATATCAATGTAGACAGACCATGCATCTCTGCAGCTAGATGCAACAGTTACAGCAGGCATTTTATGGAGCAACTTTTCACTAGCATTCCTTGTCTTATATCTGAATGTGGATGCATTGTGCCAGAGAAAGAGAATAATGTTAGGGATTCCATCCAGTCTTTTCATTTGTACAGTTTTTCCACCTACAAAACAGATGTGTGCGACTTAACATCTGATATGATAATTTAAGGGTATAGAATAGAAGTATTTCAGATACAAATCTCATAGTTTTGGGCTAAATAAATGTATACTATACTATACTATACTATACTATACTATACTATACTATACTATACTATACTATACTACTATACAAAACTAAACTATACTACCTTATACTATATTGTACTGTACAATGGTGGAGAAAATAATAAAAATAAATACTACAGCCATCTTATTTAACTGCTGGTTTTGTCTTTGCAGCTTTTCCACTATATTAAGAACATTCACTTTTGGAATAAAAATGGGGAAGAAGTATTTTTTGATATGCATGGTGACCCCCCAGCAGTGCTCAGCATAGTAAACTGGCAAGTAACATCAGAAAACTCTTTCATATATCTGGATGTTGGTCGCTTTGAATCTAGTGCTGCAGGTAACCAAAACCTGACAGTGGATGTGCCTGCTATTGTATGGAATGCAGGTCATGGAAAGGTTAGATTCCAATGATAGTGCCATTTAACAAATGTATTCTGTCATTTTAAATATAATTTATATATTTTTTATTTATTTATTTATTTACTTTACATTTGTTAACCGGGATGGTCCGACTGGACACAGGTCCATTTTCAGCAGATGCCCAGGGAGAAAAGCTCCACAGTAAGTAATATTTTACACAAAATGTTAAAATATAGTATACAGAGAATTTTCAAACAATATGATAAAATACAGTATATAGCAGAAGACATAAGACCTATATATACAGGAAAAAATAGTTACAATGGTTAATAACAGAATAAGTATACAAATTCAAATAGCATTAGGAGAAGACCTAGACTGTAATATATATTACAGCAGGTATATTAGGAAGTGAGGTATATAAGTGGAATAATTTGAGGACTTATGTAATACATGGGCATAGCCACTTATCAAGTGTGTTCCAAGTGTGTTTTTAAGGTGAGAAGAGGTAGGGGCAGAAATCAGAGCAGGAGGGAGATTATTCTAGGTCCTAGCCATGGGGCGGGAGAACAGTGCTTTTCCTGCAGTATTGTTAGCCCTAGAGATACAGAGGAGGGGTTTGTCGGAAGATCTGAGAGGACGATTTGTATTATAGTGGGTGAGAAGTTGGCCTAGTGCAGGGTTTTTTTCTGGATGTATTACCACATTGTAGGCAATCAAAGTCAAAAAGTAAAAATGAGAAATACAACCAGTGGTACACAGCAGAGGTAGATCCAAGTCGAGTTTAATGTATAGAATAACACACAGATGAGCGCTTTCACATATAATTTCTTCAGATCAAAAACCAGAATAAAGCAGTAGCTACTTATAGTACAAATTCAATAGTGCATCCAATCAGTGAAAAAGGCATTTTCGGGTTGCTAGGTACTTAGAACTAGTAATTAATCACCAGCTCTTCTTAAAGTCAACCTGGAAATAATATGCTTTAAGCCAAGGTAAGAACAAGTTAAAAACACAAATGCATATGTATGCAGACCAACGATATACAAAACATAAAACTTAGTATATGTAAAAACTGTAATGTCTATAGTGTTAAAAATAATAATTTTATATAATATTAAAAACATGTATGATGTAAAACTGAATGAAATGATTAAAAACTATCTCTGTATATATGTATATATCTCTCATGTCTCCAGACGAAATATTATTCAAATATCAATAGAAACAATGCATATAGCTTAATGTATAATAACTAAATGATGTATAGACTCACATGACAATAAAATTCACTATATATTAGGGTTAACATTCAAATGCAGCAAATTTATAGCTAAACACAACAGATCATATGGTCTGAGACACCAAAGACTAGATAGAAAGAGGTTTTCTCTTATTTAGGGGTCTATCTCTCAATGCTGGTTGTATTGAGACATGTCCATTTAGGCCAGGGGAATAATGAGCCTCTAGTCTAAAGATCCACTTCATCTCTGCTTGGTACATTTTGTTGACCAAATCACCCATTCTAACATCTAGGTTTAAAACCTCTAACACTAAAAATCAGAAATCATGTCCATCACCAAATGTGTTCGTATGCTTCGGTACTGCACTGTAATTCAGACCCCTCCGTGCACAGTATAAATGATCTCGTATCCTCTCCCTCAAACGTCTGTTAGTCTTGCCAACATAGAAGCTTTTGCAGGCTGTACAATGTGCTAAGTAAAGTAAATCTTTAGTGTTACAGTCTGCCGTTGGAAGATGTATAAAAGGCTTATCATAGACAGGATGTATGCATCTCCCTGATTCACCAATATAGTTGCAAAAAGAGCAACTATTACACTTGGCAGTATGTGGCGCTACATTCTCACTCTTCATAACAGAATTGCACTGGGAAAAACGCAGTTTATGTCGTATAGATGTTTTATTTTTATAACCAAATCTAGGTCTATCACCCACCACCCTGGAAATCTCAGGTGATTTATTACAACTACACCGATTTGTTGAAGGCTTGAATACAAGCAGCAGCTTTTTGAAATTTACATTCAAATACTCAGAGGTGAAAATAGAGTTCTTGGATATTTTGTTAGTTAAGAGTGCAAACAATAGCACTGAGACTAAACTTTTCATGAAGGAATGCTATAGACCTACGTATGTACATCGTAAAAGTATGCACCCTGGTCATGTTTTTCGTAATGTCTTGAACGGACAGAATCTGTTGGATAAGTCACCTACATTGTAATGACCAACATTTTGAAGTAGGACTAGATCAGATATATGCTGACTTTACATCTAGAGGGTGCCATGATGATGACTTACAGTATGCACAACAAAACACTAGGAAGTATAGGCAAACTAGAGGGAACTTTATTTTTCCCAACCTCTAACATTACAACCTGTGGATAACAAGGCCAGGGATCTAGTTCCATTTCTTAGCCTTGCATTTTCACATGATGAAAAGAAAATCAAGGAGATTATAGTTAGACACTGGCCCATCCTAGGGATCAATACAGAGCTTTCCAGGGTGGTGGGTGATAGACCTAGATTTGGTTATAAAAATAAAACATCTATACAACATAAACTGCGTTTTTCCCAGTGCAATTCTGTTATGAAGAGTGAGAATGTAGCGCCACATACTGCCAAGTGTAATAGTTGCTCTTTTTGCAACTCTATTGATGAATCAGGGAGATGCATACATCCTGTCTATGATAAGTCTTTTATACATCTTCCAACGGCAGACTGTAACACTAAAGATTTACTTTACTTAGCACATTGTACAGCCTGCAAAAGCTTCTATGTTGGCAAGACTAACAGACGTTTGAGGGAGAGGATACGAGATCATTTATACTGCGCACGGAGGGGTCTGAATTACAGTGCAGTACCGAAGCATACGAACACATTTGGTGATGGACATGATTTCAGATTTTTAGTGTTAGAGGTTTTAAACCTAGATGTTAGAATGGGTGATTTGGTCAACAAAATGTACCAAGCAGAGATGAAGTGGATCTTTAGACTAGGGGCTCATTATTCCCCTGGCCTAAATGAACATGTCTCAATACAACCAGCATTGAGAGATAGACCCCTAAATAAGAGATAACCTCTTTCTATCTAGTCTTTGGTGTCTCAGACCATATGATCTGTTGTGTTTAGCTATAAATTTGCTGCATTTGAATGTTAACCCTAATATATAGTGAATTTTATTGTAATGTGAGTCTATACATCATTTAGTTATTATACATTAAGCTATATACATTGTTTCTACTGATATTTGAATAGTATTTCATCTGGAGACATGAGAGATATAAACATATATACAGAGATAGTTTTTAGTCATTTCACAGTTTTACATCATACATGTTTTTAATATTATATAAAATAATTATTATTTTTAACACTATAGACATTACAGTTTTTACATATACTAAGTTTTATGTTTTGTATATCGTTGGTCTGCATACATATGCATTTGTGTTTTTAACTTGTTCTTACCTTGGCTTAAAGCATATTATTTCTAGGTTGACTTTAAGAAATGCTGGTGATTAATTACTAGTTCTAAGTACCTAGCAACCTGAAAATACCTTTTTCACTGATTGGATGCACTGTTGAGTTTGTACTATAAGTAGCTAGTGCTTTATTCTGTTTTTTGATCTGAAGAAGCTATGTGTGAAAGCGCTCATCTGTGTGTTATTCTATACATTAAGCCACGACTTGGATCTACCTCTGCGGTGTACCACTGGTTGTATTTCTCATTTTTACTTTTTGACTTTGTTTGCTTTTACACACCAGTGGTTCTTTTTTCCCCAACATCGTTTGCTTTTGGATTTACATTGTAGGTAATGACTAATTGGTAATAGTGTAGTAGCTGGGGAAGTTCCAGCCATTGCAGTTCCCTTAGAACCTGGAAATGGTGGTTTCTAAATGTGGAGTTGTTTGCAAACTTGGTAATTTTATTATAACATGATTCAAGTCTGGCAAGGTCAAGTTTTCTAAGCTGGGTAAGAATTAGAGCAGCATGCATTAGGGTAGACAAGAGGTGAGTTTGGACTAGGATAATCTGTGCTTGTACAGAGAGGGATTTCCTGTAACTATATAGTGTTCCCATTTTTTTATGGACTTTTTTGATAGTTTGTTAAATGTGGACGTCAAAGTGTAGATTTTTATCAATTTCAATGCCTAGGAGTTTGGTATGGTCAGAGGGAGATATAATAGTGCCATTTTTTGGAGGAAATAGTGAAGGATAGAGGGCTGTAAATGGTTTTGTTGGGGGTGAAAAGTACTAATTTGGTTTTATTTTGGTTTAGCATAAGTTGAATCTGAGCGATCCAACTTTCCACAGAGCTAAAGGATTCCTGGGTGAGTTGTAGGGTGGGAAGTGATGGAGGTGAACAGATAAGAGTTGAATCATCAGCGTATTGTATAAGTGAAGCATGCTGTGTGGTGGTATGGAGATTACTGGTAAATATGGAGAAAAGAAGTGGGCCTAATATGGAGCCTTGTGGTACACCTATCATAGTTGGGAGTAAGGGTGATAGTACACTTTGCCATTGGAAAGATTGTTGCCTACTTGACAAATAGCTTTTAAACCAGGCTATAGTGGAAAGGGCAAAGGATAGGGATGTCAGGGTGTCTAGTAGTAAGGAATGTGAAACCATGTCAAATGCTTTGAAGAGGTCTATAAATATTGCAGATACAAAGTTATTATTATTTCTATGTTGGTTGATCAGATTGATGAAAGAGAGAAGAGCAGTGGTTGTGCTATGGAGTTGTCGGAAGCCATGCTGTGTGGGGGAGAGGAGATGGTGTGAGTTTAGGAATTGTGTTACCTGAGAATGTATACATTTCTCTAGTATTTTAGATAAGGGAGTAGGATGGCAATAAGGTGATAATTTGAGTATTCATAAGAGTTTCTGCCTTTATGTAGTGGAATAATGTATGATACCTTCCCTAGCTGTGGGACATATGCTTCTTGTATGGAGCGATTAATAATAATAGAAATACGGTAGGATAAGGATTCAGCAGCTATTTTAGAAAGTTGGCTGGTAGATTGTCAGTAGCAAGGGTGGTAGGCTTCAAATTTAGGTGGTGTTTTTTAATTGTTGAGGTGGGAATGGGTGAGGGCATAAAGGATGGGATGTTGTCAGGGCATTTGGTTGGGTTATATGTAGGGCTGTTTTGAGATAGTTGGGAGGATAGTGTTAAGATGGATTCAGTGAAGCGGTGATTGAATTGGGAGGCAATGTACTTGTTGTCATTCATGGAATTAGGAGCGAGAGTGGTGGTTTGCCTGGTTTTAGGAGAGAGTTAATGGCATGCCAAAACTTTTAGGTATCTTCTGAATGTTTGTTTTGGATATTGAGGAAGTAATTTTATCTATTGAGTTTTGTTTGTCTCTTGGCCTGATTTCTAAGTTGTAGGTAACTTTGTTTGGCTAGGCTAGTACTGTATTTCTTCAAATTCTCCAAGCCTTATCTCTTGACTTTAAAAGGGCTCTAGTTTCCCTAGTTAGCCACGGTGCATAGTTTGACTTGTCTCTTATTTTCCTAATTGGTGCGAGTCTATCAAGGATATTGATGAGAATATTGTTGAAGTAGTCAATGGCTTGGTCTAGACTTAGGGTTTATAGTGGTTTCCAGTTACTATGTTTTAGAATACTGTTTAGGTCTTGTATATTTAGTTTACAATCATCTCTGACTTGTCTAAAAACAATGGGTTCAGCTATATTGGTACATTTCCACAGGAGGAAGGTGAGGAGATGGCTACTAAGACCATCAGAAAGGCATCCTGTCTGATAGTTTTTTGGGGGGCAGTTAATTAGTGTCCAATCTAGAAAAGACTGTTTGTGGGGTTTTATGTTGATTCTAATGGGTTCTTGGATAAGTTAGATAAAACTGTAAAGATTAATATGGTTAGTGGGGTTGTTAGAGCTACATGCTGACAAATCAGTATTCAGGTCACCTAGTAAGATGGTTTCTTGGGGGAGATTATCTGTGGCCCATTGTAAACATTTCTTCAATGACATCATATTTATAATTACATATATAGGCTAGATGTTTTATGCGAGCATTAATTATACATTAAGGAACATGGACTATACGGATGAATCTGTAATTAAGGAATATACTAGAAGAAACATCACAAGAACTTTCTTTATTATCATTAAAATTTCCACCAAGGATAGCTATTTACAATTACAGCTAAGATAATTCATAAAGCTCTCATCTGAGTGTTATTCCATTTCTAAGAATCTTCTGTAGAATTATTACTACTCTTATGATTAGTCATATCCTGTAAGTGTATTAAAAAGTCAGTTTTATGTTAAAACATCATTAATTGGGTACACCAGAAATGGGCAGAGAATAATTAACTTTTATATACCCCCTTATCCCCTATGCAATCTGAAAACATCAGTACTCTGCTATGTTATACCAGTAATGAACACTGTCCTCAGGAGGTAATATATGTACTCTGCTATGTTATACCAGTAATGAACATTGTCCTCAGGAGGTAATATATGTACTTTGCTATGTTATGCCAATAATGAACATGGTCCTCAAGAGGTAATATATGTACTCTGCTATATTACACCAGTAATGAACATTGTCCTCAGGAGGTAATATATGCACTCTGATACATTATACCAGTAATGAACATTGTCCTCAGGAGGTAATATATGTACGCTGCTATATTATACCAGCAATGAACATTGTCCTCAGGAAGTAATATATGTACTCAGCTATGTTATACCAGTAATGAATATTGTCGCCAGGAGGTATTATATGTACTCTGCTATGTTATACCAGTATTGCAAATTGTCCTCAGGAGGTAATATATGTACTTCACTATATTATGCCAGTAATGAACCTTGTCCTCAGGAGGTAATATATGTACTCCGCTATGTTATACCAGTAATGAACATTGTCCTCAGGAGATAATATATGAACGCTGCTATATTATACCAGTAATGAACCCTCTCCCCTGGACGTAATATGTGTACTCTGCTACGTTATACCAGTAAAAAACATTGTCCTCAGGAGGTAATATATGTACTCTACTATGTTATACCAGTAATGAACATTGTCCTCAGGAGGTAATATATGTACTCTGTATATTATACCAGTAATGAACATTGTCCTCAGGAAGTAATATATATACCTTGCTATGTTATACCAGTACTGAACATTGTCCTCGGGAGGTAATATATGTACTCCGCTTTGTTATACCAGTAATGCAAATTGTCCTCAGGAGGTAATATATGTACTTCACTATATTATACCAGTAATGGACATTGTCCTCAGGAGGTACTATATGTACTCTGCTATATTATGCCAGTAATGAACATTTTCCTCAGGAGGTAATATATGTATTCTGCTATATTATACTAATAATGATCATTGTCCTCAGAGGTAATATATGTATTCTGGTATGTTATATCAGTAATCAACATTGTTGTCAGGAGGTAATATATGTACTCCGCTATATTGTACCAGTAATCAACATTGTCCTCAGGAGGTAATATTTATACTCTGCTATGTTATACCAGTAATGAACATTGTCCTCAGGAAGTACTTTTAACTGTAGAATCTTACTTGATATATTTTCTTTTCTTACCAAAGTATGACTGACATTGTCTTTTTACCCATGTTCTATATCTTTTACCTGGAGTGTTTTTATTAATTCTTGTTATATTACTATGCTCAGCATACATGATGTAACCTGTTTTGTGTATTATGCTGGATGTACTCTATTTGTATAACTTGATGTTGGAGCTTTTCTCCCTGGGCCTCCGCTGAAAATGGACCTGGTCCAGTCGGAATTTCCCAGTTAACAAATGTAAAATAAATAAATAATAAATAAATGTGGCTCTGAGGGATTGGGATTTCTTTAAGTGGAGCATGTCCAACAGCTTAGGGTTTGACATGGCCTTGTATGTTAAGCAGAGATCGCCTCTGAGTAGACGATATGCCAGAGTATAGCTGGAGTTTTTTTAGGTGGTCAGCATATGGCATCTGCTTTAGGTCTGTGATTCTAATTAATGAATATTGTCCTCAGGAGGTAATACATGTACTCCGCTATGTTATACCAATAATGAACATTGTCCTCAGGAAGTAATATATGTACTACGCTATACTGTACCAGTAATGAACATTGTCCTCAGGAGATAATATATGTAATCTGCTATATTACACCAGTAAAGAACATTGTCCTCAGGAGGTAATATATGTACTCTGCTATATTATTCCAGTAATGACCCTTTTCCTCAGGAGGTAATATATGTACTCCGCTATGTTATACCAGTAATTAACACAGTCCTCAGGAGGTAATATATGTACTCTGAAATGTTATACCAGTAATGAACATTGTCCTCAGGAGGCATCACATGTACTCTGCTATGTTATACCAGTAACGAACATTGTCCTCAGGAGGTAATATATGTACTCTGCTATGTTATACGAGTAATGAACATTGTCCTGAGGAGGCAATATATGTACTCTGGTATGTTATATCAGTAATGAACATTGTCCTCAGGAGGTAATATATGTACTCTGGTATGTTATATCAGTAAGGAACATTGTCTTCAGGAGGTAATATATGCACTCCGCTATATTATACCAGTAATGAACATTGTCCGCAGGAGGTAATATATGTACTCTGGTATGTTATTTCAGTAATGAACATTGTCCTCAAGAGGTAGTATATGTACTCTGCTATATTATGCCAGTAATGAACATTTTCCTCAGGAGGTAATATATGTATTCTGCTATATTATGCCAGTAATGAAAATTGTCCTCAGAGGTAATATATGTACTCTGCTATATTATACTAGTAATGAACATTTTCCTCAGGAGGTAATATATGTATTCTGCTATATTATGCCAGTAATGAACATTGTCCTCAGGAGGTAATATATGAACTCTGCTATGTTATACCAATAATGAACATTGTCCTCAGGAGGTAATATATGTACTCTACTATGTTATACCACTAATGAACATTGTCCTCAGGAGGTAATGTATGTACTCCACTATATTTTAGCAATGCATTGTCCCCAGGAGGTAATATATGTACTCTGCTATGTTATACCAGTAATGAACATTGTCCTCAGGAGGTAATATATGTACTCTGCTATATTATACCAGTAATGAACACTGTCCTCAGGAGGTAATATATGTACTCTGCTATGTTATACCAGTAATGAACATTGTCCTCAGGAGGTAATATATGTACTCTGCTACACTATGCCAGTAATGAACATTGTCTTCAGGAGTTAATATATGTACTCTGCTATGTTATACCAGCAATGATCATTGTCCTCAGGAGGTAAAATATGCACTCTGCTATACTATACCAGTAATGAACATTGTCTTCAGGAGTTAATATATGTACTCTGCTATGTTATACCAGTAATGAACATTGTCCACAGGACGTAATATATGTACTCTGCTATAACATACCAGTAATGAACATTGTCCTCAGGAGGTAATATATGTACTCTGCTACATTATACCAGTAATGAACATTGTCCTCATGAGGTAATATATGCACTCTGCTATATTATACCAGTAACGAACATTG
The DNA here is from genome assembly GCF_019279795.1 of Protopterus annectens. Lineage (NCBI taxonomy): Eukaryota > Metazoa > Chordata > Ceratodontiformes > Protopteridae > Protopterus > Protopterus annectens. The sequence goes on along the minus strand of NC_056737.1, from coordinate 45,535,918 downwards.
CCCCCAGGAGGTAATATTTGTACTCTGCTATATTATACCAGTAATGAACATTGTCCTCAGAAGGTAGTATATGTACTGTGCTATGTTATACCAGTAATGAAAACTATCCTCAGAAGGTAGTATATGTACTGTGCTATGTTATACCAGTAATGAAAACTGTCCGCAGAAGGTAATATATGTACTCTGCTATGTTATACCAGTAATGAAAATTGTCCTCAGGAGGTTATATATGTACTCTGCTATATTATACCAGCAATGAACATTGTCTTCAGGAGGTAATAAATGTACTCTGCTATACTATACCAGTAATGAACATTGTCTTCAGGAGTTAATATACGTGCTCTGCTATGTTATACCAGTAATGAACATTGTCTTCAGGAGGTAATATATGTACTCTGCTATATTATACCAGTAAAGAACATTGTCCTCAGGAGGTAATATATCTACTCTGCTATGTTATACCAGTAATGAACATTGTCTGTAGGAGGTAATATATGTACTCTGGTTTGTTATACCAGTAATGAACATTGTCCTCAGGAGGTAATATATGTACTCTGCTATGTTATACTTGTAAGGAACATTGTCCTCAGGAGGTAATATATGTACTCTGGTATGTTATATCAGTAAGGAACATTGTCTTCAGGAGATAATATATGTACACTGGTATGTTATATCAGTAATGAACATTGTCCTCAGCTGGTAATATATGTACGGGTTCCTATTACATGATCAAACTTTTATGTATTTGCTATGTTATACCAGTAATGAACACTGTCCTCAGGAGGCAATATATGTACTCTGCTTTATTATACCAGTAATGAATATTGTCCTCAGGAGGTAATATATGAACTCTGCTATGTTATACCAGTAATGAACATTGTCCTCAGGTGGGAATATATGTACTCTGCTATATTGTACCAGTAATGAACATTGTCCTCAGCAGGTAATATATGTACTCTGCTATAAAACACCAGTAATAAACATTGTCTTCAGGAGGTAATATATGTACTCCCCTATATTATACCAATAATGAACACTGTCCTCAAGAGGTAACATATGTACTCTAGTATGTTGTACCAGTAATGAACCCTGTCCTCAGGAGGAAATATATATACTCTGCTCTCTTATGCCAGTAAAGAACATTGTCCTCAGGAGGTAATATATGTACTCTAGAATGCTATACCAGTAATGAACATTGTCCTCAGGGGGTAATATATGTACTCTGCTATGTTATACCAGTACTGAACATTGTCCTCGGGAGGTAATATATGTACTCCGCTTTGTTATACCAGTAATGCAAATTGTCCTCAGGAGGTAATATATGTACTTCACTATATTATACCAGTAATGGACATTGTCCTCAGGAGGTACTATATGTACTCTGCTACATTATGCCAGTAATGAACATTTTCCTCAGGAGGTAATATATGTATTCTGCTATATTATACTAGTAATGATCATTGTCCTCAGAGGTAATATATGTACTCTGGTATGTTATATCAGTAATCAACATTGTCCTCAGGAGGTAATATTTATACTCTGCCATGTTATACCAGTAATGAACATTGTCCTCAGGAAGTAATATATGTACACTGCTATATTATACCAGTAATGACCATTGTCCTCAGGAGGTAATATATGTACTTCGCTATATTATACCAGTAATGAACCTTGTCCACAGCAGGTAATATATGTACTCTGCTATGTTACACCAGTAATGAACACTGCCCTCTGGAGGTAATAGATGTACTCTGCTATGTTATACCAGTAATGAACATTGCCCTCAGGAGGTAAAACATGTACTCTGCTATGTTATACCAGTAATGAAAATTGTCCTAAGGAGGCAATATATACACTCCACTATATTATCCCAATAATGAACATTGTCCTCTGGAGGTAATACATGCACTCTGCTACTTTATACCAGTAATGAACATTTTCTTCAGAAGGTAATATATGTACTCTGTTATATTATACCAGTAATGAACATTTTCCTCAGCAGGTAATATATGTACTCTGCTATATTATACCAGTAATGAACATTGTCCTCAGGAGGTAATATATGAACTCCACTATGTTATGCCAGTAATGAACACTGTCCTCAGGAGGTAAGATATGTACTCTGCTATAATATACCAGTAATGAACATTGTCCTCAGGAGGTAATATATGTACTCTGCTATATTACACCAGTAATGAACATTGTCCTCAGGAGGTAATATATGTAATCTGCTATGTTATACCATAGGTTCATAGTGTGGTACTAGCCTATCGGCCCTAGTACCTATACAAGCCTAGCTATAACAATTCCCTGGATATTTCTTCCCACAATATTTACTTTTCTGGACACCTGTCTAGCAGGGGGACTGACATGATCCCCAGGGTGAATTTCCTATCTCCCATCCAATCATCAAGGTTCGTTTTGAAGAGGGCCAAGAAGATGCTCTGCTTGACATGTATGGACAGTCTATTCCAGAGTATGGGGTGTCTCTGGGTCAGGAACCTATCCCTATAGCATGTTTTGTTCATTGTGATGACAAGGTTTAGATCCCTGGAGCATGTGGCTCTGAGGGATTGGGATTTCTTTAAGTGGAGCATGTCCAACAGCTTAGGGTTTGACATGGCCTTGTATGTTAAGCAGAGATCGCCTCTGAGTAGACGATATGCCACAGAGTATAGCTGGAGTTTTTTTAGGTGGTCAGCATATGGCATCTGCTTTAGGTCTGTGATTCTAAGTAATGAATATTGTCCTCAGGAGGTAATACATGTACTCCGCTATGTTATACCAATAATGAATATTGTCCTCAGGAAGTAATATATGTACAATGCTATACTGTACCAGTAAGGAACATTGTCCTCAGGAGATAATATATGAAATCTGCTATATTACACCAGTAATGAACATTGTCCTCAGGAGGTAATATATGTACTCTGCTATATTATACCAGTAATGACCCTTTTCCTCAGGAGGTAATATATGTACTCCGCTATGTTATACCAGTAATTAACACAGTCCTCAGGAGGTAATATATGTACTCTGAAATGTTATACCAGTAATGAACATTGTCCTCAGGAGGTATCACATGTACTCTGCTATGTTATACCAGTAACGAACATTGTCCTCAGGAGGTAATATATGTACTCTGCTATGTTATACGAGTAATGAACATTGTCCTGAGGAGGCAATATATGTACTCTGGTATGTTATATCAGTAATGAACATTGTCCTCAGGAGGTAATATATGTACTCTGCTTTATTGCACCAGTAATGAACATTGTCCTCAGGAGGTAATATATGTACTCTGCTATGTTATACCCGCAATGAACATTGTCCTCAGGAGGTAATATATGTACTCTGGTATGTTATGTCAGTAAGGAACATTGTCTTCAGGAGGTAATATATGCACTCCGCTATATTATACCAGTAATGAACATTGTCCACAGGAGGTAATATATGTACTCTGGTATGTTATTTCAGTAATGAACATTGTCCTCAAGAGGTAATATATGTACTCTGGTATGTTATATCAGTAATGGGCATTGTCCTCAGGAGGTAATATATGTACTCTGCTATATTATGCCAGTAATGAACATTTTCTTCAGGAGGTAATATATGTATTCTGCTATATTATGCCAGTAATGAACATTGTCCTCAAAGGTAATATATGTACTCTGCTATATTATACTAGTAATGAACATTTTCCTCAGGAGGTAATATATGTATTCTGCTATATTATGCCAGTAATGAACTTTGTCCTCAGGAGGTAATATATGAACTCTGCTATGTTATACCAATAATGAACATTGTCCTCAGGAGGTAATATATGTACTCTGCTATGTTATACCACTAATGAACATTGTTCTCAGGAGGTAATGTATGTACTCCGCTATATTTTAGCAATGCATTGTCCTCAGGAGGTAATATATGAACTCTGCTATATTATACCAGTAATGAACATTGTCCTCAGGAGGTAATATATGTACTCTGCTATATTATACCAGTAATGAACACTGTCCTCAGGAGGTAATATATGTACTCTGCTATACTATGCCAGTAATGAACATTGTCTTCAGGAGTTAATATATGTACTCTGCTATGTTATACCAGTAATGATCATTGTCCTCAGGAGGTAATATATGCACTCTGCTATACTATACCAGTAATGAACATTGTCTTCAGGAGTTAATATATGTACTCTGCTATGTTATACCAGTAATGAACATTGTCCACAGGAGGTAATATATGTACTCTGCTATAACATACCAGTAATGAACATTGTCCTCAGGAGGTAATATATGTACTCTGCTGCATTATACCAGTAATGAACATTGTCCTCATGAGGTAATATATGTACTCTGCTATATTATACCAGTAATGAACATTGTCCCCAGGAGGTAATATCTGTACTCTGCTATATTATACCAGTAATGAACATTGTCCTCAGAAGGTAGTATATGTACTGTGCTATGTTATACCAGTAATGAAAACTATCCTCAGAAGGTAGTATATGTACTGTGCTATGTTATACCAGTAATGAAAACTGTCCGCAGAAGGTAATATATGTACTCTGCTATGTTATACCAGGAATGAAAATTGTCCTCAGGAGGTTATATATGTACTCTGCTATATTATACCAGCAATGAATATTGTCTTCAGGAGGTAATATATGTGCTCTGCTATACTATACCAGTAATGAGCATTGTCTTCAGGAGTTAATATACGTACTCTGCTATGTTATACCAGTAATGAACATTGTCCTCAGGAGGTAATGTATGTACTCTGCTATATTATACCAGTAAAGAACATTGTCCTCAGGAGGTAATATATCTACTCTGCTATGTTGTACCAGTAATGAACATTGTCTGCAGGAGGTAATATATGTACTCTGGTTTGTTATACCGGTAATGAACATTGTCCTCAGGAGGTAATATATGTACTCTGCTATGTTATACTTGTAATGAACATTGTCCTCAGGAGGTAATATATGTACTCTGGTATGTTATATCAGTAAGGAACATTGTCTTCAGGAGATAATATATGTACACTGGTATGTTATATCAGTAATGAACATTGTCCTCAGGAGGTAATATATGTACGGGTTCCTATTACATGATCAAACTTTTATGTATTTGCTATGTTATACCAGTAATGAACACTGTCCTCAGGAGGCAATATATATACTCTGCTTTATTATACCAGTAATGAACATTGTCCTCAAGAGGTAATATATGAACTCTGCTATGTTATACCAGTAATGAACATTGTCCTCAGGTGGGAATATATGTACTATGCTATGTTGTACCAGCAATGAACATTGTCCTCAGCAGGTAATATATGTACTCTGCTATAAAACACCAGTAATGAACATTGTCATCAGGAGGTAATATATGTACCCCCCTATATTATACCAATAATGAACACTGTCCTCAAGAGGTAACATATGTACTCTAGTATGTTGTACCAGTAATGAACCCTGTCCTCAGGAGGAAATATATGTACTCTGCTCTATTATGCCAGTAAAGAACATTGTCCTCAGGAGGTAATATATGTCCTCTACAATGCTATACCAGTAATGAACATTGTCCTCAGGGGGTAATATATGTACTCTGCTATGTTATGCTAGTAATGAAGATTGTCCTCAGGAGGTAATATATGTACTCCGCTATGTTATACCAGTAATGAACATTGTCTTCAGGAGATAATATATGAACGCCACTATATTATACCAGTAATGAACCCTCTCCTCTGGATGTAATATATGTACTCTGCTATGTTATACCAGTAATGAACATTGTCCTCAGGAGGTAATATATGTACTCCGCTATGTTATGCCAGTAATGAACATTGTCCACAGGAGGTAATATATGTACTCTGCTATGTTTTACCAGTAATGAACATTGTCCTCAAGAGGTAATATATGTACCCTGCTATGTTAAACCAGTAATGCAAATTGTCTTCAGGAGGTTATATATGTACTCCGCTATATTATGCCAGTAATGAACATTGTCCTCAGGAGGTAATATATGTACTCAGCTATGTTATGCCATTAATGAACATTGTCCACAGGTGGTAATATATGTACTCTGCTATATTACACCAGTAATGAACATTGTCATCAGGAGATAAGATATGTACTCTGCTATAATATATCAGTAATGAACATTGTCCTCAGGAGGTAATATATGTACTCTGCTATGTTATACCAGTAATAAACACTGTCCTCAAGAGGTAATATATGTACTCTGTTATATTATACCAGTAATAAACACTGTCCTCAGGAGGTAATATATATACTCTGCTATGTTATACCAGTAATGCAAATTGTCCTCAGGAGGTAATATATGTACTTCACTATATTATACCAGTAATGAACATTGTCCTCAGGAGGTAATATATGTACTCTGCTATATTATACCAGCAATGAACATAGTCCACAGGAGGTAATATATGTACTCTGCTATGTTATTCCAGTAATGAACACTGCCCCCAGGAAGTAATATATGTACTATGCTATGTTATACTAGTAATGCAAATTGTCCTCAGGAGGTAATATATGTACTTCACTATATTATACCAGTAATGAACATAGTCCTCAGGAGGTAATTAATGTACTTCGCTATGTTATGCCAGTATTGAACATTGTCCTTAGGCGGTAGTATATGTACTCTGCTATGTTATATCAGTAATGAACACTGTCCTCAGGAGGTAATACTATGCTATGTTATACCAGTAATGAACATTGTCCTCAGAAGATAATATATGTACTCTGCTGTATTATACCAGTAATGGACATCATCCTCAGGAGGTAATATATGTACTCTGCTAAATTATACTAGTAATGAACTCTGTCCTCAGAGGTAATATACGTACTCCGCTATGTCCTTCGGCTTTTCACAGTTAGGGGTCACCACAGCGGAACTGCAGTCTGCTAATGATTGGTAGTTGATTTTTACATGCCAAGTTACCAGCCCTGACTCTATATTACACCAATAATGAACATTGGTCTCAGAAGATAATATATGTACTCTGCTATATTATACCAGTAGTGAACACTGTACTCAGGAGGTACTATATGTACTCTGCTATATTATACCAGTAATGAACATTGTCCCCAGAAGTAATATATGTACTCTGGTATGTTATATCAGTAATCAACATTGTCCTCAGGAGGTAATATATGTACTCTGCTATATTGTACCAGTAATCATCATTGTCCTCAGGAGGTAATATTTATACTCTGCTATGTTATACCACTAAAGAACATTGTCCTCAGGAAGTAATATATGTACTCTGCTATATTATACCAGTAATGACCATTGTCCTCAGGAGGTACTATATCTACTCCGCTATATTATACCAGTAATGAACCTTGTTCTCAGCAGGTAATATATGTACTCTGCTATGTTACACCAGTAATGAACACTGTCCTCTGGAGGTAATATATGTACTCTGCTATGTTATACCAGTAACGAACATTGTCCTCCGGAGGTAATATATGTACTCTGCTCTATTACACCAGTAAAGAACATTGTCCTCAGGAGTTAATATATGTACTCTGGTATGTTATATCAGTAATGAACATTGTCTTCAGGAGGTAATATATGTACTCTGCTATATTATACCAGTAATGAACATTGTCCTCAGGAGTTAATACATGTACTCTGCTATGTTATACCAGAAATGAAAATTGTCCTCAGGAGGTAATATATGCACTCTGCTGTATTATACCAGTAAAGAACATTGTCCTCAGGAGGTAATATATGTACTCTGCTATAATATACCAGTAATGGACATTGTGTCAGGAGGAAATATATGTACTCTGCTATATTATACTAGTAATGAACATTGTCCTCAGGAGGTAATATATGCACTCTGCTATATTATACCAATAAGGAACATTGTCCTCAGGAGGTAATATATGCACTCCGCTACTTTATACCAGTAATGAACATTTTCCTCAGGAGGTTATATATGTACTCTGGTTTGTTATACCAGTAATGAACATTGTCCTCAGGAGGTAATATATGTACTCTGCTATAATATACCAGTAATGGACATTGTCCTCAGGAGGTAATATATGTACTCTGCTATAATATATCAGTAATGAACATTGTCCTCAGGAGGTAATATATGTACTCTGCTATAATATATCAGTAATGAACATTGTCCTCAGGAGGTAATATATGTACTCTGCTATAATATATCAGTAATGAACATTGTCCTCAGGAGGTAATATATGTACTCTGCTATGTTATACCATAGGTTCATAGGTTCATAGTGTGGTACTAGGCTATCGGCCCTAGTACCTATACAAGCCTAGCCATAACAATTCCCTGGATATTCCTTCCCACAATATTTATTTCTCTAAACCTCTGTCTAGCAGGGGGACTGACATGATACTCTGGGTGAATTTTCTATCTCCCATCCAATCGTCAAGGTTCCTTTTGAAGAGGGCCAAGAAGGTGCTCTGCTTGACATGTATGGGCAGTCTATTCCAGAGTATGGGGAGTCTCTGGGTCAGGAGCCTATCCCTCCAGCATGTTTTGTTCATTGTGATGGCAAGGTTTAGATCCCTGGAGCGTGTGGCTCTGAGGGATTGGGATTTATTTAAGTTTAGCATGTCCAACAGCTCAGGGTTTGACATGGCCTTGTTTGTTAAGCAGAGATCACCTCTGAGTAGATATGCCACAGAGTATAGCTGGAGTTTTTTAGATGGTCAGCATAGGGCATCTGCTTTAGGTCTGTGATTCTAAGTAATGAATATTGTCCTCAGGAGGTAATATATGTACTACGCTATATTGTACCAGTAATGAACATTGTCCTAAGGAGGTAATATATGTACTCTGATATATTACACCAGTATGAACATTGTCCTCAGGAGTTTATATATGTACTCTGGTATGTTATATCAGTAATCAACATTTCCCTCAGGAGGTAATGTATGTACTGTGCTATATTATACCAGTAATGAACATTGTCCTCAGGAGGCATCACATGTACTCTGCTATGTTATACCAGTAACAAACATTGTCTTCAGGAGGTAATATATGTACACTGCTATGTTATACGAGTAATGAACATTGTCCTGAGGAGTTAATATATGTACTCTGGTATGTTCTATCAGTAATGAACATTGTCCTCAGGAGGTAATATATGTACTCTGCTTTATTATACCAGTAATGAACATTGTCCTCAGGAGGTAATATATGTACTCTGCTATGTTATACCCGTAATGAACATTGCCCTCAGGAGGTAATATATGCACACCGCTGTATTAGAACAATAACGAACATTGTCCTCAGGAGGTAATATATGTACACTTCTATATTATACCAGTAATCCAAATTGTCCTCAGGAGGCAATATATGTACACTGCTATGTTATACCAGTAATGAACATTGTCCTCAGGAGGTAATATATGTACTCTGCTATATTATACCAGTAATGAACATTGTCCTCAGCATGTAATATATATACTCCACTATATTATACCGACAAGCATTGTCCTCAGGAGGTAATATATGCCTGTTTTGCAAGGGTAGTGGTTCTTCTGTTAACTTCCTCAACATTTATTTCATATTAAAAAAATAAGAAAAAGCAATATAATTTTGTATAGACTGAAATCTTCTCACATAATGAAATAAGCATTTAATAAAAATAAAAAAAAAAACATATTTTAAATACCTAGATGATTTTTTTGAGATCAGCTTTCCATTAATACTTAGTTGCAGAAACTGGTGAGAAGTTAAGGAAATAATCAGGCCCACTTCAAAACTATATTTATAAAGGTTTACGTTTTTATTACCTTTAAAATTTACACATATCGCTTTTCAAAGTGACATAGAAAGTATGAGTGTGGATATAATGGATGGAGTAGCATAAGGGAAAACTAGTGGAACTCTCCTAAAAGTTACTTCTGTCCAAATATAAGGCAGCTCTTTGGGTGTTCGAGTTGTTACATATGTCAAGACAAATACATGCCACAGGCACATTATAATCAGTAACTTGCCTAATGAGCACTGAATAAAGGGGAACAATGACATCCCTAGATCTAAACACAACCCTTTTGTTTATACACTGTGCAGTATAGAAGGCTTTCTTACAACATTCAACACATGTTGGTCAAATATTAAGTCACTGTCCATTAAGTTTCCAAATACCAAACAACTGGGTCAATTCTTTTGGGCATATTGTCAATGTGATAGTTCCCTTGAGTAGATGACTTCCCAAAAGATACAATAATGCATGTTTTGTCATTTAGTTTCAGACCATGATTTTGGCACCAGTTATTTACTGGGGCAAACCTTCCTGCAGGATGGCTAAGTCATTTTGGGATTCAATGACTGTTCCTAGCATATAGTCTTTGGCAAATTTAGACAGCCAGAGCCCTTTGGTATTGGCTTTTACTTTAGAAAAGTAGAAGTTAAACAGGAGAGGTCCGAGCACAGATCCCTGGGGGACTCCAGTGGTGATTGATCTATTTGTGGAAGTAACTTCCCCTATATTGATTATCTGTGTCATATATGTGAGCCAGCTGGCAATCCAGTGGGTGAGATAGGGGTTTATTCCCATTTTATGTAGCTTTACTACTATGCTTGACTGCAGAATTGTATCAAAAGCTATGGCCAGGTTGAGGTATGTGGTATGTACCATATTGCTTTCATCCCCTGCTTTGGTGACCTTTTCAAAAAAAATCCACCAGGTTGAGTAAACATGACCTGTCCTTGAGGAATCCAAACTGAGATGGGTCCAGTGTTTGGAGGTTCCATATGTCCTGATTGATTAGTTCCATGAGAAGTCTTTCCATGGCTTTGGCATTTTCAAAGAGGGAGAGGACTGTAGGACCCAGTATAAATTTAAGTTTACCCATCTAGTCATCTAAGTTATGTCTGAGGGAAACAAAGAATCATCTATTGATTTCCTGAAGTAGATTTACATCCCTGGTTCTAGTGTTGGCTGCACTATTTGACTTACTGAGAAAAAGGAGGTCAGGAATAACCAAATCACTAATGGTGCGGTAAGCAAGACAATAACCTCCACGGGAGTCGATAAGACACAGTGTGTTGGGACAAAGCTTCCATTCTCTCCTGGTAAATAAGATTCTTGAGAATGGAGATCTTTTTGGAAACTTTGTAGTTTTTTGATTTTTTTTAATGTGCCTAGTGAGGTACATGCCAAAGGGTACATTATATTGTATAATTGGTCTGATCAGGCCTGAATATAGGGCAACAATAATTTTTTTTTAGATTTGGAAGAGATGCCTTTGGCAATTAGTTGAAAAATATAGAAGCATTTCCTGACTTTGATAACCACATGGTGATCAAAAGAGTGGTGATTATCTTTCCAAGTGTCCAAATCTCTAATCCCTGTTTCACTTCATGAAGGGATATTGTCAGTGATGCAGGCTGCAGTAATTTGCTGTACCCTGAATGGAATAATACTGCATATCTTGGTTTTAGATTCCATTCTGTTTCTATGCAATAGGTGTTTACTAGTGTTATTTCATTTTGCAAGGTATATGTATCTTTGTGGGACTTCACAATTATGCCTAGTTTGCAGTCATCATTAAATTTGGTCAATCAGAGATCACTGATATCTGCTTTGAGGTCAAAGAAATAAATGTTGACTGTAGCTGACCAAACACAGATCCCTGGGAGACATCATTCTGTACCTGTTAAAAAAAGGATATGTTACACTGCCAATGTGACTACTGTCCTTAAGACAGGTGGCTGTCCATCTTACCACATAGGGTCAAAGTTTGAAGCTGATGATTTATTTATATATTTATGTAGTCTGGTGTTAAATGCCTTAGCCAGGTCAAGACAAGAGGCATGAGCAGTGTCCACCATTTGAATGACCTTCTCAAAGAAGTTGGCAAGATTTAGTAGGCATGATTTAGCCTTTATGAGACCAAATTTTTGTAGGTCAAACCTAATGAAATTATTGGGCTTATGTTTATGCATTAAATGGCATGTTCCCTAAATGGCCATTAACTGCAAACATAGAATCGAACATCCCTTCCCTAGAACAGGTATATGATTGTAAATAAAAACATCGAACAAGCGTAGCTGGCCAACACAAAGGAAACAACATGTAGTAAGTACTTGAAGGTAATGTAGGGAGAAGGAAACTTTCCCTTTCCTCACTGTAGTGTGATCTTGGAGTTGTATATATATCATTAGCGGGGATGTGGGGGACACAACCCCCCCACATAAGGAAGATTCAGTGAACACCAGACCCTCCTTATGTGGTGGCTCACCAATTATATATACCAACTCCAAGATTGCACTACAGTGGGTAAAGGCCAGATTTCCTTATCCCTACTACACCAATAAGTCTGTACATGCCGTTTTCTTTATGTTGGCCAACAATGATCATTTGATTGTGTTATTTAAGATTATGTAGCTTTTTGTTGAAAGGCACATTCAATGGTATGTTTGAGATGAATGGCCGTTTGAAGCACATGCCATTCAATGCATAAACATAGACCTGAAATTTTTGATATCATGATTAATGAGATCAGTAAAGATGTACTCCATGGCTTATAGATTAAACTCATTTGGCTGATAGGCCAGCAGTTTCTAGGGTCATTTTTCGGTTCACCTTTGTAGAAGGGCAGCACTACAGAAGTGCACCATGATTCTGAAATGTAGCCTGTAACCAGATTTTGCATAAACAGCTTTGGGAGGGTCTGTAAATGCATTGTTTAGACCCAGAGAGGAAGTGTTTTTGGTCTTTATAATAATTTTAGAGCATGTTCCTTTGTAAAGGTGGGAAGAGGGTGGATTGATTAAGTATCACTGGAGTAAGAATGAGACTTTCACAGGGGAAGTTGGCAGCAAACTTATTTGCCAACAGATTTGCAGTGGTATCTGGATTTGAGTGGGAGGCCCAGTTGTAGAAAAGTTTGTAATAATGTTTAAAGTTATTTCTTAAGATGTTCATCGTGCATACAGCTGCAGTCATAACAGATGGGTTATCCTGCCGTCAGGTGGGTCCTCGGTCGGCCGAATTCCAAAGTCTAGGTCCGGCATCGGTTGTCGTCGCTTCTTCCCTGACGTCAGTGCGGCAGGGGTATAAAAGAGGCAGTCAACGCCATTTTCTTCAGTCTTTCTTGCCGCGCGGTGCCTGAAGCAAAAGCAGTTTGCATGTGCCGGTCGGCCAGCTCCTGAGATTTACGAAAGTATTTCAGCCGAAGTCTTCTTGAAAGCTAAGTACCCCGTTGGGGAAACTTTTCTTGCCTCAGACCGATGTCAGACAAAGTTAATAATTACATTTCATGTGAGAAGCAAATACCGCATAAGGATTTCCACTCTTTCTGTATACCTTGCTTAGGCCCAGACCACAATGTCTCGGCCTGCCATTTTTGTGCTAGATTCAATAAGTGCACTATTAAGCGTCGGGCGGAGTTCGCCCTTCACTTTTTTGGCAAAAAATGTAATTATATTATGTTGTCGGATACTCCGACTCCAGTTTTGAGTAAAAAATGCAAAGATAAGGACCGACATACGAGGTCCGCGCCACCTACTGAAACCATGTTAAGGCCGACTACCGGTTCTCCGGTACTCAGCGAGGCATCTACGCAGCCCCTGAGTACCGATGACAATGCATTACCGGTGACTTCAGTACCAGAGGTCGCAGGCTCCTCGGCCCCCATTCCTACTACAGACTCCGACGCCACTCCTGGCGGGGAAACTCAGAATTTAGACAGGCCTGCCATTTCTCAAGGGGTCTTCAGGCCTTCCTCCTTCTCTATTAAAGCCTTCACTAAATCTAAAGCAGCCATGAAAACCAAAAAACAGGTTCCTCAGACCCCCTCTCAAGGCACCATGCCTAAAAAACAGATGCTTAAAATGTCTGAGGATTTGATTACTCTTATCAGGGGTTCTCAACCCCCCTCTGACAAAAGGCCCAAACTAGAGGAAGACTACCCTTCCTCAGATCAAGCTTCTATTACCTCAGAACTATCTGAGGACCAGGATTATGCCTATTCTCCATTCGAAGACTCTGATGCAGAGGAGTCTATTCCCTTGGTCTCCCCTCCTGAGGACTTCTCTTTTGGGGAAACCCTGCATACACTGAGGGAACACTTTCACTGGGAAGGCCAAGATTACTCAGATTCCAAGAAAAGGCTCAGGGAATTTCTTCTGCTCCCCCAGCATAGGTCTCTGGCTATCCCTCCTGTTTTAGATATATTGGATGATGTGTACACAGAAGCCAGACTTAATCCAGATTCTTTGCCTCCAGCTCCTGTTAAACCAGACAGGTATTACCGGGTTCCTGATTCTCACCAGTTCCTATATAAAAGCCATACTGCTGACCCAGAAACAATTTCACAGGGTCCCAAGGGAATTAAGGCCTCTACTGCTAAAAACCCATTACCTTCAGAGAGAGATTCCAGAGCTTTAGAAAGGTGGGGGAAAAAGGTGTACACCTCGGCCACTTTAACCATGAGGGCATTAAACTGTCAGTTCCATATGTTAAAGTATCAACAGTTTTTGATATCTCAGCTGAAAAGCAAGATGACACAACCAGACCAACCAGATTTAAAAGAGTTGCAGGATTTGTTGCATGGTGCAGAGCAAGTGGGTAAACATACCTTGCAGTGTGGTTTTGATGCTTTAGAGGTGTCATGTAGAGCTGCTGTTACGGGTTCTGTTATACGTAGGCATGCTTGGCTCAAAGAGCAAACCTTACCAGATCATGTCAAAGCTAAATTATTAGATGCACCTCTTCAAAAAGATGTATTGTTTGGTGTTAAAGCTGAGCAGGTGCTAAAGAAAATGGAGGAAAAAGCGAAATCAATGCAAACAGTGAAAGATTTCCTGCAGGTACAGCCTCCATGTTTCAGCAGAAACTGGCCTTCAAAAAATTGGTCCTTTCCAGCCACGGACAGACCTCAAAGGGGCAGATACAGGCACCCAAGGGGTAGAGGGCAACCTCAAGGATCTTTCAGAGCCAGACAGTGGCAAGCACCAACCCCAAGAGGTGGATAAGATAGATCACAGTCTTTTAGAAAACAGACACAATGACTTCCCCCTACACCTGCCAAGCAAAGCTTTAATGGCAGCACCTTTGGGTGGAAAACTGGCATTATTCTCAAAAAATTGGCATATTGCTACAAAAGACAAATGGATTCTGGACATTATAGACAGAGGCTACAGGTTTCACTTTCACACCCTTCCAAAAATGAGAGGCATGCCAAACCTGCCACAACATCAAAGGGCAGAGGCACAAAAACAAGTTTCAGCTCTCATGGACATGAAAGCAATTCAAGAGGTACCTGCAAAAGAACAAGGTCAAGGGTTTTATTCCAGACTATTCCTGGTACCAAGGAAAGACAAAGATTGGAGACCTATCTTAGACCTATCCATCCTAAACACATATCTACAGGTGCCAAAATTCAAGATGCTCACATTACAGCAGCTTCTTCCCATGCTGGACAAGGAGTCTTGGCTGGTAACATTGGACCTCAGGAGGCATACCTGCATGTCCCTATCAGACAAGATTGCAGAAGATACCTCAGATTTCTTGCAGGTTCAACCCATTACCAATTCTCTGCATTGCCCTTTGGCTTATCTACTGCGCCCAGAGTGTTTACGAAATGCCTGGCATCAGTAATCACCTTCTGCAGACTACAAGGGATACAAATCTACCCACATCTGGATGACTGCCTGATCCAAGCGGACAGCAAGGGCATACTACTGCAGCACCTGGCATTTGTAATAAAACTGTTGAACTTCCTGGGATACACAGTCAACAAAAAGAAATCATAACTAATACCCTCTCAACAAATAATTTTCCTGGGTGCCAGCTTGGATACAACCACCCAGATGGCCTACCTCACGCCAGACAAGCAAGGGCAACTGTCTCAATACTTCAAAAAAATGGCAACTTACACCAGGCTAACTGCAAGGAAAGTCCTGCAGGCTCTGGGATTCATGGCATCTTGCATCCTACTAATCCCATGTGCAAAGCTACATATGAGGAAACCTCAATGGTACCTGAAAAACTTATGGTCTCAACACAGCCACAGCTTGGAAGCAATTATACCACTCATTCCATGCCTTCAAAAGGAATTTTTGTGGTGGACTCAAGCTTGCCAAAGAAACACAGGTCTTCCGTTCTGTGTACCTCAAGCAACTCAAATCATCACTACAGACGCCTCAGACTATGCCTGGGGAGCACACATGACAGATCAGTGCATTCAGGGAAAATGGACCCGAAAAGAGAAGCACCTTCACATCAACCAAAAGGAAATGTTAGCCATGCAAAAGGCCATTTTGACCTTCAAAGACCTACTACATCCAGGCCAGCTATTGATAAGGACAGACAACACCACAGTAATGTGGTACATAAACAAACGGGGGGGAACTCATTCATACCCCCTGTGCAGGCAAGCCATGACCCTATGGAACACAGCACTGGAACTGCAAATTCAACTACAGGCACAATTCCTACCAGGGAAGGAAAACACACTGGCAGACAACCTAAGCAGAAATATGACAGATCCACACAAATGGAAGTTGCATCCTCAAGTTTTCACAAAGATAACTCAGGCATGGGGACAGCCAGACATAGATCTCTTTGCTACCCACAGAAATTGCCAGTTGAAAAAATTTTGTTCAAGGACCTACCATCCACAGGAATGGAAAGTGGACGCACTTTCCTTCAATTGGGCAACATTGACAGTCTATGCCTTCCCACCTCTTCCTCTGCTGCCCAAAGTTCTATTAAAAGCCAGAGCAGAGAGGCCAAAAATGATTCTCATTGCTCCAGACTGGCCAAGACAACACTGGTATCCGCTCCTGAAGAGCCTGACACATTCCCCACCATGGATCCTACCTCTAGTCCCTCTTCTGCTGTCCCAGCACAACTACAAAACCCTTCACAGCCATCTCAAAACTCTAAATCTAGCTGCATGGAGAATTCCTTGATTTCCCAACAGTTTCCCCTCTCCAAGGAGGTGCAGGATGTCATCTTGGAGGCCAGAAGACCTTCTACTAGAAAGGCCTACTCTGCCAAATGGAAACGATTTTGTGCCTGGAATCAAGAAAGGGGACAGAATCCTTGGGTAATAAATATACCTCAAATTTTACAGTACCTAGCTGAGATGTTAAACAATGGACTTTCCTTCTCCTCCATCAAGATCCACGCTTCAGCCATTTCTGCACAATACAACACCGATCCTCCTTTATTCTCTCACCCTCTCTTAAGGCAGTTTCTCAGAGGGGCTAAGAATATAAAACCCCCAAGGAAACCACCAGTCCCTGCTTGGGACCTCAACTTCGTATCGGAAAAGCTGACCCTTCCTCCCTTCGAGCCAGCTTCTTCAACAGAGTTACAGTACTTGTCATGGAAAACAGCCTTTCTTCTGGCTATCACCTCAGCATGCAGGGTTTCGGAGCTACAGGCCCTCATGGCTGTGCAACCATTCATCATTTTCCATCAGGACAGAGTTCCCTTACGAACCAACCCTACCTTTATGCCAAAGGTAGTATCCAGTGTAGCTTTGAATCAGACTATCCACTTACCTACCTTTTATCCTAGTCCACAAAACAAAGGGGAAAGACTACTATATTCCTTGGACATTCACAGACAACTTCGTTACTATTTGGACAGAACAAAGCCATTCAGGAAATCTGAGCAACTCTTTGTGTCCTATGCTGCAGGTGCTCAGGGAAAGGCTATTTCCAAACAGACAATTTCAAAATAAATAGCCTACTGCTTATGCTTTTGTTACTCATTTCATGGAAAAACTGTGCCTGCATGCATCAGATCCCACTCCACCAGAGCCACAGCTACCTCTGCAGCCTTCCTCAGGGGGGTCCCTACCAAGGACATTTTGGAAGCAGCCACCTGGAGTTCAGTGCACACTTTCTCCAAGCACTATCACCTCCCACTATATTCAAAATATAGAGCGGTCTTTGCCACAGCAGTCCTGCAGGGCATCCTAGCCCCTCCTAGTTCCAATTAGTGCCTACCACCCTTACTTAGCTTTGGGATTCTACCCATCTGTTATGACTGCAGCTGTATGCACGATGAACATAGTACAGTTTTGTACCTACCATAAATGTAGATGTTCGAGTGCTCATACAGCTGCAGTCCAGGTTTCCCTCCCTCCATCCCCTCTTAGGACAGGCCTTATGACAAACACTTTTCATATAACCTTTTTGGGGTATTCTTTTATGGTGTATTTGCTTGCAACTACTGTTTTTGATTTATCAACATTGCATCTTTGCATAACATTATGTTTGCCTTCCTTCTGGGGACACCTGACATCTGGGACAAGAAAAACTGAAGAAAATGGCGTCGGCTGCCTCTTTTATACCCCTGCCGCACTGACGTCAGGGAAGAAGCGACGACAACCGATGCCGGACCTAGACTTTGGAATTCGGCTGACCGAGGACCCGCCTGACGGCAGGATAATCCATCTGTTATGACTGCAGCTGTATGAGCACTTGAACATCTACATTTATGGTAGGTACAAAACTGTACTTTTTGGAGTGTAGCTGAAGATGGCCTGGTAGTTATAATTTGCCTCAGATGCTGGTGTCAGTTCACTGGGTGCTTTGGTATCCTTCAGTTTCTTAGGGAGTTTGTTACACTGGTTTCATGCTGCTAAGTTCTAATACTGCTTGGTGTTTTAAAGAATTTCTTCATTTTGTTATAAAAATTGTTTATAGCAGATTTAGTTCTGAATTTCTCAATGTATGTGGTTCTAGCTGTGACCCCCCCCCCCCCAGACTGATGTATCTATTTAGAAGGGCATAACAATCATTAGTGCGGATGCATATTCAGGGTCAACTAAAGTAATGTTGTGGATAACTGTACAGAATTCATCTTATACTCCTATGAGAGTTGCCTTTTGACATCTCTAAAGAGGGTAGTGCTGGATATCAAGTAATGGAGGCTATGAAATTAAAAGTCACAAGTTGATGGTCCGACTTAGGTGAGAGACAGACTAGGGGAATGGAATAGGCAGGAGTGTTTTAATGAGAATGTTTCTGGAAGTGGCTTTGAGGACAAACTGGTCCAGGGAGTTTTTGTTTACTGAATCCAAAAATTGTTTTCTATACCCTCTGTTGGAGGTGTAGGTGCTCCAATCTAGGGAAGGGCCACTGAAGTCACCAAGGATAACTGCGTTTTTGCTTATAGAGATATATTCAAGGAATAAAAGGAATTGTGCATGGTCATCTGTAGATATGGAGGAGTTAATAACAGGCTATAAAATGGAAGTCTGGCATGCCTAAACTAAGCTGGAGTTCTTAAAACTGTTGCAGTCTGGCTATGAGTCTTGAAGGAGGATCACTGTCAAACATATTACTTATAAATACAATGATTGAAGTAAAAAGTAGAAGAAAAATATGCTTTGAACAGTTAAAATATGATAAACAGCAAGGCAGTTGTATTTGCATCTCACACGTATTTTTTTCATAAACACCATCTCAGTTCTTTCAGTGAGTGTCTGACAGTGCAGCTCTCTGCAGTCTTAGTATAAAAACAGCAATGTTGCACCATTCTGGGCAGTAAATGACAAACAACCAAACAGAAAGAATACATCAAAACAGCTATACATTTGAGCTAATAGTGCTCAGTAACCTAGAAATTGAATACATCAGTCTACTCTCACTGGAATATTATATTTTATATATATATATATATATATATATATATATATATATATATATATATATATATATACGTGTGTGTGTGTGTGTGTGTGTGT